>NW_015150561.1:324971-354402 GCF_000732505.1 Cyprinodon variegatus
TTCACGTTTCCAAAATATATTTTAAAAAGTCACCATATTAGGATTTTTTTTTGTCAAGTAAGATTTATGGCAATATTTGACATCGGTATTTACAAAATCCTGGTTACGGCCCTGCCTAAGGCAGCTCTTTTGTTTTCTGAATTTCATTACTGGATGAACTGATTAATCCAGGTGTGCCTGAACTCGGTAACCATGGCAACACACACCTGGATTAATCAGTTTGCCCTGTAATGAAATTCAGAAAACAAAAGAGCTGCCTTACGCAGGGCCGTAACCAGGATTTTGTAAATACCGATGTCAAATATTGCCATAAATCTTACTTGACAAAAAAAAATCCTAATATGATGACTTTTTAAAATATATTTTGGAAACGTGAATAAAGAGAGTTAAATCACCAGCCCATCGAGGAGGTGAATATGAACGTGTTTATTATAACAATTCCAAAACTCACAAAATTAGAGTATTTGTGTAAGTGAGATTACTATTATTATACTATATTATTGTTTTTGTTATTAATATTGAATTATTATTACAACTATTATTATTGTTACCATAATCACCATGCTTGTGCATAGCCCACTAAATGAATCAAATGACTCGCAATAATATATTGTGGGCTTTATTTTATTTATTTTTAAACAAATGAGAATGCATGCTGATCTTTACACCAATCAAGGTCAGAACAATTTTCATCATATAGTTTGACATTTCTCTGAATTAAAAATAATATATAATAATAATAAAAAAAAAAAAATTAAAAAAGGGGAAAATACCGAGGACATGACCTCAGTGTTCTCAATGCTGGTTACGGGGCTGGCCTTACGTTCCGCAACTACAGTACTGGTGTTGTGCATAGAGCCCGTTATGATATAGATATGTTTAAATGGGGATAATTATAAAAAAAACAAAAAAAAAACAACCTTGAAGGATATTTTAAGGCGTTGTGAGTAGAGCAGCGTATTTTTCTTTTTCTGTCACAAGATTGGTGTTTGAATTTTTTTTGTATCTCAGAACTGTTTTAAATGCAGAAATATTTCCAATATTCCGAACATCCTATTTTTAACTGGCCAGGTCTCTGGGCTGCAGATTGGTAGATGGAGGACGACTCAAGTCGCAGAGTGATGAAGGCACTGATGACTTGGACTTAGACAGATTTATTTTGTATTTTTGTACACACAAATGTAAACAAAAAGAAATTTCATTAAGAACAGACCTCGAGACAATTTCTTTTTTTTAAGTGCAGCCTTGAAAACAGTAAAAAATACATAAAAACAGTACTATAAACATATGACTGTATATTTACAGTTGTAACATTTCAGTTTTTTTTTGTTTTTTTTATAAGAAAGTTAAAAAGAAAAGAGTCGTATATCACAATCTCCTGTATCTCCATCATCACATGCTCTTAAATATTGTGCAGGTCTACTGATGAGCCTGGTGTCCAAAACGCTTACCTTTCATATAGAGGAAAGAAAGGCGAAATATGGAAAGTGTTAAATCTAATAAAACCATTTTTTTCCCATTTTTCTGTGAAAACAGTTTCTTGGCTCTTAGTGTTTATTTTCAATATGATAAATATAAAAAAATATATATATCAATTTAAACTCTACAGCCACATTCCATAAGTTACAATAATATTGAATAGTTTGTTAATTCCTTTAACTTTTCAGTTGTATTAAAAATATTGTGGAGAATTTTCTCGAATTTTTTTAAAAGAGCCGCCCTCTCCACTTTAAAAAAATAATAATTCCTGTGCGAGAGCATGCACAAGCTCAGTTCTCCTCGTGCACGCTCTGTGTAAAAGTTGCTGTTCTCACAGCTCATACAAGCTTACTGTGTCCAAACGTCCTCCCTAACCCCTAAATCCCTCAATCACTATATAAAGCAGGGACTTTATTGTGGAATTTATAGTGAACTAAGTTTACTTACAGTTCAGACAGATGATCACTTCCCCGTTGTTCCATTGCGCGGTGCCTGCGCCATCTTTTTTATTAGTCGCCGCTGTCGGGTAGCAGCAGCCTATGGTGAAAACGGGCCGCTGTGAAAGCAAATCTCATAATGCTTTGCGTGGAGAGATCTCCCACAAAGCATTCTGGGATATATCTGCCTTTCTTTTCTACTTATAAACTTCGTAGAAACTTTTTTTCTCACGACCCTTGACCATTTTCAAAGAACCGCGCTGATACTGTAGCTTACCACATATATACGCCTTAAAGTGTGCATGCGCAGAAAAATACAGCCAACTGTGGACGTGCACATAGGATGGCCTTACGTAAATATATCACCAGAATGATTGACAGTTAGGAGGACCACTCATTTAGATGAACCCCCGGAAATAAAGATATACCTCTACGCCCTTTAAGAAAAAAATTATTAAGTGAAGTCTTTTTTTTTTTTTCTGTTATGTATTCATTTCCTCTTCCAGCTAATAAAGAGCATAACATTTAAGATAAGAATATTACATCAAAACAATATGAGAATTATTTTTAATACAGAAAGAAAATTTGGATTATTGAAAGGTATTTGTGATACCACCTTAAAGGTTATTTTTTAAAAGGTACTTTGAGTCAGACAAAGGAGCCTCATTGGATTTCTAAAACATGACCGTTATCAAATACAAAGACTGAAAATAAATGTTTGAATGATTTAAAAGACAATCTCTCAGAACAGCATTAAGGGTAATATAGCATTTTAAAGATCGTGAAGCTGTATGGAACAGTGTTTGCAGTGGGAAAGCTGGAAAGGTTTGCAGCTGACATTGAGCTAATTTTTCTAGTTTTTGTTGAGAGCTCTGCTCCTGTTTTTTTTTTTTTTTTTTGCACCTCTAATTATAATAACTGATTGATTTAATGTTTAAAAATATTTTATATTACTGCTTCTGATGAGAAAATCCAATTATCATCAACTATAGCACTAGATAATTAAGGACTGTAATGAATCCATATTTTGAAACTGTTTATGAATTTTCCATTTTATATCCTGTCAGTATTTCTTTTATTTTCTTTTGTTTAAAATGTGAAGGAGTAGATATGGTCTCCCTTCTGGAAAGCATCTGATTAAGGCCTATTGCGTAAAATAATTCCCTCAGAAATAAATGAAGTGCAATAAAGTAAATCTACTAAACAAATGTACTAACAGCCTGTTTTTGTTTGTCTAGTATGTGAAATGGAGAAATGATGACACGCTGGGAGGAATTGAAGGATGCATTTCTGCCATCCATGCAGCTGACCCAAACTTTGGTAAATAACTTATTTTATTCATCAGGACTGTTCTAATGACAGATGGTAATTATTTAAGAACTGTGTGCGGCACCATCTGTTCTAAACAAGTTAGAGAAAAAAAAAACTGTTCTGTTCTTCTCTCCTCCTTGCAAAGAATAAAACTCAAGTGTTGCGTTTCATTTGGTTTATTGCTGAAATGAATCTTTTGAAACTCTTAGTCAAACAAAACACATTTGTTATTTTAAGTTTTAAAACAGAGCTTTCAGGGTGAACAGAGGTTTTTTAAGGATTAAATTGAGATTCCTTCATAACATGAAAAATAAACAAAAAAACATGTCCTCCTATTGGATCTTAAGTGGCTCTACAAGCTACTGAATCACTTGTTTTACTTGGTGTATGTTATCTTAATTCCATGATTTGGTAAGGTACTTTAGTATTGGTTGCCTTGGAAACACCTTGATATTAAAACACGCAGAGGAGATGCAAAGCAGCTAAGCTGCACCAGGCTGAAAATTAAATTCTGTTGATTTGTTTATGACTCTTGCTTTTATAACAGCATTAAGCACAGTTACTGGAAAGATATTAAGCAATATTAAAGCTCACATTGCTACGCATGAGAGCAGACTTTATAGGGATACACGCTGTTTTTGACCTTTTTCTCACCTTTCATATAACTTCATCTGCTGTTTACTATCAGAGGCAGAAGTTAAAATTGAAAAGGTCGCCTTTCTTCCAGTAAAAAGCTCCTCTGGCTCTGAAAATAAATAACAGAACCTTTAGAAGTGCACATGATTTTTCATGTGGACTGCTGTGTTGCAGAGGGGAAATTCAAAAAGAATAATTTATTTATTCCTGCAACAGTTATGGGTCATGTGATCAGTACCGGGCTGGAGCTGGTGGGCACGACGAGCAGCCCCCGGGTGGACGAGCGTCTGGCCAGTGCTGTGACGCGAACACTGGAGCTCGCCAACAGCAAGGACATCACTCCCCGAGAGAAACTCCATGTCAAAGCTGTGGAGCTCTTCTCCCATGGGTAAGGTCCAGCAACACTGATCTAGGAAGTGAGACCATAAAAGAGCTTTCTATTGGGGGTGTACAATTGAGAGGGTCCATAAAAATGGCAGGTATGTTACACATAATTGATGTTGTGAATGAATACAGAAGGGTAATGGTTTTAAAAACATATCCAAGAATAATACACTCACAACAGATTCTTGACTAGGAGGAAGTAGGTTGGTCAGTTTTATTTGATGTTGGAATATGGAAATATAGTTTTTATTTCAGGTTTTATTATTGAAAAAGTTTCAGTTGCTTCTGCCTTTGATTTAATAACAAAAAATAGAGCAGCAGGGCCTGTATTTATAAGGATTCCCATAGGCTCAATCCTAAACTGGCCCAAAAACAGGGTCCCCGAAATTAAGTCCAAGTGGTGGGTAGGACGACAGGACCGTTCAGCCCTTAAATAGGGAGTTTGCATCAGTGCAGGCTTGCTGGAAATTTGCAGCAAGTGTAACAGCTAGTGGTGGAGGAAAGGAGTTTCTCCAAATGTAAACTGGTTTGCTGCATCTTCATCACACTGACAGAAAATCACAGATTAGTTATATGAAAAAACGTAATCAGTCCCAAAAGGGAAGCTCCTTTTTAAAATAGTTTATTTCACCGTATACATTTGTTTTAAGAAAGGTGCAAATGTTGGGCGTCACTGTTGCCGTAACAACGACTGCTTTCCCTCTCCGTTGGAGGAAAGAAGCCATCCCATTCTCATTTACACCCCCCACCTTCAATTTAGGTGCCCTCAACAGCTCTCAGTGGGACGCCTGACCTGCACTTTTAGTGTACACAATCGCATGACAGAATCTCACCAAAAAACAATTGAATTGTAGAGAATCTAAGCTTTCCAACAATGTCTAACGTGTCTATATTGGTAAACATTTTCAAGTGTAATTTTCATGCATTCTGAGTTATCATTTGTAAATGCTTTAAAACAGGTTTAAAAAGTAATCCAGGAGTTCTCTTTACTCATCGCTTCTGATCGACTTTGAACTTTTGAAATTGAGACGGAAAATATGCCCGCTTTGTGTTGCAATTTTCTTTTATTGCGACATTTTATCACAATATAATATAAAATACAACCGTATCAATATGCTTTCTTTTCGTTTTCTGCCTCACTGAGCCTCAACAAAGTCCTCACTACTCCTGGTCTTACTTCACCTTAGGGGCCCAGGCTGCTTTGATGATGTTTGTTAATTAAACTGCTAGATAATATTGCATTTAAATATTTTCTTTCAGATACTATTACTAAAAGTTACTTTTAGTCAATACAGGCGCCACGTCTTAATCACAGCAGTTTATGTTCTAACACATGTCTTTATTTTCTCAGCTGCAACGTTGCCCTTACCTGATATTCTAATGTTCCGATCCTCTGTGAAAGAGGATTAAAGTTTTTAACTGTTTTCAATAATGATTTTTGAATTGGGGAAAAAAAATTTAAATTTCTATTAATCTTCTACCTAAGTGTTATTGTAAGCATTATGAGCTCTGGATTATGGAAATAATCCATAAGACGTTTTTTTTTGTTTCCAGCATTTTTTAATTGTCATTACACTGTCACAAGTACAGAGCAACGAAATTAACTCTGCGTTTAACCCATCCCCAAGGGAAACACCCCTAGTGTGGGGGTTAAGGCTTGCTCAGGGACCCAGAGTGGCAGTCCATGGGAACCCAGGATTCCAAGCGCAATGCCCTAACCACTAGGCTGCCACTGCCCAAAGCAGGCATTAGCGTGAAGGATCTTCCCCTTAGGAACTAAGCTCATTCCTCCCAGCTGGGATACGGATCCAGGCTTCCTGTTTGCAGGATGGGTGACTTACCACTTGAGCTAGCCAGCTAATAAGTAAAAAAAGTATTTGGATGATAAAATTGTGTATGTGTTAAGGCTAGTGATTAATCTACATTTTTTATTCAATCCAGACATGTGGTCTCAATGGAAACCGCTGAGGTTTATTAATAAAATACGAAAACCAGGAACTCATGAATGTTTTCATGTTTTCTTTTTTTTAAAGAAAATTATTAATTTTGATGTTGTTTGGTGCTGAATGTTTTCATTAAAACCTTTTTTCTTTTATTTTTTACATTTTTAAGACATATTTAAGGCATCCGCTGCATTATTTTTCCTTGCAAATCACAGTAGAGGTTTCCAGTAGTCTGTTAAAGTCCCCATTAGATGCAGGATTTGTGTTCATTGTGCCACACGAACCGAATCGCCTGTGAGCATTTCAGAAATAGCTTATGAGGAAATAGTTTAGCATTCATGAAGCTTCTGTTTCCGTCTGCATGTGATTCAGTCATATGCTCCGGATTAACAGAACCCAGAATTCATGAGAGATTTCTTGTAATTTGAGCTTCTGTCCAACATCCAGACTTTCTTATTTTATCTTCATTTCCTTTTCTTTCTCTGTGGTATAAAGTGAGTTCTCGTAATGTTTAACCGCTTTTTGTTTTTTGTTAAGCTCCACCTGGGAGACGTTCTTTGCTATCCCACAGTTATCCTCTGGCTGAACAGTTCTCATCTTTCAGAGCTCTATTTTTTAATAGTGAGCCTATTTCTTCTAGGAATTATCCCAAAGCCTGTGAGGTATGGGAAGATATCCTGCTGGATCATCCCACTGACATGCTGGCTCTTAAATTTGCCCATGATGCCTACTTCTACATGGGGGCCCAGTTGCAGATGAGGGACTCTGTGGCCCGAGTGCTGCCCCACTGGAAGCCTCACATGCCTTTGTTCAGGTACCAGTTGCAGCACACAGAAGGTCTACCGGAGGTTCTATGATACAGTTCAAGTGGGATAATATTCCACTTTAAATTTTCCAGTGACGAATAAAAATACATTTCCATTCCTTTAATTTTGATGTTTGTTTTTTATAAAGTTCTGGTCCAATTAAATGTGAGCCCTCCGGTATTTTTTCTTAACAAAAAGCATGATGCAGAATATTATTTATATTTCTAGAGAGGGAGGGAGGTTGGACAGTAATAGTGCAGAAACCTTACCTGTTATGGCAGATTGTCTGCCTAACTTGCCATATGTTTAGCTTCGCTCTCATGGTTGTTTTTAAGCAGGATTTATTTTCAACACACATCTATCCAACTCAAATAGCAGTTTTCTTGTCTTTTTAAAACAAAGAGTGAAGGACAACTATCTGAAAATAGGATGAATAAATTGAATTGCATTTTTTTTGTGCCCATAATTTTCACAGAGATTTTAAAATCATAACTGAATTAGTTAATGTGTGAAATTCTTGTTGACACATTGCAATTTTGTAAATTATTATTTAAAGCGGGGTCATCATAATCATGAACATACAGTTAGCTTATTTGATCTGAGTATCTGTATTTCAAGCCTACTCTTTCTTGTTAATGATTAAAATCAAATTCTATTTAATATTTTCTGTAGTAAGTCTGTTTTTTTTTTTTTTTTGTTTGTCTACAGCTACCTGAAAGGACAATACTCCTTCGGCCTCCTTGAGACTCGTTTCTATGACCAGGCTTTGAAAGTGGCCATGGAGGTGAAGATTAGATTTTCTCTTTTACGCTCCGCTGATAAAGCAACAGTGCATTTGAGGCTGTGTGCCTGTGTTGATTGTCAGTCCACCATGTAACAAGAACTACCCTTCTACACCAAATGCCTCATGCATATAAAGCAGCAGTGACATGAGTGTCTGTTGGGGAAAGAGATTTGAAGGACATGAAAATAAGATTTTCTTTTCAGATATATCTGCTTCTTCTAAATGCCTCTTTCTTGTTCCATCTTCCTGTGCAGGGCCTCGCCTTGACCCCTGATGATGCTTGGTCTGTCCACTCTGTGGCCCACGTTTATGAGATGACAGCAGAGGTGGAAAAAGGCCTGAATTTCATGGAGAGCAGAGAGAAAGACTGGCAGGTGGTGTTTTCAATCACACTGAAGCAGTGTGCTTTTCTACTGGAACCTTGCTGAAGTTCAGACAGGTCTGAGGTTATATTTAAAAAGAAGCTTGTAAACTATGAGTATTAATTCATTTTTCAGAGATCTGACATGCTGGCCAGTCACAATTATTGGCACTGGGCTTTGAACTTCATTGAGAAGGTAAGGACAATGATGGTTCTAATTTGGAGGGTTTGCTATGAAATTGACTGAAGTGTCTTAAATGAGCCTTAGTTTTGTGACTTCATCCTTTTTTAGGAGCAATACGAAGCTGCTCTGCAGATTTACGACTCCCAGGTGGGTTTGTGTTGACTGGTGCAGGTTATGGACGCTGTGATAACTGGAGGTTTTAAGGTTTTAGTTAGAGCTGTTGGTTTCTGCTAACACAACAGTCAAGTGCAGTCATTTTACCTCTGATGGAGACTGATGGGACAATCACACAGCATTACCACAGGTATGGAAGCTTCACAGTAGGGACACTCTGCACCAAAAACAGTAACACTAAATATTACACTTTGGAGAACAGTGGGTCACCCTGTATTTCTTAAAGCATGTCATAATTTAGATAATCATAGCATTTTTATCTCTTAAGTTTGAAAAAAATAAAAAATAAACTTTTTACAGGAAAAAGTAGATTTTTCCAAAAAAATAAAAAAATAAATAAAAACTCACTTAAGGGTTGATTTTTATCATATTTTGAAGAAGGGTTTCCTAATATGAACCTTTAAGGTGGTTCTGATACATCTGGGTGACGCCATTTTTCAGTTTTTATCAGTGGTTATTTCTGCTGTACGGTCTGTCCAGCATTTAATTGAGAAACTAAAGCTGTATAGGAAACTGTCTTGGAACCGCTTCACTGTATTTTAACAGTCTACATGTGACTGGACTTGACAGGACTTTGGAACCAGCTATAGACTGGATGCTCATCCTGTTGGATTGAATGAGGTTGATTTTTAAAGGGGAACACCGTTTTTTTTTTGTTTTTTGTTTTTTTTAATGAATTCTACGTTCATGTTTATCATGTTCTACTCACCCATATTAGTTTTGTGTCATTTGGAGCTGTTCTGAAGGTTTTCGGTTAGGTTATATCTAAGTAACGTTTCCTTTGGGTAACGAGTTGAAGGCACAAACTAAACTGTTCATAATTTATTCTTTATGGTACGCCAGCATTCATAACATGTAGGCAAATCACTGTCCCCCAGACATCCGGGGTTGTATTTTTTATATTTATATCTATTAAAAACGCCGGACTGGAGTTGTGACAGGCAGCCCGGGCCACAGGCGGCTATGCTCTAACCCTTCTATTCGTTCGGCTAGCTAATCTGAATCGTTCAATTCCATTTCCTGAGCGAGATCATCTGTGGTAGGAGCACCAGACATCTTCCAGGCATGTGAGTAAAACTAGCAGCAGTTCAGCGGACAGGAAGAATGAACGGTAGCTGGCACGCGCGGGTGACGTCATACACACTCCGCTTTGTTTTTAAAAAATAGAAATATAAAAAATATAACCACGGATTTCTGGGGACAGTGATTGGCCTACATGTTATGAATGCTGGCGTACCATAAAGAATAAATTATGAACAGGTTAGTTTGTGCCTTCAACTCATTGCCCATAGGAAGACGTTACTTGAATTACAAAACCGAATATCTTCGAAACAGCTCCAAATGACAAAAGACTAATATGGGTGAGTAGAACATGATGTAATAACGTAAAATCAAGGGGCCAATGTAAAAAAAAAAAAAGCAGCAGTATCTCTGGCAGCCAACTAGACCCTTAGCATAATGCACCCATCACCTTGCTCTACATCTGGTGATATCCCAGTCTTTTACTAGGGTAACTGTACATCCTTTTCCCAGATTTCATTCAGATTCTCCAAGCTAGTTGGGACTAGATTGGTGAGGTTAGCTTGTTATAACATGGATGCAATAAGGTCTTCAATCTACGCACAGAAAACTAGTATAACTGATAACATGATGCTTCTAGAAAGGCCTTCCTAACGCCCTAACCTCAATCCTGCTGAAAATGAAACTTTGTTTATAGTCAGGTCTGTGCTTTGGAACCGTCCAAATTAGATAAGCCTTAATTTTTCTGATGAGCAATTCTGGTTTCCCTTGTGAGTCAAGGTTAGATAATTGCAAATAAATCCTGAATCCAAGTTTAAGATGTGCGTGCCAAAGAACCACCCCCACATGTTGGTTTGTGCTTTCAAGTCCTATTTAGATGAAGAAGATGGAAGGAAACAAAGCTGGATTTCTGAATCTTTGCAAAAACATTTTATCAGGTCATTTTCCTCCGCTGTGTTAAAAATCATTATTTTAAACTTATCGACCATAAAAGCTTGTTTTTCTTCAACATTTTTAGACATGAATATTTCATTTTGATTTCAGCAATACTAAATATTTCAAGTAGAGAGATATTAATAACTAAAAGTGAGGTCATCTTTCTGTAAAATACACAGACCCCACCCACTAGGTCTGGCTGTTTAAGTAAGTTCACCCTGGGAAAAGTCTGCAAAATGCAATTTTAAAAATAAAATAGAATTTTCCAGCTTTCTTTGATGTAGGGGATCGATAACTGTTTAAGAAGTTTTTTATTTATGATGTTTACTGTAAACCAAATCCGGTCAGACTAGCTGATGGAGGGTAGGCTCTTAACTATTTCCTTTTTTAGATACATTTATCTTTAGACTTGTAGTTCAGCAATGGAAGCAGAATTTACATTGATTCGGGGAAAAATAAAAGAAAGCAAATTTAATGTTGTTACATTTTTTTAATCAGTTGGATTTTTGATGTTTAAACATGGTCTAAAATAAGATTTGTTCTGTGGAAACTATGTTTATTTAACTGGGAAAATTCCTGTCCATCATTGCTCCTAAGTAAATGGTGATATGCTTTCTCTAAGGTATTCAATCGCTGTAAAGCCTCAGGCGCCATGCTGGATATTGTTGATGCTTGTTCAATGCTCTACAGACTGGAGATGGAAGGTCAGTGTGATTTTATATAAAAGGACCCTGAGAATTTTTTCTTCTACTGTTAGATATTCTCTAAAGCTGTTGTGAAGAATAAAATGCAATATGTAATTGTAATTTTTGTAATTTAATATCTTATTGAGTAACTCTAACACCTAATTTAACACGAGAATTTTGTCTAAAAGCAAAAAGCTTTAGTAAGACACCTTTTTTATTAATATTTTAATATATGGTATTGTGGCAGAGTTAAGGATAATAAGGCTTTGTCTGACCACCTCAGTGTTTGTTGCAGGTGTGTGTGTGAAGGACCGCTGGCGGGAGCTGCTCCAGATAACCCAGCCTCACACTGACGATCATGTCACATTGTTCAATGACCTCCATTTCCTCATGGTGTCACTGGGAGCCAATGAGACCAAGGCCAGTCAGCGCCTGCTGGAGGGCCTCCAGGATTTGGCCAAGTTAGTTCTGTGCCATTTCTCTTCACTGCACACCTCACCACTGTGCCAGCCTTCCATAAAAGTAACTCAACCCCCATATATTAAACAGACTTAAACACAGATTAGTGTATGATGCAAGACCGAGCATAAATGCAGTTATGAATAGGACCACAGTAATGGCCTCCCCCTTAAGCAGATGTTGTACCAGGAGGCCACGTCTCTAAAGAAGTTTGTCCACATGGCTTAAACATTTTCTTTAGCTTATGCCATAGCAAATGGCACATCTTGGTAACCTTGAGGTTTTTCTTTCGAAATTCTTTAGGCTGTTATGTTGTTTGCTTTTCAGCCATAATGCGTTGCTGTGAAACGGTATGTAACCTTTATAGATTTCAAACATTTAATTGCTTTATGACGCACTTAAATGCTTCAGATCATCAACATATTTCTTCTTGCCTTAATAACATTTTACCAACAATAAATTAGTCAGAAAATGGGCAGAGGGATAAAGTGGAGATTAAAAAAAGAGAAAGCAACGATCAGCAGCCTGTATATTTGAGACACCATGTCTAAGGCTGAATCCAAATCCATATAATCTGAGCCTCTAGCTGCTGCCCCATCCTCACTACAGCACTATGGCTCTGTAGCACCAGATAGAAAGATTATAAGGAACTAAGATTGTAAGCATGCACACTCCTGTTTCCTACCTCCTTCCTTATTGCAGCATTTTTTTTGGACAGTACTTTACAAGGCAAATGCTGATGCGCTTTACCTTTGCTGAAAGAGTCCTTAAGGAGTAGCTGTTAAAAGATTGAGCCTTTTTTTTTTTTATTTTGTTTATTGTTGACCTCAACTGAGGCAGCTTGGCCTGTTCCCCCGGCTCAAGCTGTTAATATACTGGACATGACATTTATATTTTTGTAAATGTCCACTTTACTTGAGGTAAGGAGACATTAACTCAATTTAAATGGTCTCATGACAGCAAAAGTTAAGAGCAATCACATATGACTGTGTAATTTAATGTAAACATATACATAGAAATAACTTTTTAGAGGTTTATAATTAGATCTGTCATGACATATTTATGATGGGTTATGAGTTTTGGGTATATGTAAAGTTGTCACAACAAAGACATTTTAAACAATGTCAACTTTGCATTTATAGTGTCATAATTTATCGAATGACAATTAATGACAAAAGTCCTAAACAGATAAAGTGTCATTTATGTCAGGTGTTAGGTGTTATGTCATGTTTTTGACAGTGTAATGGCAGTCTTATGTACATCCCTTCAAATAAAGTGTTACAGAAATCTGTTTGGGGTAAATTCATTATTGCAGTTATAAATATATATATATATATTTATTCCAACCTTCCAGGAAGATTCCATTTCATCTATTATGCAACTTTATCTGTAATGATTAGACGGTTTGCACTTTTTGGGTTTAATGCGTTAGACCCAAAATGAAGTTAAACATTTCCCTTTTATAGAGCAATGAAAAAATGTCTTACTATTCATTTTAGTCAGTAAAAGCACAAAAAACCCCACTTTGGTTTGTTTAATATTTCGGAATTAATACATTAAAGGCACTTTGTTGAAATTACCATTTCTATTCACAGGGAACCAGGCGACAATCAGCAACATCAGCTGGCTAAAAACATAGGCATACCAATGTGTAAAGCTATGATGGAGTACAACCAGGGCAACTACGGCCAAGCTGTAGCGCTTTTGTACCCTCTGCGTTACCAGATGTTGGGGATTGGTGGCAGTGATGCTCAGGTAAGATGCTCAGACTTGGATAGGTTTAAAACAAGCATGAAAAGCTCCTTGCTTGATTCAACATGCCGTTTTATCAAAGAAATACGCAATGGTGCAAAAGTTTGCCTCAGAAATGCGTTCTTAGGTCTATAACCCTGCTTCATAGGGTGGCGTGAGAATAGAAAGCCTACTGCACCATCATATGAATAATAAAACTTACTGATGGGTGCTAATGGACTTGATGCATTGGGTGTTTCATGTGCAGACAAGAGTTATCTAAGGTCCTATACTGTAGTGACAATATAGGAGGGGAAGAAGAGTGGATGCACTTTACATAGTATAGTGAGAAGTTTGCATTTACTAATGGTTTGTCCACTGCTTCTTACAGAGAGATTTGTTCAATCAGCTGCTCATTCATGCAGCCATGAAGTCCGAGAATAAGCAGCACCAAAAACTGGGAAGGTAATGTACAACTGCACAGCTATTTATTACAGCTATTTATATTACATATTTATTGCATTTAAATGTGATTCATAATAATTCATAAAAAATTGGCCAGTTTAGAGCCTTCTAATTATATACCAAACCACCTTAAGGCACATTTCAACCACAAACCTTAATGTAGTTTTTGACACAGTCTACATGCTGACCAAAGGCCGGAGGGCCAGAGCTGAGGGTCCATCCATTACTCCAAGACTTGGAGCTTTAACTACAAGATGGTTCTACAAAGTTTTAACCTAAATGGGTACAAGTCATATTGTGAAAAGCATGTTTTACTTTTTTCTTTGTTTGTTCCTGTTGCTCTGTTCACTGTCATAGGCTGTCAAAAACTCTCAACAAAAAAAGTTGAGGTGCAGCAAAGGAATGTGGTAAAGGTCAAAGCGTATGAATATTTTTGATAGAACTCGCACCACCAACTCATCTAAAGGATTTATTTAAGATTTCTCTCCTAAACTGACAAGCTTCTCCAGATTTCCTCCTATCAGTGACAAGTTTTCACTGTTTTTTAGATCTGTGCTTCCAGGATAGGAATTGATCCAGACATGCATAATAACACCTGTTAACATTTAATATCAACATGAACCCTTACTGATCTGGTCACATCCCGTTACAGCAGGATTTTGTTTCCTCTCATCAGTTATTGGCTCTCATTACAAATTAAAGTATACATTTAGCTGGAGTCTTCTCTATACTGTTATATGTGATCAATCTCCAGTATAATTTTGAGTGAGGCCTGTATGAACATCAGTATTTTAATGTGTTGGCCAGGAGAGATGTTTGCAGCACATATCAGCCTAAATTTAAGTTTCTGTGTGTAATCGAATGCTAGAAATCAGATTGTAGGAATTATGATCCAAGACCAGGGGCTGTAATGTGCAGGGCACTCCATAGTATGGGGAGCTCAGTCAGAGATTAGGAGTAGAGCTGTTCTCCTTCGCACTGAGAGGATCAGTTGAGGTAGGTTGGACATTTTTTTCTGATGCCTTCTGGGTACCCCCCCGCTTGAGGATTTTTATGTCCAGCTTAGAGGAGGCCCAGATGCTGACCCAGCACAAGCTGTGAGACCATGTCTCTCTGCTGGCCTGAGACGTCCCCCTCTGGAGCTTGAGAGTTGTCTGGGGAGAGATAAGCATTGGAGTCTCTGCTGAGACTGCTGCCCCTGTGACCCGGTCCTGGAAAAGCTAAAGACAACAAGTACGAAGAATAGTGCTAAACTAATAGAGTTCAGGAATGTCAGGAAGGATTCTCCTGATCTGCATTGTCCAGAGCTTTGCAAAACATTTCTATAAGATTAGGGATATTTTTAGCATTATATTGGCCGATAATGATCATCTTTATTTGTTCTTGCAATAGTGCATTCCAATGAAATCTGTTTTCTGTGTGTAACTGATCCAGTAGGAAGCAGTGAGCAACTTGCAGGGGTGGGGAGGGGCAAGTTACTTGGAGACAAAAAGTGGAAGACTAGCTACAACCCAGTGATGTTTTGGCCTCTCCAGGACACAAACACTCTGCTCTCTAACTACTCACCAGCTACTTAAGAAGAACTGCTCCTTTTTTCTTTTTCCCAAACTAATTTCTTGACGGTTTTCTCTCCTATTAGCTTTCTCGTATAAATGACCCTGATGAAGGCCAAGAAAAAAAACATGATCTGATAATAGAGTTGTTTCTTTGTACTTTAGTTTTGTTCCTTTCTGAAGTCTTCATCTCTTTGACCCTTTCCATGTATTTATGGGAGATTTTTATGCCTGTAGACTTGATGACAGTACAGAGATATTTATACCTTGTTTTCTGGTCACTCTCAGCAGAGGAACAGTTGGGTGTTGATAAGTTTGGCAACTAGAAACAATCTTTTTAAACCGTGCCCCTTTTTATTTCTATTTTTTGTGGGCTCAGAGATTCGACAATATTAATTAGAAACTGGCTCAGTTTGCAGCCAAATGCCAAGTGGCGAAGAGGATTCGGCTTTCTGGAGTCATGGGTCTCACCAAGAAGGTGAACTCAGGAAGAGTAACTGAAGACGACGCTTCGTCTGCTGTAGCAATAGACAGATAAATGGCCGCCGATTGATTAGAGATTTACGTAACCACATATTCCTGCTCCTTCCATTTGCTATCAGTAATGTTATGTTTGATTTGTTAATAATCTTTCTTGTTTAAACTTCCACTTTTTAACATTTCTTGTCACTGTGTCAGTTTATCAGTAAATGGTGGAAAAAAAGTCATATTTGCTTCCAAGAATCTCAAGAATTGCCAAAAAATTAGCAATCGTTTGAATCCCAGACTTTCTTCCGTTTACTGTCAAAATATTCAGGATAGGCAGTAAAAAAAAAAACCTGTATCAGTTATTCCCTGGTCTGGGGTAATGTTGCTCTGCTCTGTTTAATACAGAACCAAGCTCTAGACTTGGAGGCAGGGGAGTGTCTGCGTTTCCCCTGTGGACCTGCTAGCCCTTGATCCAATCAGATGGAAAATTATCCTCGGCTCATTTGCATATTTTTGATTAAAATAATAAAAAAAGAATGCCTTTGTCTTTTTTTAAAAATTTGCTCAATTCCTTAAATTCTGCTGCAACTCTCTGAGCCCAAAACTAAAAATAAGTTATGTAGGAGGTTCAGTGGTGTCAAATCTACACACATTTGTTACTTACCGTAAGTAGAAGTATAGATACTGCAGTTTAAAAACATTCTGGTAAAATTCAACTTCACCTCTTTTCTCAAGTAAAAGAGAAAAAGTATGTGCTCCAAAAACTACTTAAAGTATAAAAGTATAAAGCAACATTTAAAAGAAAAAAACAGCCAGATGCCACTATATGAATTGAAAGCTTCATTTTTCGACTATTTCGAAAAATTCTTTGAGATCGGGCCAAGGATGAGGGAGGTCTTGTTGGTCTCCGTCTCCTGATACGCTCTCGCCTGTGTCTGACCTTTAAAACATTTCAACATCTTTTTCTGAATCCGACATTGTAGCATGCTATAGACAATTCACGTTTACAGTTTGAAGAACACCAGCTTGCTTCTGATGATTTCCTTTAGCTAACCAATGAGTGTTTGCGTTATATGACTCATCCAATTACACTAGTTTTCACTAGATTGGATGGAGCCAATGACCTGCATTGGATGGCGCACATGACGTGAAATAGATATTTATAAACATTAAACCGAAGCCAAAAATAATGAGTAATGTTTGTATTAAAAATGTAAGGAATAGAAAGTACAGATACTTGTGTGAAATTGTAATGATTAGAAGTCAGAAGTAGGAACAAAAATAAGTAATGGAGTAAAGTATAGATACCTAAAAAGTGTACTTAAGTACAGTAACGAAGTATTTGGACTTCGTTACTTGACACCTCTGAGGAGGTTACATCTATAAATGGAAAACTAATCTTTGTTGGCACTTCACTGCTTTGCACCAGAATTAATTTTTGCATCTTGATTCTTTTCCAGCAGTATTTGGACCATTTCAATGTAATTTTTAGGGAAACATGATCAGAACTGTGTTTATCTGTGGAACTCCACCATCTGTGTTGTCACCATTTGGAAAACCTGTCAAAACGAAGCTTCTGCTCTGACGTCTACTGGATGAAATGCATCTGAACTACTCTAGGGTCACTGTTTAGACTACTGCTCACCTCTGTTTTCTCTCACATCTGTGTGTGCAGAGCACAGGCTCTTGATTCTTCCATTCTATTACTGACACCATCTGCACACTGTGTTACTCTTTCATTATTGATCAAGTTGTTCTCGCAGCTTGAAGTCTCCCTGAATCTTTGTTCATCTCTTCGTTCCCTCCTGCTGTATTTCCCCAGATGTCTGTTGGTGGAGCGTGATGCCGTGAGGCCCAACTCCCCTCTGACCCATCGTCTGATGCAGAAAGCTCTGGCTCTTCATGACTAGAGTGATTGCATCGAGCGCAGGCGGGTCCCCCATGAAAACATCAAAGCATCACTCTAATCAGATCTACTGTTTGGGTTTAGGAGACGTCAAACCCACAGGAAGGAGCTGGACACCGTTAACAAGATAGTCACAATTCTTTCATGGATCATCTTTACATTCCTTGGCTTGGAGCATAATTGTGTGTTACATGTGAAATTATGAAGATAAAGTGAAAATTCATTAAAATAGATTATGCACATTTATTTGCAAATTTGTAATTTTTATTATAAATGGTACCATTAAAAAGAAAAAAAAAACAAGCACTATATACATTTGTTGTGCCTTTTGTGTCACAGGAAAGTGCATCTTATTAATTTTGTCAAAGAGAGTGGCATGTCAGGAAAAGGATATGTAGGTGAGATGTGTTTGCCCTCATGGGAAAATTTGAGCACCACAAACGTCCTTCTACATCTGCCCTCAAAATGCTGAGGTAATCTCCTTTTGGATCTGAGAGATCAGGATCTGGGACAGCACAATGCCTGCAATCTAGAAAACATCAGCAGCCACTTTAGAGTACAGAACATGCTCTCCCACAGCCAGCAACGAGCATCTCAAGGTCCCTTTGGAGGGATGCTGCAGTTCTCTGTTAGGCGCTGCCAGGAAAACATCTCATAAATGAAATGATGAATTGTCCTTTGCAAATATCTTAACAGTCGTTGAATATTTTTATGCATTGTCATGAATAGGGTGTAATAAAAAAAAGAGTAGTGTGAATGTGTACTCAGTTCCCTTATCAACCGCACTAAATAAGACGTTACCTGTGTGTGTGATTTAAGAGATTAGATGGTCTGTTTTTTGTTTTAAATAAAAAATGACAAAAAAAAAGGAACACAGCAGGAAGAAACCAGGGTGTAAGTAGGAGAAGCAACCAAAAAGTCTGGGGGATCTGGAGGAGCTGTCAGGACCCACAGCTCAGGTGAAGAATGTGATGGTAAAACAAGTGGTTATTTCCAACATAGATTAGGCCTTTAAGCAACATAGACTTCAGATATTTGGCTCTGAAGGAGGTCTCTCAGACTAAAAACAATGTAAAAATGTGCCAGAAGCAGATCACCTTATATATGAGTTATAAGTGTATATGTTATATTTTTGTGTGGTTTGTTGTGTATATATATATATATATATATATATATATATATATACATGTATCTGGAGTGTGTAACAAAAGTAATTTCCCTCTGGGATTATTAAAGTATTTCTGATTCTGATTTATCTTGAAGAAAAAGGCAGCATTATGCTGTGGGGATTCTGTACGGCCGCTCCTAACATTCAGTCAGAGCCACAGATATTCATGATTATACATATTGATGCATGATTATACAGAGAATGACTCAATTTAAATTTAGACCAGTAAACAATTTATGAATCTGTGGCTCAACTTAAACACTGTTATGCAAAAAACTGCATTTAAGTGTTCCTTTTGGCAAACACTGTCATTTTTCCCCCCATAAATTCTAAGGCGTATAAATACTTTTGCAAGGCCCTTTATACTGATGCACCCATCAGACGTTTTACTTTATAATTAAAACAAGCCAACAAATAATTGCCGTTAAAGTGACCGATCTAATCAGTGTCTGCTGAACATCGTCGCCAAAAAGGCATCATCACAATCAAATTCCCAAAACATCAAAGCAATGACTGCACTAATGTGGTCGGTCTGACGGGATTTCTGGGAAACGCAGTCAATGAATGCAGTGAGAGGATGCTGTGCGATTATTTTATCTCATGTGTGCAGCTCCTGATAACAGCTTATATTATGTTATTCTGACTTTAGATATTAAAAGGACTAATTGCTGTGGGAGTGTGAACGTGCTGTGCAGCTGAGTGGGAGTTGTCAGCATCTTCCCTGTTTCAGTAGATACTGTTACAGCTTAATACTCCTTTACTTGGTTTACAGGCTAAAAATGCACTTTTAAACACCTTGGAATGGATATCTTGCAGTTGGAGTTAATTGTTGCATTGTGCCACCTTATTACTGCACATAAGTCGGTGTTTTAAATAAAGTCGTTGGAAGGGCTGACATTCACTGAGCATTTATTATTACATTGGCTTTTCTTTTTCTACGGTGTGGTAATAATGCTCTGAAAAGGCACTTTGCAGAAAGTTCTTGGGAAGAAAACAATACATTTATATTGAAGAAGTCTACTTTAGAATTGATGCAGAGCACTGGTCGATGAAGTGTTTCTAGAACTACTTGAACGCAGCAAGAAGCACTGCCTTAAAGGTGGAAGGTCCGCTCAATAGGTTGATTACTGGATGTTCTACCCAGCACGCCTCCATTGATGCCTTCATTGACCTGTAGCTTATTTAGAAGAAAAAGCCTTCTTTTGTATCTGATTTCTGAGGTCTGGGGTAAAAGACTGCAGTTTAATCATGCATAACATGAAATGTCCTTGAGTGTGAGGTGGGTTACCTGAGGTAAGGCCAGACCAAGGGCCAGGGCTCCTACCATCAGCAGATGGGACTCAATCCACATCACTGCCCTGTCTGCACAGCCTACTGGATAGATTGCCTTGTCTGCATCCAGATACGTTTGGGCTTGAACTCCAAAACCACACATGGTGTTGATCACCGTCTGGATAGAAGGAAAAAAAAAACAGAAAGTGGCCTTGAATACAACATAAGCCTCATGCAAGATTAAACTGCACTGGGCTGTTGTCTTACAGCTCCTGGAAAAACTAAATGTTATCATTGTGACACCTCAGGCGGAGGCACAGAAGGCTAATGAGCCATAAAAAACAAAGCAGTCCAGGCGTACATAGTGAAGCACCAATGACTTGAAGCTCTCGAACCGGCCTGCAGATAAAGTGAATTTTCCGTTTGCCACCAGCAGGTTGCAGCACTGCATCGACTGTGAGGCTGTTTAATTAATTGATTTTTTTTTCTACCATGTTGGAAAAGGTTGCTGTGATCCGTTTTCTGTGCAGCCTGATGTTTAATCAATAATGCTGTGATGGCTCAACATGAGCTCCTTAGTTTTCCTTCAGTCTTAGTTCTCACATTGTGCTGCTTGGTCTGCAATATAACTAGAAAGAGTTCCCACCAAATAAGCATTTATAGACAAAAGAGTTTCCTTTTTTAATGTAGACCCAATAAAAGCTGGCATGCTCTGTCATTCATGTACCTCGTACATATGTATGTGGACAGCCTTCTTTGATGCTCCGAGTACTGAATATCATTAAAACTCAGTGAAATCACTGCCAGCTTTGCTGTAGATTGCTGATGAATTCACCTCTTGCAGATCAAACTATGAGGACATGATGCATATGTTCAGACTAGTTGGATACCATCATTTTGTAACAGATATAATAGAAAATATGTGCAAAAATCTTATTAAGCCAAAGTTTTCTCAACGAGCCACAGCTCTGTTGGACTTTAGAGACAATGTCAAGCAAGAGTGGCAAAATATTTAGTTGTGTTCTTCAAAGAAGTGGTGATGCAACCTGGGGGTAAACTTGAGTCTATCGCTTTTTTAAAAATGGGAAAACTGAGATGTAGCGATACAACATATCTTTGATTTAGCATCTGACATCTTGCCTTTGATATTCTTTTTTTTATCAAACAAAAACCATTTTTTTCTCCGTTTCACTTATTTTCATCTTTTCTGATGGAACCAGGTTTTTCATCCTGAGGCCGGTCCTGTGTGACAGCCACATCACCCTTTATCTGATCTAGACATGCAGCTGCTGCCTTCAGGCAAAAAGAAACAGTTCTAGTTTTGAGAGACTAGAGGAAATCTCATATTTCAATATGATACAGTTTGTGTTGTGGTCAATCAACTCTGGCTGTTTGTTTTGCATCTGCAGCCCAACGGCTGTATGGCACATTGCAGGATAAAGTATAATGCCTTAAAAAAAAAAGTATAATCTGACCTACATGAAATGAAGCGTTTGCACTGAATGGAAATCCACTTTAGAAATACTACTGAGAATAAACCAGCATTTGATCAGCACGGATGACAGGAAGCATGGCTTATATGATTGAGATGCTATATAACCATGTTTTCACAAGCTCTGAAATGAACTGTTGTTGATATTTGCTTTATTAATTTACTTGAAATGACTCACTGCTTTTTTTATCGATGCAAAAACAAATATTTCATTCTCTTCTGTACAGTTTTACTGGAGATTCTATGAAGTTTAAGGACCAAGCTTTGATTTAACCAGTACAGCATCTTTATTCTCTGCACATATCACTCTGTTTTGTTGTTAGATTAAATGTATGTCATTTTTGACATAGTCTTGTGTACTAGCAGAATCGACATATTATTATGCAGAAGAGCTCAGGTTCAAGGCCACATAATCCCCCATCTACCGCCATATGTTCTTATTGGTATTTGGAGAAAAAGTTAACCTTGGTGAGTTTATTTCTTTTCATTCACAAAACATAATCAGATCTACTTTGTGTACTTTGGCATCTAGAAATATGGTTGTTTAGGAAGATATCGGCATCTAGCCGTCCAACACTGTAGCATTCATGCTGTGATCTCAAGCTAAGCCAGGCTGCCACACATTTTTTTGGACATGGTGATCGAGCTTACAGCAGCACAACTCAGATACCTTACAAGCTGCCTCCTCTACTGCGACTTCTACTTGGATGTCAGATCACCGCGGCAGCTGTGCCTCAGTGGGAAAACGGGGTCTTGCAGTTAGATGATTGTGCGTTTTATTTTAGTCCCTGTGCCATAAACTATAGTAGCTACAACTGATCGGAGGAAAAAACATATCAAGATGAGCTGATTTAATCTGAGTCTGCTTACTCTTGATGTGATCTGAAGCACAACTGTAAGAGAAGTGTGACAGTCATTTCTAAAGGGCGATATCTAGATGTTTTTCATGCTGTTAAATTCAAGCATACCTGTATATGTTGGCATTACATTTCTCTGAGGTTAATTCAAAAATAAGCAATTTTCAGAGACATGCCACATATTTGAAGGATGCATGATGCTTATATGATGTTTGTTTTGGGATGAAGGGTGTAAAATATAGTAGATTGACAGGAGAAAGGGCTGTTATTTAATCGCCCTGCGCCCAAACCTTAATGATAAATACTGAAAATTAGTTTTAATCATAATCCATGGCAATGTGTCCTAGTTTTGCTTCATTTTTTAATTAACCAACATATAAAACACCCTTGAAGCCTTTTTTAGTTATTAAGTATTCATGTCTAACATTATATATAAAGAACAACATGAAACATCAAAACAATAGAACCCACCTCTCCAGGAACAGCAGTGCAGCAGGAGTAAGGCACAGCGCAGCGCTCTGAGCTGGGATTATCATGTGTGCAGTTAAAGTACAGGTTCCACGACCAGTCTGTGTAGTTGTTCCATCCACAGCACTTAAACTAGAGACGCCAAAACAAAGGGGTATATTTAAAAATATGGTCCAGTTTCATTTCTTACAGTGCAGCCTGCCAATAGGAAAAACCCAGGCTCCCAAATGGTGCCAGGATGTGCAGATGGAGCAGGAATACCCCATAAGGAATCCCATGGAGCTGCAGGATATGCATTATTTATTTTCTCATGTGGAAAATCCTCCATAGGGCCAAATATAAATATAAACAGAGCACAGATCTCTGCTCACAACCATCAGTGTAGTGAAGGAAAATTCTGTCCAAGAGGAATCAACCAGAGCACCTCTTTCTGGATGTAATCCATCAGATTCTGCAGATCCAGGTCATCCCTGTAGTGCACAATGGCTTTCTTCACAAACTTTCCGAATGCATCCTGGGTCTAAAGCAGGAAAAAAACAGAGATTTATGAATAAAATGGGAGCTTGATTTTGCAACAAAGAAATTAAGACTTTTAAACTGTGAAACTTCACAAGATTCCAGCCTCTGTTAATTACTGCAGGGGTATTAACAGCACATTGCAACACATCTTTCTGCAGATGCTGGGAAATCCCACCAGAGCCTATGATTGATAATTGCTGGAATCATTTCAAGCCTCAGTCAGTGCTGCCTCCAAAATAGCTGCCAGCCAGGTACTTCTGGGTAATTTGGTGGCTTTCCATGTTTTTTTAGTAGCTTTAATGAACAGTTTGGCTTATTTACATCTGCTTTAATTCTACAGCAAAGCCTCATGTTGCATAATATTCCCATCTGAAGGCTGTGACAAAATGTACATTGTAAATTTAGCTATGGACCTGTTATGGCAGGCAAGCACTGTACAAAGATTAATGAAAACATATTGCCTAACAGTTTGCAATTAGTTGGATCTAAAAGAAAAAGAAACATAAAAGCTCCTTATAGTTGGAATATAAACCAGTATCTGGATCTACTGGAACATTTTATCACTCCACAGCTTAAAACTTTAATGTATTTTGTTGGGATTATCATATGATGCACTGAGACAAACTAGGTTGAAGGAAAGTGAAACGTTGTTCCATTGCAAGGTTTGTTTTCACACGTCATTTATTAATTCAGGCTCCTTAAACCATAGTTTGCTGAGCCACCTTAAACTACAGATCTTAACCCTTTACTAGTTTTCTACATCTAGAATAAGGAGTCTTTGTCCTGACTGAGAGCTTACTCTTCAGGAGATGCAGCTTTCACTTCCTACCCTCCTCAGTTGGGAACAAAATCCCTGAAAACATAATTTATGCAGAAACTGTGGGATCTTTGTAAAGAATGACTAAAAGCATTGTTGTTAACTGTAGCTTTTGATCAAACCATGTGACCAGGGAAATTTTGATGAAGGTTTAATGTCTAAAATGTACGGTAAGTAAAAATGTAAGTAATGCCATTCAAACATGTTTGTTTTTTTGTTTTGTTTTTTACAAATTGCTCTTCCTGCTTAAGAATGATGCTTTATACATTTATTTTTATATTGAGCTATATCTATTTTCTCTGTAGCTCTGACCAGTTATCTTGTTTCAGTAAATCAAACATTTCCAAAGCATGATGATACCACCCTCCTGTTCAACCATGGATAATGCATAAAGACGCTATTTTTTGACACACAGCATTATGCATAGATTATAAAGCTTTTCAGCTTTGGTCTCAGATGAACAGAAAGAAATGTCCTCCAATTTTATTTTTTTTATACATAAACATATGTAAACACAATGAGCAGTTTTCTTTCCACTTCTTATTCATGTGTGCTTGATGTTGGCCAATCATAAAAACCAAAACATGTTTTGTTTGTATTTTGTTGTGAGGAGATAAAATCGAGAAAATGTCAGAGGTGTGTAGACTTCTGAGAAGCACCCTCCTTTGTGTTGCTTGCATATCGTGCAGCATCAGTCTGTGCACAGTGAGTCGCTTTTAAAGGAAAATAAGATGATGCATGTATGAAAGGAGCACCATCGCTCTCCTCTGTGTACCTTCTGGATCAGATGCGTCTGCAGAATCAGCAGAAGTGCAGAATACATAATGTCAACAGCAAAATTATTCATGTCTTTGACATCAATATAAGATGTAGACAAAATACAAATCAGCCGAGGATTTAGGAAGATTCACCAGCAGCAGATAAGTATAAACCTGCCCATTAGTTATTATAATGTAATTTCTTTATCAGCTCCTTGGAAGTGATGCAAATAGGAACACGCACTGAAAAAAATATATCAACAATAATCTGTTATAACTGAATAAAGCTGCTTTATAACATTTTAGCCTGTTATTCTAATTAAGTCTATCAAAGTATTTTTTTTCTCTTTTTAAATAATCTATTTCTTCCACATAAGAGGCTTAAATTGAAGGCAGCTGGACTTTAGCTCAGTTCTTCTAGTGTTAGCCGGCAGAAAGGATGAAGAAACCTGGATACAGCAGGTGTAGAAAGGTTTTCAGAAAAAAAAAATTAGCTAAAGTCTGTTTGCCTCTGATTTAAGTCATTTTTTTAGTTATCAGGACCAGATGACTGGGATTTAGCACAGGCTAGTTCCCTATTTTACTTTTGTGATAGTAAGAAGACTCATAGTTACAGAATTCAGATATAATTAATCCTAATGGGGGAGGGGGTTCATAAATGTTTCATAGACTGTTTCGATTACAGACTGTTTATATTGATAAATACTGTTATCCTAAAATAATTTTACTGAACTACACCCCCACCCCTGTTGGATCCCTCTGCCCCTATGTTTCCATGCTTTGCTTTTGGGCTTTGAAGCCCACCGCCGCACTGTGTCATTAGCGGGAAAAGTTTCCTTTAAGTGATCTCCTGAAATGGAACATTTGGTTCCACTTTGAAGTGCCGAAGCATCTGAATCATTTAGCGAGGAAGGATGCTGGGAGGGTTGTTAAACTGCTCTGTTTAGCAGCAGGCAGTCCGAGGCTTGACAGAGAACACAAGGGAGAGGAGAGGCATTATCAAACACCAGGAACATCACCACGATGCACTGATGTAAGGGAACATTGCCCCTGCTGGCTGTTGTATTTTTATTCCTAGTGGACCTTTAATGGGGAAGCTACTGAACAGGATAAGTGGATGTGAGAGCTGCTCTTAGCTAGAAACATGGTTACAGAATAAACTTGAGCAATAGATAAAAGTCGGTACTCTACAAATTAAACAAATAATTGTACTACATAACGTCAATGCAAACTATAAAAGGAAGCTCTAAATTCTCAAGGAAAGAAATACAAAAGCTTTAAGAAAGGTTTATATGCCCCTCTCTAATGTTTTTGTGAATAAAAAAAAAAATTAATTTCCTATCATCTTTAACAAATTAATTATATATATATATATATATATATATATATATATATATATATATATAAAAAAAAGAAAAAAGACATTTCATCTTTAACCAGAAACAAAGTGCAGAGCTCCCGGGATGCTTTTACAGCTCTCTCTCTCTGCAGCATTTTCCTGACACCACAGAAAAAAAGTTCTGCCCAGAACTTGCAGCAAAAATTCCCAAACCAGGGCTGCAAGAACAGCAGGGGGTGATTCTGTTCTTGCAGCCCTTTTAGAAAAAAACAAGTGTCTCTGTTCTTACATAGAGTGGGCTGACCTTAACACCACAGAAGCACCTTCTAATTTAGTTTCACTGTCCAGTCTTCCTTAGTAGGAGTCTATCAGCACTTGGCCTTGGCTAAAAAATTTAATAAATTCTAAACTGGTATTCGGAACTTCTCACAGCTTGATCCACAACAAAAAAATCCATGTCACTAGTTTGACAAGAAAACCTTGTAAAACTGAAATATATTTCATGTTCATTAGATCTGATGGTAGGTATAGTATTTTTATATATATATATATATATATATATATATATAGTATAATGTCTTTGCTTTCTTGCACTCTTGGTGCCTAAACTTCAGGAATTATGATACAGATAATTATGTCAGTCAAATCGTTTCACCAGTGGCAAGTTGGTTCTGGGGGATAAATTGGTCTTGATAAATATGATATTTTACAGGGAATACTTTTCAAAAACCTGAAACTTCAAATATTTTCAAGTATGGGTTGGAAAAATATAAAAATAATTTAATAAATTCAAATGTGAAGTACAGGAACAGAAATTAGAGATATGAATATGAACTAATCAACTGTGCAGATTGGCTGCTAAGAAAATCTGACTGACCACTTTGCTTCACTCTTCTTAACAAGTTTATATTCCAGCAAATTTTCACTTCTTTTCCGTATCAATCAGCATAAAAAACTTTTATACCTTGATGTAATGCATGTTTTTGTTTAAGACAATGCTACAAAATTTTGAGTGCCAGTGGGCTCTGATGCATATCTGGTTAAGTTAAAAACCATTGATGTGAGCCAATAATAAGTGTTCTGAGAGACTTTTTATTGGTAATTTGAGACTAAATTACTCTGCAGTTTAAACATGACACAATGCAGAGCTCTATTTCTATAAGGCACTGGTTATTTAGCTGAATGAGGACCCATATTTGGCATTCCACTTTGCAATACTGAAAGACAGTGATGGGTACAAAAACTTCAAGGCTCCCTGTTAAAGAATGTGGAATAAACCCATTGCAGGAAAATGCCTGAAAGTTGCTAATCTTCACTAGAATTCTTACAGGAACTGGATGTTTCAGTCAGATAAGACTTAAATTGGGTTAATGTTCCCTATCAAAGGCCTCTGGAAACCTGTCAGAGGAAATGCTGCTATAACCTATTTTGCCATACAAGAAAACCTGGTGACTCTTTCTGCACAATATGGCCAAACTGACACAGCAACACTGTCATGCATCTTCCATGGTCATCTCAGAAAATTATACCACAGACAAATTTTGGCTGAACTAAGAAGAGGATCAGAGAAGATCAGACCTGTTTAAACGCATTGTGCAAATATTCTTCCTCTGAAATGCTCCAAACTTGTGAAAAATTACAGATCATTTAGAGACTTTTGGCTTCTCCTAAGGTTCCCAATAAATACAAATGCTTAAAATAAAGGTCTGCAGTGTTCAAAGTTTTTGGAGCTTTTTATGCAGTGCAACAACAACTCGATGTATTTATAGACTTTTCTCCACCTCTTTACCAGGAGAGCTAACACATATAGCCACTACTGCAAGTGCTTGTGGTTGATCCAAGAATCATAAATGATGCATCTGTTAAGGCCCTAAAAGTGCCCCCTGATTACTGCAGAGCTGAAAACAAGCAGAGAGCATTCTTAGAAAGGTTGGCAGATACCTGATCAGAGTAGAAAAAGCCCAGAATCGCTATAACCAGTTGGATAAGAAAGACCAGTACCAGGCTGAAGGAAAACTAGAAAGGAATAGAAAGACAGGAATGTTTAATTCACATTGACACTTTTGCTGTTAAGCATTTGATGTGAAACACAATTTTAGATTTAGTGTCATTTTAGCTGCCAAACTTGAAGCAAAACACAGTGTCAATATTAGTGATGTGTCTTTTTGGAGAATTACTGTCTTGAGGAGGCGAATGTTCTCTCTGAGGGCTCCAATGCAACCACAGAAAGTGATGAAGAACATCACCACCCCCACAACAATTAGGATGACAGCTGGGTCGACCAGGAACGTGTCCCGCACCGTGTCTGGTAGAGAGAGAGGAAAACAGCCTGCGTTCAAAAAGCTGCAATCGTCTGAACTTCCTGCTCTACTTTTCTACCCTCATTTTTAATCTCTCTTTGACTCAATTATTTGAAATTTAGTAGTTTTCTATTTTTGCATTGTCCCTTCCCACACTAGCTGCTGCGACAGTCTGGAAGCTTCAATGATGATTTCAAATTGGAGGATTATGCAGATGCAGAGGTTTGATCGCTGGGATTAGTCACAAGTTAATCCTTTTTGTTGTCCATGAACTATATACATCCTAAATTAAATGTGAGAATTAGGGATGAAGCTGAAGCCCGACCCTCTCTGTTTCACACACCAGCATGAGATCAATGCTGCAGATCTTTGTTGATTTTTACTGGGATCCAATAGGCCTGACAGAACAATGATGTTGGTCTGAATGCTATTGTTTTTACATTAAAAACTGTATTTTGAACTGTGTGTGAAAAGTGTGTTTACACATACCTGTGGCTTTCTGGACTTTAGCATAAACCCCGATTCCAACAATCAGCAAAGAGAAAACCTGAAATAAAAAAAAATAAACGTATTTATTACCAGATTCAGTCTTAGAGAAGCTCAGAGAATATTACCTGCTCTGATGTTTGCTCTTACTGTGTACTTATTGTCTTGTTCAAATATTCAGCATTTTTATTTCTTTTTTTTAATGCACATTTAAACATCAATATGTTTTTTT
>NW_015150561.1:355379-421946 GCF_000732505.1 Cyprinodon variegatus
AAAAATAGAAATGGATGAAATTAACAGAAAATCTGTCTCCTTTTAAGCACATCAATAAAAGATGGGCATCTCAAAATATTTGCACAGAGCTGAAAGCCATGGCAACCGATTCTTTCTCGTTTTTTATTGTTATAAATGAGCAGATGGGACAGAGAAAAGGTAAAACATATGGTTCTCAGTTTTAATCATCTGAATCTGAAGCATATTGTTGAAAAACATTTTTTTTTTCATCTCCTGCAGTTTTCTCATAACTTCTTTTTATTTTGTGATTTGTTTGAGTAACAGGGAATTAGGACTTTTTTTGGGATCAAACCACAAATTTTCATATTTTAGGGTGACTGTATTTAACAGACCAACACAAAGTAGACCTTACATATTTATTTGTAAAGCATATTTTACAAGTAAGGCATATTTTTTGGATCTTTTACAGAGCGAGTGATCTTTTACTGGGTGAGCCCTGAGCATAGGGCGACAGTGGTTTCAGGTGTAGAAGTTTGCCCTGAAATCGAAGGATTGACGGTTCAAGCCCGGGCTCCGACTTTCAGTGTCGTGTCCTTGGGTAAGACACTTCACCTGCATTGTCTACTATTGTTGTCAGAGAGCCTGGTGGCGCCAGTGTACGCCCCAGGGCAGCTGTGGCTACAATGTGTGTGAGTGTGTGCATGAATGGGTAAATGACTGAATGTAGTGTAAAGCACTTTGGTCAAGTCTCCTGACTTGAAAAAGTGCTATATAAGTATAGGCCATTTACTGATGAAAACCTAAAAAGTTTGGTGTACATCAGTATTCTAAGTCAATGTTTGGTCTAGAACTACCATCTGCTGTAGTCACAGTTTAAAGAACGTCTAGGATGTCTGTACATAAAGCTACCAATATTTTTGCCTGTTCTCTATAGCCAAAAAACCTGAATCCCATCAGGAAGGATACAGATAATGAGCAAACAGTAGTTCTAAGGTCTTGCCCCAGATTATGACATCTTATGTCTAAAAACTTTATTAAAATCAGTGAAAAAAGGGACTCTTGGAAGATCAAATATCTTAACTAAGCATTTTACTATTGTTTTACTAATAACGGCTTTATTGTATATCATTTTTATTCACCGTCTCATTCAAAAATATATTTTGAAAACTTTTTTTTTTTATTAAACCGTTGATAATATATGTTTTTTAATTATTTATCATTTTATATTGTTCTATACATATATGCTCCTTGTTTTTATATTTACCTGATCTGGGCCTGGAGATGAACAACTGCCTTAATGTCTAAATCTGTCCAAGTTGCATCTCATCCAGTCTTAATAAATATGCAATGTGCCACTTTAAATCACCAACGATTAAATTCTCAGTTAGATGTAAGTCAGGACTTTCACTTAACTGCTCCTACACTTGAATATGTGACTAATTGAATAAGGCTGCATAGCACTTAGCATATGTACATCGTCATCGCAATATCATTGTGTGTTATGTTCATAATCTAAAGGACTTATTTGAGTTCCTTCATTTCAGGCTAATATATTCCAGCTGTTATAAACTTAGTTTTCATATTCCAGTGTAACAATAGTCCTAATGAATAGTATCACGGCAGCAGTTGCTCACACCAATGACATTGTCTAAATTGATAATACGGCAATAGGAGAACAGATGTAAAGTTACAGTTAAACTGGTCATTTTTCATGACCAGTTTAACTCCTACTATTTACCTTAGTGTTTTCTGATATTATATAGCCCTATATGTGAAAGTGGTGAGCTATTCATCCTGCAGAAGGTTAATGTTCACCCTAGTCTCAGTGGGTTAAAGCAGCAGGTCCTGTTTCCATTCATCTTCATGTCAACTGAGACCTGGTTTTGAGTGACTTCCGAAGAGAAAACATCTCCACAGCATTATACTGCTAGCAGCGTGTTTCTCTATAGAGATGGCATGAACAAGTTGATGTCAATCGTCAGTTTTCCATCCACTAACCATTTGCATGTAGACCATTTTATCACCTTCTTCCAAATGTTTGCTGTGTCTCCTACATGGCATGTGTTAAATTAACAGGTCACCTTGCTTTCTTTCAGCATTGACCTTCCTCTTCCCACTCTACAGATTAGTGAATGCATGGCTAATACTTGTCCTTTCAACCTGTTCTAACCAGGTGAGGACTTAAGCAACACTTTAAAACTTACTTATAAACACAGTGACCTTTTTTTAGGGTGACATTCACTTAGAGATGGTGCAAAACAAAGAAATCTAAAAACGTATTTCAACACGCTATACAATTTCTTTGTTAGGAACATAATACGTTTGTAAGGAAGGGAATATAGATTGTTTTTAAGAAGTAAGGTTAGTGTTGGTTTGTTTGCAGAAGCTTTAATTGGATTGTTTTTACTGAGATGACGGCACGTCTCCTGCATGTAATAGAGTTAGTCCAGGATGTGTTGGCTTCTGAAGGTGTAAGTTCATTTTAAATAATCCTTCCAATAAAACAGTGAAGCAGGTGGAAAACAGGTGGTGTGTTGGTGCTTCTGGCTGATGGAACTGTCAGGACTAATTTCCCCGTTTGCTTTGTTTCTTTGTCTTACATTTAATAACAAGCTGTTAAGCTTTCCTTTTCATTTTGCTGCCTGCAGATTCACAGCCTTTCTAATGAATAGAAACCATGAATGTTTATGTGCTTGTGTGCGTGCAAACAATGCTTTTGTTTGTCCCTGATAAGCATTTTGTATTTAATGTTTGAAGAGCACATATTGGATTGCTGGAGGTCTAAAGATGTGGTTCATGGTTTAATTTGGAGTAAAATAAGCTTTCTCTGTATTTTCTCAGCCTGCATGCCTAATGCGTACTTTAGAAGTTCTAAAGGAGTAAATAGTTGACTTTAAATAGTTTTCGTGCAATTTCCGAATCAATACGAACCTTGACACAATAATAGCAGCGGAAACCTGGAGAAGATGTGTTGTCTCTGGAACAAATGTTTTCAAGGCTTTTAAAACGGATACACTTTTTAAAGAGGTATCATTTGTTGCGCAGGAGTGCTTTCACCTCCATCTCCTTTTCAATTTCAACTATCTTGTTTTCCACTGCCAGCGCATATATGAGTGCACACCTAAGTACAGAGAGATTGTATTCCAGCTCTGTTTTTTGGCCTTTTCAAAACGATGATTCTGGCTTCTCCCGGAGGATTTTGCAGCAGAGGTGAACTGAGCCACGAGGACGTCTGGACAAAGGCCTGATGGATTAGGGTTGTTGTTTTCACGTCGGAGCTCCGTGTCTGATAAACAAAGTCAATGCAGATTGGGCGCACAGCTGCTTGAGCTGCAGTTATTGCTGTTTGGCTGTCATCACAGTGAGGGTGCGCCGCCCGCCGTGTTTTGCTCCCTTGCTGTTTTGGTGTTGCATTGAAGAGCGAAATATGATGGGGTTGAAGGGGGTTACAGGTGTGGTCCATGTGCTGAATCAGCTGAGAGACGGAAAATCAAGGCAATTAGAGCTTTGGTGGCGCATGTGCATATGTGTGGGATGTGCATTTGCTGTTGGAGAATTCAGGTATGACATCAGTGCTCCTTGGCACTTGTAACTTCATGTTAATGCAATAGTTCCCTGCATACTCCGGCCTGAGGTTATTATGCTGAAGGTGTAACACTCCCTGGGAAATATTCATAATTATGTGCATTTTCAGATTCTGAATATATATGGAAATGCTTTTTTTATGGAGAGCAGACCAAATGTTAAAAAAAACAATTCATCCATTTTCTATTTAAACTTCATTATCACAGAGTAAAAGTTGGGCAGGTCACCATATTTATGTCAATAGGCTGCACAGGTCGGCACAGAGACAGACAAATCTGACCTACAGTACACATATGCATGGACACTGTCACACATTAAATTCATCAGTTTACATAACGTACGTTTTTGGAATGTGAGAAAACACTTGCAAGGAAAAACTGCCAGAAACATCTGTTCAACACACAGTGAAAACATGTAGCATATAAACTTTGACATATTCAACACTTTCAAAAAAATTTTTTAATAACTAAAATCTATTTTAATCATTTCTTATTCTCTGCTGTTAAGTCATAGAAAAAAAGGAGACATTTCCTTTCCTCCACATACCTTTCAATCTTTGTTGCACCCAGTTATGTTTAAAAAAAGCCTTTCCTTTCACTTTAAAATTGAAAAATTATGTTTAATTATAAATTCAGCCGCACTGCCCAGTTTCTTCTGCACCTTGGTTCCATTTTACCTGCTTACAAGCTTACAAGTGTGACTTATGGACAAGCGAGCAACGTTATGCAGTAAATTACTTTGAACTTAACCCCATAACAAACTTTACAGATGGCCAAACAGAAATAAGTGTATTTGCATGAATAACGATGCTGCCATTTGACTCATGGACAGGATTTCAACACACGAAAAAGCAGGCCTCGAAAAGCACACAGTGGCTACAGTTAAAAGTAGTGAAACTCAATTCAATTCAGTTTATTTATATAGCAGCAATTCACTACACACGTCATCTCAATGCTCTTTACAGTTCCTTACTCTGCTCTCTTTGACCCAGAAACTTAATTTGATTAATTTGTAATTTCAAATTTTGATTACTGTTCTTGATTCAGATATCCGTATATTTTTTTATTTTTGTAGATGTGAATCTGTTTGCTTCCATTTGTCTTTTTCCTTTGCAAATAAAAAAATGACCATACTGTTAGATATTAAAGGGTATTTCCCTTTTACTTCTATGTAGTAGGTAAAAGAGAGCATCTACTAGGAAAATAGATGTTGCACAGCACAGATAAAGCTGACAGTGAAAAATCCGGCTGGGTTATATATTTTCTAAGATGTCAACTAACTATATGTCAGTTGATCAAAACTGACAAATAGAGTGCATTTAGAAGGTTTTACATAATCTAGATATTAGTCCTATTACTTATAATTTTTTTTACTTTATTTGTTGAAACTCAAACCTTTTAAAATGTAATAGTGCATGACACTCCTCTGCTTTTGTCAAAGTTCACCTGCAACAATGCTACAATGTTTTTACTACAGTGATGCTGGTACTGTATTCACAGCAAAGCTAATGCTGCATTTTCCATTTACTTATGTAAATGCACTCTAGATTTCATGTTTGTCCTTCCTCCACCCATACAGCCGCGTTAGTGTTAAATGAAATGTAACACAAAGAAAAGAGCATTTTGTTTAGACTTACAAGCTTGGCTCAATTATAATCACATCAAAACTGTTATTTCTCAAAAAAACTACCTCGAAACAAGTTTTTCCACAACATATATAGGGAATGAGCATATTAAAATGATAAATCTAAAAGTGGCTCAGTCAGGAATTTTTTATTCCGCTTTATTCGGTTATACTAAATGATGTGAGTTTCTCTCATATGGTCTCTAATACAATACATGGTACTTTGTATTGTATCCTTTTAATCTGGACACCAGAAAAACATGCTTTTTGCCATGGCAACAGCTAATGGGGATCCTTAATAAAATTACCAAAATTACCCAGCAACACGGAAAATCTGCTTTTACTGTGATATCTAGATATAAACCAGATGAATATGCCTCGCCTTAGTTATTTTTTTTTACCCAGAGCCAAAGGTTAGCTAAATGTTAGCTAAATGCCCTTGTTACATTTTTCAAACTGAAATTCCCTTTTGGTATTGATAAAGTATTTCAGAATTGAATTTGAGTTGAATTATTTTTTTTCAACCCATTGAGACCCTGAATAGTTCAGGTGCCCCTTAGGGGAGATGCGCCCCACACTTTTAAAAGCCATGCTGTAGATATCTAATGTTTGGAACCTAACAACTTAGTTATAAGGAAGGGAAACACAGCTAGGGTCATATACCCAACAACAGATAAAACTCTCTGGAGGTCCACTTCACACCCGCCAACTGGGGGGAACAAATGGGAAAATTGTCCCAGGGCCCAGGACAGAGGGGGGGGCCAAAATACAGGCAGAAGATATACTTTGAAGTACTTTCCTCCCTGCAGTCTTCTACCTGCATTTGGCCATCACTATGTATTATGATATTATTATGTATCAGTATTCTTCTATCCTACTTCAAAAGGGCTGAGCTGTGTCCTATTGTAAAGAAACCTAACCTTGATACTTGTTAAATCTCAAAATTTGCCTCAAGTCAAAGCTGCCTCATTTCACTAAAATACTTGAAAAACTAGTTGAAATCCAGCTCAGCTCCCGGCTTTCTAAATAAAAGATTTTGGACCATCTTAAGCCTGGCTTTCTAAAGCAGCACTCTATTGAAACTGCTTTAGTAAAAATCCACAACAATGGTTATGGATGGAGGGTAAAGTTCGCTGTTGGTGCAGCTGGATCCTTGTAACACCTTTCATACTGTGCAGCCGTGATATCCACCTGTATGTATGCCTTAAAGTGCATTAGATCGTTGGCTTTTTTTTTTTTTTTTTTGTAACTCTCTGGTATTAAACACAGAAAACACAGCTGGTATAATGACTCCTATCCACCTACAAGCAACAATAAGCCTGAAAAATACCTTTTGGCGTAGCAAATAAAAACATTTAGCAGCTGGCGTTTAATTTGGATTTGATTCACATGATTTTCTTCACTTCAGGATGCAGCAGCCAGATGTTTCACTAAATCAAGTAAATTCTCCCATATTACCCCCATCTTGCATTGGCTCCCAGTTGATTTCAGAATTAGCTTTCTTACTCTCACCTAGAGGCTCTAAATGGTCCAGCTCTTGACTATGAACATGGGATTTTCCTAAATGTTCCTTATGGCAGAAAGCTGAAACCAACAAAGTTTTTCTGATTCTCTTGATATATAAATGTTATTAATCTATTCAAAAATGTTCTGTTCTGCCAGGCTTTTATTGTATTTCCGATGTCTTATCTAGCTCTGATTTTATTGTGTTTTCTTTATCTTGTTCTGAACTTGTTTTTTCTGTTTCTTATCTTATCCTTATTTTATTGTCCCTTCTGTGTCCTTAGCTCACCGTGATTGTTTTGAACAGCGCTTTGTGGCATTGTGTCTCCAAAAGGTGCTTTATAAATAATCTTTACTTACATACTTGCCAACAACAAAAAAATTAAACTTAAACAATTAAAACCAGGAATGATACAATTGTACAGATGACCTCATACATTTGAGGCATGGTCATGCTGTAAATGTTTGAGCCTGCTGTTGTCTAAGCTTTTCCTCCTCTGGGCAGATTTTTTTCATTGACTGTGTAATTCAGAACAGCTCAGCTCCCTACAATCATTTTTAGTTAATCTTTTGTCTATTTTATACCAGTGTTAAATTCCACAAACACTAAATGTTGAATATGCAAATAAAGAAATGCCATTAAAACAGTTCAATTTCTATTTATTTATTTGAACTATAAACAATACACTTAGCCATCAACTGCTAAGCTAGTAAATAAAAGTTAAGAATATCAGCAGCCGGCCAGGTCTTCAATTTGGCACAAATCCTTATTATATTTTTTATTGTTAATGCAAATCATATAAGTGTTAAAGAACTGATACATGAAAACCTAATATGGAGGATGTATTGTTGTTTTATGAAGTTCACCTCTGATTGTTAGCAGATGGCTCTGCAAGAATGAGTTCAGTAAGCCTTTTTCTTGCTATAAAAATATGAATGATTTTACACGTGCTAATGTAATGCTGGCTTAAATTTGAGCTGTATTAGAGTTGCCTGCGATGGACTGGCGACCTATCCAGGTTATACCCCACCTCTGGTCCGACAGCTGGAGATAGGCATCAGCACCCCTCGCGACCCCGCTTCGGATAAGCGTGTCAGAAAAGAGATGGATGGATGTATTAGAGTTGTTTTTGTTGTTTTTAATGCTTTTGTTTGTGTGTTGCAACCACTGAGAGAGTAACATAGGATCCTCAACCTCCATTAAAGCTCCTTGCATCCTCACAGGCTAGATGCGCTAAACACACATATTGGCTGTCAGCAGCAATGCAATAGTATTGAGATGGCATCATACAAAATTGAAAACAAACAATAATGAAATGATGTAAAAACAGGCTGTAGGGAATAAACCTTGATGCCCGTTTGCTCACATGTGGCCACAATGGCCATCAAGAAGACTCTGGAAGAGTTCTTAGTAAAACCAAGATAGATTGCATAAAGTTGACCAAATTCAACTGACCTGTGCAGGTCAGTCTTGGGCAGCAGCTGACCTGAGCATGTCACAACCAGTCCTACATTATGTCATTTTCTGATCTTACATCCTGAGCCTATGACCCAACGTTCAGAAAGAGAGAATCTTCATTGACCCAAAGAACACAGAGACCAAAAATAAATAATAAACCCATAGACTTGGGGAAAATAGTCTTTTGATTTATGAGACTCTTACTCTACAGGTTAAAAGTTAAAATGACAGCTAGTTTTTGACAGTGAGTACAAAGACCTGTTAAAATATTGTATTATGAAGCTGAAATCTCAGAAAAGAAATCAGTTATTTATGACTTTAAATTCTGTTAAGCTTTTATTAATTTCATGTATTTACTAACTAGATATTTTTTATTGTTTTTTTTTTCTGAAGAGCACAACTTGATGTCCTTCAAAAAATAACTGTTGTAAAGAGATGAGGTGATCCTGAACAAGGGACAACCTTTAAAATAATTCTTGAGGTTTTTATGGATTGGTTGCAAAAACTTGGTCAAACCATTTTTGGTTGCAACAACCAATGTTTTGGTCATAATTGGACCAAGCCATTGGTTACAGATCAGCCAATGTAAATGGTTATGCCAGGCATCCCCAAACTCGGTCCTCAAGGCCCCCTGTCCTGCAGGTTTTCGAGGTTTCCTTGCTCCAGGACAGCTGATTTTAATTGAAAGCTGATTAACAGGCTTTTGGTCTACTGCAATCATTATAATCAGCTGTGCTGAAGCTGAGAAACCTCTAAAACCTGCAGGACAGGGGGCCTTGAGGACCGAGTTTGGGGATTCCTGGGTTAAGCAAACAACCAATAAACATGGTAACTGATGGTTTACGTAGTAATCTGACTGTTTGGCTGGAGTCAAGTGTGTAATAGTTATGGATCTAGAGAACAATCACAGTGATGTGTACATGTATAGCATACAAATCTTGAATATAACCTTGGCTGTAACATTAAGAATAACTATTAAAAAATTCCAGGAAGCAACAGTGGTGTTGGATGCAGGAGTTTTCCCTGCAACCAAAGGGTTGATGGTTCTACCTTCCAATATCATTATATTATTTTGTATGTTTTGGTCAAAGTGACCAATTGGTATTGTTTTCTCTATTACCAATATAGATTGATTAAAAACACGACCTAACCAACAGCTTTGCTTTCACAAGCAGATTATTATGACTGTTATCAGAAGGTTTTGTTTGGTACCTTTATATGATACTTTATTAAAAATTATTTAGGGAGTAAAATCATATAAACAAGAGACGAAAAGAGAAAGAAAGGGAATATGAACTAAGGGGGGGGGGGGGGGGGAGGTTGAGAGAAAGAAATAGAGACAAGAAAGAGTGCATGAAAGAGAGAAAAAAAACCCAGCAAAAATAGACAACACAAAAGACACACAGTAACTCCTACAAGTCTGCTCCCACAGCCCTATGACATGAGAGGAACAGACAACAGAATAAAACAAGTGCAAAAGGAAGAAAAATAAAGCCAAATTAAACTAACCAAACTTCAAGGAAGGTAAAACTAATTGTGATTACACATATTCAGGGTGGTTAATAGCCTTAGCTGCAGCTTAGTATTTATTGTGTAATATTATTGTGTATCTGTGAAACCCTAGAACTAAACTTCAGTGGTATGTATGCATGGGCATGCTCATGTATAAAGGGTTTACAAACTATTCTTCGGAAGGAAAATATGCTTAATAGCAGGCGTGGGCGGCAAGCAAGTAGCAAGTAGGCCACAACCCAGACCCGACACAGTCTCAACCCCAGCTCCAACACCCAGTGCGCCCCAAAGAAAGGGAGAGTCAAGCCCGGAAAAAGATAGGTGAGGGACACGACGCAGCGGCGATAGAGCACACGTACCAGCCCCGCCCCACACCCAAGCAGAAAGGTGACCAGCCAGTGTGATGCGATCTGACCAGGGGGCACCATGCCCTGATGATCCCCAGATCTGATCTTCTGACCCAGTATTCAGCATAGTCCAGGGCTCGCTATAACCAGACCTGGAAATGACCACAGCGAGACCCACACCTACGCCAAGGTGGATAGTGCGCCACACCCGACCCAAGACTCCCAGCAACCACACACACAAACCCACCCACACAAACATTCCTCATACAAAAGGGAATAGAAACTGCCTGACTGACCAACCCCCTCAGGCCTCAAGTGGGGAAGCAGCAGAGCCCAGTAGAAGCTTCCCACCCAGAGGCGGCAGTAGGGGACCAGAGCCAATCCCAGAGCTGTGTGTAGTTCCTGTTTTCATTGCGTTTACACAAGTATGGTTCACCTGTCTCTATAATGCATGCCTTAAATCCATACAAATATTTAGTGAAGGGATGCAGCACATTAATGGTTGCTCTTAGCTGATGACCAGCAGGCATAAACAGCTGCCAGTTTTATGCCTTAGCATGAGTCAGTGCTCTGCTGATCTGAAAGGACTGCATCGCTCCACATTTGCTTCAGAGACTTAGAGGCAATGCGAGTGCCCATTTATAACTGTTGTAAACCTAAAACAAGCTGTAATGGAGAGGCTGGACTCCTGCAACTGACGACTAAAATTCCAGTATGTTGCTTCAGTCATTATTTATAAGATCTTTCTAGTATTCATCTTTTTTAAGGTACAACTCTGATAGCTGGTGATTTGTATTCTTAAAAATAGCCTGAGTATAAAATGTTCCAGGACATCAGATGTGAATTTTTCTGTGCCACAGTGTGTGCTGCTGCAGGAAAAGCACTTTGAAAACAACTGTACTCACCCAAAACAAGAAGCTAAAGAAGAAGAGAAAATATCTGATCCATGGGTTGACGAAGGAGAATGTCTCAGCTCGGTTCAGATTTGATTCTCTGTCCATTTTTATTTTTTTTTTTAATTTCCAATCAGACTTCTAAATGGAAATCATTTGCAGCCCCAGCCTGTGCATACCCAACTGTTATGCGAATGTGTGATGGGTTGGGTTGTTTGTAATCTGAAAGGGGTGTCAAGCTTTCTAAAAAAAATGTTAGGGGGGTTGGGAGGGGTTGAGTTGTGACACTGCCCAACCATGCTGGTAAGACCGAGAACTCTCCATGTAGTCTGACAGGTCAGATTACACTGGATCTTTGTGGGTGAGTGCAGCTGAAAGGGCTATAAGCTTTGGTGTTATCAATCTTCCATTATTAGAACTCATTTAACCTCAAAGTCTGTTTTAATTCAGCTTTTTGTGTCACATCAAAGTTTTAGATCCCACATCCTATTCCCGTGAGCGCGTTGCCCACTTATTTCCTTACTTAAAGCTTATTGCTTTTGAAAGGCTCATGTCCTAATTGCAGCTTCAAAAGACAGATGCAACTCTGCAAAGCATAAAACAGAATGACAGCTGACAACAGCTGGACAACATCATCTTTAGAAAAGGAACATTTAATTTAGTTACGGGAAAAAAAAAGGCATTTTTTATGTTTGTTAATTCTGCTTTATGGAAAAGGAATGAACTTCTACAAACATACGATCTGCCAAATCCATGTGATGTGATGTGGAAAAAAAAGGAAGAAACCTCAATGTTATTTTTTTGCATTTTAGATTAAAATGTGTCAGAGTGAGCTGGGGAATCACAGGAGGACTCTGTATGGGTAAAATATTCATGCTAAAACTTAAATTTTTTATTCATGCTAACATGAAAAAATTCTGTTTTTCTATTTTAATGAAAGAATTTCTCCTAATCTCAGGAATGTTAAGATTTTTGTGTGAAAGTTTTGCAATGTTTTATTTGCCTATTTTTTTTTTTTTTAACACATTTTCTGTTTATTTCTTTAGCATGACACAATGATTCTGCATTATCTGTGGCTTTAGAAAACCTGCATGTGATGAAATATTCAAGAAGTAACTTTCCTAACTATATAGAATAGTAAAGAAGAATGGGTCCACATAAAACTACAATAAAACACAAGGATTTTAATGCTTCATAAAAAGAAAATTCTCTCTTTCCATCATTCCACCAAACTGATCATGACAGGTGTTCTCCAATTTTTAGAGTGAGTCTGAAAATATTGTATGCTATCGATATTGCCCCTCTCTCTGAATAATAACATACTCACATTTATCCGTGATGCTGGGAAGTTCTCTAGTTGGTTATGTCCTGGGACTCCTGATTCCTACTACTGATACACCATTGCACTTATACCCTGCAGCAATGATAAGCCTTGATTATTCTTTCCTGGGGCGATCCTTGTGGTTTTTGCAACTGCACTTGGATAAACTTTCAAAGTTTTTCCTTTCCTCCAATTAAGAAATCTTCAATCTTCAAATTTTCTTTAGCTAGTTTCATTCATGTCTAGTGATCCGTTCTTGGATATCCTGCTGTTATTCACTCTGAAATGCAGATGGACTTCAACACATTTTTGGTAATCCCTAAAAGGTCCTAGATCTCTGTTGAAAAAAGCATTTGTTTTCTATTAGTATCACATGTGTGTTCAAGCTTTTATCAACCACTCAGATTGCATAAAACTACATGTTATGGGATAGTTTGATTTCCTTATTTGTAACTGGAAATGCACCACCGGAGGAAAGTTCAAGAAAATACAAGCTTGCCCCTTAGATTAGTATTCATACCTGTTCATATTTCTTTTATTGCAACTATGTACATTCAACCCTGGTGAGGGAAAAGTTCCAAGATTTCAAGCTTCTTTGGAAAGTGTTGTTTTACTGGTCTAAATTCAAATGCTAAATGAACAAGGTTAGTATTAATGGCTGCCTGGCTCATTAAAAGATGTTTGGCCCTCAATCACAAGCCTTGAACTGAGAGAGAACCGTTTCTTTTTTACACGTCCTGCATGACTATAGAACTACAATGAGGAAGCAGGAAATCCCATGTGCAGTTTGCTTCACACCATGTGACACAATCATCATAAAAGATACTCCGGTCAGACAAATAAGACACCAATTAAGAAAACTGCCACTGTTGTGAATTACAGGTATATAAGGCTAGTTACTGAGCTCCTTTAAATCCATGATCAGGGAGCCAGTTTCTTTATGCTGTGAAACAAATTTACAATACAATTCTCAAACTTTCTTCAGGCTTGTATTTCTTCAAGCTTATATTTTCCAATATTATTTTTCTGGCTTCTGCTTTGCTAATATGATCTCATTTTCTAGTCTCCTGACTCAGGGACTGCAGGACATATTTAAAATCATGTGGACTGTTTCTGAGACTCTGTGTCTATATATGTCTCAACCAGCTCTTCTTCCTCAGCTTTTTACTGCTATTTCAACTTCACAGTCTATTTAAATAAAGTGTTAAAACAGATTTCGATATTGACATACCTGCAAAATTTGATAAATACATATTTTTAACATTAAACAATGTAACCAAAGATCTATACTTACAGATGATTTAATAACACAACAAACATTGATAAAAATGTTTCCTTCTGTTCTTTTGTTTTGTCCAGAGATATAAAACTCTGGTGATATAATCATCTGACATTGATATCGCTATTATAGCCAGTAACCAGAATGCACCGGTATGTATTTGCCTACCCTTCTATAATTGTGAAATTTAACCACAGCTCCAATGGGATTATATCTGAATAAATAAAGAATAAAAAGAGGTTTCATCTTGCTTTAGTTAATCATCCCAAAATCCTGCCTGCTTCACCGCCACATGTAAGCTCCTCCCTCCCAAAACAATACTGTATCTTGCATAAGTCACCACTCATGTTTTATAAGCATTTTGTGTCAAGGCTCAGATAGTAGGACTCAGAATCCAAGCAGACAGAATAGATGTGTTTGAAAATGAAACGCTTTATTGACTGCTCAGTACACTGTGGCTCATCAGCTGGGCCGTGCTTACTCTACTCTGTAGAGTTAGATACTCAGGTTAGTGACCAAGAAACTCAGAAGGGGAATGATAGTGAGAATGTGACTAACCTGGTTCTTAAGTTCTGTCTGTGCCCAGAGAAAGGAGTAGAAATCAGTGTGATGATTTCTCCACAGCATGCAGTGGGAGCCACCCAGAAAGTTCCAGGAGTGAGGCAGAGCAGAATGACGAGCAGAAGCCAGCAGACGAGGAAGAGCAGCAGAATCCAGAGCAGCGTTGATGCTGGAGCAGATGTCCAGGCCAGAGGATCAAAGAGACGAAGAGGTACCGAAGAGGAATCCGAAACCCGGGTAAGGGGACAGATCCAAGTTCGTTAACAGACAGAATCCAGCAGTTCATAGATGTGACAGGCAGAAACAGACCAGAACAGAGGAGCAACTAACTCAGCAGTCCAGATCAAAAAACAGGTTAGAATCAGGTAATCAAAAACACTTCTGGGTAAGCTAGAGAATTCTCACACAGGGCTTGCATAACTTGGCACTGATGGCTGGAAACAAGCAGCTTAAATAAGAAATGGAACAAGTGGATCTGATGAAAACTGGGCATAGCTAAGCAGGTGGAAGGAATGAACTAATAATCCAGTCATCAGTGCCAAGATCATGACATTTGTTTTCATCAGACAACCCTGAAACCTTGAATTGTCCCTCAGCAGTCTTTAATTTAGAAGACGAGACATGAAGCATGTTCAGCTACAAATAATAACTGTTATGTCCTGGACTGATATCTTTAACAGCACATCCTCTAAAAAAAAACAACTCCCAGCTCCAGCTTAACATTCTGTTCCTTTCCTTTCATGATTTGCAGTAAAAGTTGTCATTGCATAATGTACTTCTAATTATAGCTTTCTGATGCAGAAATACAGGAATACATGTACACTTTAACATCTTGGTTTCTCCAAATTTTCCAGCTGGGTGAAGCATAAGCTGGTGAGTTTTTACATGTCATCTGGAAATGTATCCCAGATAAAAATGTCAACAGCCCTGAAATTATTCATTAAAATCCTGTAAATGTGGATGTGAATAAAATTAAGCAGTTAAAATTCCCAGTCATTCATTGTTTAAGTAATAACTTAAAAAACAATAAAAAAAAAAAAAATCCAATAACTACAAAAAAATGAATTTTTAGGTTTTAGTGAAAGACTTTTTGGCCTTCATCCAAAAGACTTTGTCATTTCAGAGCTTGTGAAGGAAAAATGTCAAGCTTTAAAGCTCTGTGAGTCTGTTTTGTGGATCTAAATTGCATGCAGATTGGAGTCCCCATGCTGTAGGGGGCCTTAGCCTATCTCACTGAGAGATGTTTGGTGCCATGCAGGAAGTGTGAATTGGTATGCAACTAACAGGAGGGGTAATGCTGGCCTAAGCTGTAATACTTTGTGGTGCTTTAAGTGGGATCAAAATGAAGAAGAGACAAAAATGCACCTATGGGGATGGTAAAGTAACACTAGGACTAATTTTATAAAGTGCTGGTAGAGAAATTTGTATTTTTTTTGCTGTCCTTGCAAGCTGTTTATCTAATGAAACTCCACAAAGTTTCAAAAATGTTTGACCTTATTCAGGATACTGACCCCTATGATTATGAAAAGCTTTGTTTTCCTGTGGAGGTTTCATTAGGGAGAGCTTTTTAAATCTTAAACATGTCTGATGAACTTCTACAATAGGGTTCCTCGATTCTGGTCTTTCAGGTTAGGTGTCCTGCACCTTTATATTTTGATACAGCAGGACTTTTTGCTATTATTTGAGTTTGCAAACCATTTTTTCAATGTGTTCCTTCATACTTCTAATTAAATGTAATCGTCATCAGGTTCTTGTCTGAACCGTTAAGCAAACCAAAGCAAACACACACTGCGATGAAGGTAGAAGACATGCAGGAGCACACTGTGTTAACGGTCGAAATAATCAATGTGTCTGTCAATAGAAGTATTTAATAATGCTTTGTTAAAAAATAAAACATAGGTCCGGGTGTCTCTGTGTGATAATTAAACTTTTGAGCAATGCGAGCTGATAGAATTATGACATCATTAAAAGGAAAGTCAGAAAAATCTGCATCTAACTATTAACAACAGCCGTTAGCAGAGCAGTCAATGAACGCTGCTGTGGAGAAGTTTGTTTGGATGTGTAGTAGGAGCCAGGACGATGATGAAAAACTTCAAGTATGTAGGGATCATATGCTTTATGCAAACTGTGTGATCTGTGTGGCCTAGCGCCAGCACTGACTAACACACTATAGGTTGTGAAAGCTTAAATCTGAGGCCTCCGCCTCTGTTTAGAGTCATTTTTTTCTTTCTTTGACATTAATGCATCTCTTTCAAGTCATTCATCTACTGCCTCCTAAATAGTACAATTTTGTCCCTTAAATAGTGTCTCTTTATCCTTGAGGTGTAGATGCACAGCTGAATCTTGTCCATAGGCGCAGGCACTCTAATGTTAAGCCATTTGTCTGCGGAGATTGTTTAGTCTCTACAATGTACAGGCCTGTACATTTCTCACAGCGCTGAACTGCATATAACACGCCCATTCGTCCTTGTTGAGGAATTGTGTCCTTAGGAGGAATCAGCCTGAGAGTTCATTCGGTCTGAACCTCACTGGGATGATGTGATTGGAGAAAATCTTTTCATGTTTCTCAGATGAACGTATAAGAAAGGCCGTTTTGGTCATTAATCGTGTGGTCAAAGAATTTCATGTATTCACCAATGTTTACACACAAGAAAACAACTGCAATTGGTAAATATATATATTTTCTGCAGTTCTCTTCTACAAAGAGAGGGATAAGTTATCAATAGTATGTTACTGCAAGTAAGCATAGTATCGATATGGCCGCTAGTGTTTTTATAGATCCACTCATATGGATTTCCCTAAAAACAGAATGAATAATGGCATCAGAAAATTATCATGAGCTGCTACGGAAGTTTTCTGAGTTCTCAAAGGACATACAACCTCTGCTAGATTTTAATATTTGTATAATTCGTTCTTTCGCTTTTCAAATTAAAACCAAAAATTTAAAATGCAAGATGCACTTGTTTCTTCACTATTTGTTTCCAAAACAAAAAGGAAAAAAAACAGATAATGGGCAGTTTTCTGTTATCCGATATTGTGCATAAAATTGAAAATGGAACAAATGGATCATGCTGATTATGGATTGCTTATTATCCTTTTTTACTTTTTGATCTCAAGCTATTTGAATTGATTTATATGCATTAATCAAGCAGAACACTATGGCAATAGCACACAAGACACTGTTACAAGGCTACATCAATCCAGTCCTGAGGCTATTACACTAGCTAGATTTAAGGATAAATGAGGATAGACTAGTTTTGATGGTGGTCTCTACAGGTCTTAATGGTTTTGGACCTGAATACACCCATAACCTCCTGTAGCTGTCTGGTTATGAAGCCACCAGATTGCTTTAGTAATCTGGATAATTTCTTTTATCAGTTTCAAGTCAGAACCACACTTGGATAAGCTGCATTCAGCTTCTATGCTCCACATGCCTGGAAAGATTCAGATCATCTCAAACGCTGTTTATTTACATCTAGATTGAAGACCCACCTGCTCTAAGCTGTATTTAAATTAAAATTAAGTTTTTATTTAGTAGTCCAATTATGCACAGCCTCCAATGCTAGTGTTAGTAAGATTTCTTCTTTGTTTTTCCATTTTAAATTATGTTTTTATTCTTTTCTTTTTTTTTTTTATGCTTTTTTTCCCTTCTGCATCACACTAATGCTTTGTTTAATGTAAAGCACTTCAAATTGTGGACATTATAAATACAATACAAATAAAGCTGCCTTGCTAGCTTTCCTATAATGTTTTTTTTGTATTTAAACAGAACCTGCTAGTCATTTGCCAGGTCAATAATAGGCTAAACTACCCCCTTAAACAGGCCCTAATCCATCTACTATGTCAGTATAGATCGAGATCATATCTCCAAATGCAGGATGACCTTAACAAATTTGTGTGTTCAACTTGGCCTGTCAAGTGAGTCAGATAGGACTTGGCAGAGTTGTGCAGCCCTGGAATGCCAATAGGATACCAGGTAAGTTGTGGTAATATATATATAGTTTTATAACAGTATGACAGTTTTGTTTCAGAATAAAAAAAAAAAAAAGAAAAAAAAAATCACCAATTTTACGCAGAGGTTGCGAGATGCCCAGCAAGAATTCCAGCAGAGCAGTTGCCCAGTGCTGCTGAAGCAGCATGGATGTATGAACAGGAGCTGGGGTCCTCCCTGACTTGGGTATCTGCCTTTGGCTCTGATCCATTTTCAACAGAGGAAGACCAATGCCGTGCTGAGCAGCTATTTGGAGCGAGGTTTCCAGACATACAGTATCTGTTTTTAACAATGACTTCAGCGAGTTTCAGGAGGCACTGTTCTACTGGATAAGTGTTGCTGAAAGACATGTGAGATGAATGTATTTTCTGAATGATATTAATAAATGTGAAGCTTGGTTAAAAACTGAATTTTTCATATCAAAAATACAAGTGTAACAATTATGAAACTGCATTTTCTTGTAGTAACTGCTCTGAATATATGGAGAACCTGATACTTGTTTGAAAGCATCAGGTCAAAAACTTTTACTGAATGCCTTTTTAAATTGTAAAGTGGAAGTACTGAAAAAACAGCTTTATGCTTACAAATTAGATGCAGCATCACAAAACTAAATTTTTCAGAATTTATAAAACAACAAACACGTTAGTATTGGACTGTATGAAAACAAAACATTGGTTGTCACTCTAACAGATAAAAATTATGGCAGCAAAAACTTTTCCAGTGCAGGCAGTGCCTCAGAGAATCCAGCCAACTCATGGATGCTGCCCTCCCAAGTCCACAGCACAACACATCGGGTAGTGGCTGTTATTCCACTCCATGATGCATGCCTTGCACCCGACCAGGCTTCTGCAGCAGATTGCAAACATGGACTTATCTACTGGACCAGTAGATTGAAAGAAGGCTGAAGAAGTTTAATTTTGCTGACAAATTGTGAGCAGAGCATTGACAGATGGTTGATATGCAGAGGTTTGCCAGCACACAGAATACTTCTGCAGATAATGCACCACAAAGGTAATAACCGATAGGAAAAAGTATGTTTTAGCAAGAAGTAAAAGTTTTCTTTCATCACCTCACAAACTTTTTCGTTGTGGTGCTACTTGAAATTGTGGCTGTGCTGGTTGGATGTCTGATCATCGTCCGATTGGGAAGACATTGCCACGTTGTTGTCATCTGTGAGTTTCTTCATGGACCTATGACAGATGTTTAGATTCCAAGACAGGTAAGTATTTGTGTTACTGTTCTCATTCATATCAACACACATGAAACACATTTTTATACATAATAAAGTTATAATGTAACTTCTTAAATTACATAATCAAAGTCATGTAACCTAGAACTGCAGCTCTGTCATTTTATAGAATATTATTGATTTTAATATGCAAAGTTGTTTGTGCTACTTATGTATGAAATGTGCTTTATAATTAAAACTTCAATAATTCATAAACCATTGAACCAAATAGAACAAGCAAAACACAATCAGAGAAGGTAACTCAAATAAATAAATAGGTCTTAAATCTCAAATATATATAAAGAAACTAAAAACATTAATCAGTGCCTTCCTCTTGTATTTAACGACCCCCCCGCCATTACCTCCATGAAGTTACTTTGCTTTGAAATGTTTTGCATTCTAACTTTAATCTTTTTATAAGCAATAACTTATGTTGTTGTGTACTAACATTGCTATGGCAAGTAAACTAACAATACTGTTTTAGCGTAAATAGCATAGCTTAGGTCAGGGAATTTATAAGATGATTGGTTTGTACATAAAAATATAGAAACTGGTGTCTGGGCGAAGCGTATTGTCTGAGGCAGCTCGCGGTGTGCGTTGCTAGGCGCTGCCTGCGTCATCTCCAAGCAAACTTTATGTCAAACCAGATCATATCCAGGTCATTCAACTTGCTTGAGATCAAAAAATAAAATAAAAAAGGATAATGAGCGTTATTTGTTTTTTCCATTTTCAATTTTATGCACAGCCGAGTGTGAAGCGGCCGAGATGAAAATCAGTGCCTCCAAATCCGAGACCATGGTCTTGAGCCGGAAAAGGGTAGAGTGCCTTCTCCAGGTTGGGGAGGATGTGCTGCCCCTAGTGGACGAGTTTAAGTATCTTGGGGTCTTGTTCAAGAATGAGGGGAAGATGGAGCGGGAAATCGATAGGCGGATTGGTGCGGCATCTGCTGTGAAGCGTGCACTGTACCAGTCTGTTGTGGTGAAGAGAAAGCTGAGCCAAAAAGCAAAGCTCTCTATTTACCGGTCGATCTATGTTCCTACCCTCATCATTGGTCATGACCGAAAGAACGAGATCCCAGATACAACCGGCTAAAATTTGTTTTCTCCATAGTGTGTCTGGGCTCTCCCTTAGAGATAAGGTGAGGAGCTCAGTCATCTGGGGAGGACTCAGAGTAGAGCCGCTGCTCCTCCACGTCGAGAGGAGCCAGTTGAGGTGACTCGGGTATCTGATTAGGATGCTACCAGGATGTCTCCCTGGTGAGGTGTTCCAGGCACGTCCCACCGGGAGGAGGTCCAGGGGTAGACCCAGGACACCCTGGAGGGACTATGTGTCTCGGCTGGCCTGGCAGCGCCTCTGGATTCCCCCAGAGGAGCTGGCCCAAGTAGCTGGGGAGAGGGACGTCTGGGCTTCCCTACTGAAGCTGCTACCACCGTGACCCCCGCCAGATAAGGGGAAGAAGATGGATGGATGAATTTTATGCACAACATTGGAAAACGGCTCATTATCTGTTTTTTCCATTTTGTTTTAAAACAAATAGAAAAGGAGCGTATTTTTGCATTTTAAATTTTTGTTTTTAATTTGAAAAACAAAAGAATGAATGATACATGGATTAGATTTTCCTCTTGAGTTGTCTTTGTTTCAGGACCATCTGATCTGATCCAGAGTCAACAGAGTGTTGTTGAAGAGAATGAAGGGAAGTAATGTGTTCTCCAGAAATGCACCATCATCTCCACCATCCTGAGTAAGTTAAGTTCCAGGTGGTACTGATTAAAGCAGCGCTCCAGTGTCCACCTTCTGTTTGCATAAAGCACCACGTCTAAAAGCAGGTAATGTGCTCCACCTGACCTTTAAACTTAAAAAAGGATGGCACTTTGATAATTACTCCTACCTCTGATACTTGTTTTCTTTACATTAAATATGTATATAAATACTGCATATGAAAAAAAGACATATCATTGAAATTTCATTAAGGTTTTGCACCAACCCACATTTCTCATACCTCTGACTGAAAAAACAGCCACATATTTTGAGTTCAATATTAACAAAGGGCCGCAGAGTCCAAATACTAAACTGACACTATTTCTGACAGTGGGAGGAAGACAGAGGAGCACCAAGAGAAAACCCAATGTAAAGTCATGCAGAGGGACCCATGGTCAGGATACAAACCCCAGGACCTTATCCTGCAAAGCATATGTGCCACTATGTAGGCCATGCAAAATAATAAAGATGATCATATTCTTTTTTTTTTTTTTTAGCACACTGCTTATGCATATGGTTCTAACACATACGGAACCACTATTTTAACAGTTCATTCTTGATTTCCAACCTTATTTATTAACATTTTCTCTAAAATGAACCCTTTTTGATTTCCAGGTTTTCTGAGGTTTTACAATGTCTTTACAACTTCACTCAGAAAGAAAATAAGTTAAGGTTGGTTTGAACTCTTCACACTGCTCTATAATAATAGTTATCTTGAATGCTTTCATATCCTTATTCGCAAGTATCTTTGAACATAACTGATAACAAATGCCAAAACAAGCTACCAGTTGAAAAAAGTGCTTTTAGGTAGGCCTATATATACTTCTGAAATGCACAAAATGTATCTGCACAAAATACATCTGTTTTGTTTTTTTAATTACAAAAACAAACCTTAACAAAAAGCACATTTTAGTCTGCTTTCCCTAAATTAGAAGCTGTAAATTACTTGCAAATGACCCTTTTCCATCACATTTATTATTTACACACCATTTACTCTTGGTTTGTTTTATAAATGTTTAGCATTAGCTGGAAGGTGCACCATAATCATTTCTTGTTAAACCATGTAAGCAAGTAAGCCATGGGAAAAAAGCCATAAAGTTTGGAAGAAACCCTAAAGTCCCATATATTGTTACTTAACAAGCTCAGTAAAGCTACACAGGCAGATAATATACAGGTTCATCAAACTGAAAGCCTCCTGAATGCAGGTTAATGAAATGTACTCTAATGGAGGATGAAGAACAGGGGGAAAAAAAGGAAAAAACTCTAATAATAACAAAGGGGAAAAAAAAAAATCCATGCTAGATTACTTTCAGTTTATTTCATTACATGTTACTCATACAAAATAATCTGTACAAAGGCTAAAATAGTTCATAGGCTTTGCATAGAAATACCAGCAATGTAAAAGAAAAACAGGAAAAGCCATGGTGGAATCCACTCTGTCTCTCACACACAGACACATACCAACACACAACTCTGACAACAAGAAGGCTAAAAAAAGAGGCGAGATCAAGATCTATACAAAAAATATGGTGTCGATCATCCAGCTCTATTATGGTCTGAACTTTCCTCACCTTCCTTTAGTTCTTTGTAAAAATGATTCATCAATGCCAATTATTCATCTTAAAACTCCACGATCATTAGAAAGAGGCAGGCGAGGAGACCACTCTCTTAAATTAAAGACATTTTGGGATCTGGACTGGCATCACTTATCTTTCCTCTACCTGCCAAGATCTTCAACCACCCCACCCTATAAAACCTGCATCAGTGTTTAAATGTGGCCTATGTAATTGACAGCAACATACATTTGGAATAAATCAGAAGCAAAGAGTGATTAAACGTGAAAGGCAATGACTATACGAAATATCGTTGGATTTAGTGACACACTTTCTTTTATTTAAAAAATAGTTGATTTGGAGAAAAGAGCAGGTGAGTGCACCACCTCAGATAGTGTAGCTTTGTGGCAGGAAGTCACAGGATGATGTTGGCAGGCATCAGTCCATGCCGCCGAGCAGAGAACTCAACATCAAACATGCCGCTTCTGCTGGAGAGCGTCATTTCCACTGCTCAAAGATTCAGTTTCAGCTCAGAAGACGCATTGCGAGCAGAATTACACAAACAGTAAGCCGAAGGTGGTGCAAAAATAAAGTGATTCAAATGAAATGAAACTGCTCAAAGTCTCTCACTGCCACGCAAACCCGGATCGCTGCAACGCATTTTGTCCCCGGCATCTCTGTGACTTACTGACGGATGAGAAAGAATATTTTATGCTTCCTCTGAAATGAAATAAACTACAAGATCAGAATCCAGTTAAACAAGACATGAAAAGCTTACAGATAAAAACAGACATTTACATAAAATTGCCACTGCAAGTGAAGGGAAAACAGCAAACAAATAAAAACAAAACAAAAAACAGACATTTAAAATACAAGAAAAAGATATGTCTAACTAAGCATAAAAGCACATGGTTTGTTAGAAAATTGAGCTGTCAGTGTTCATATATTCATTTGTGTTCCAGCAACACTGACTTGAATCAGTTGTAAAATAAGCATATATATTTATGTACTGTTTACACATGGGGCTGAGACCCTGTGCTGATATAGTAGAGCGACATGAGCTCCGTGGCACAGTGTCACAAAGACGCTTTAGAAACACATAACGGACCTGACATGAGCAGTAAAAAAAAAAAAAAAAACACACTGCAGGTTATAACTGCACATCATAATTTATTCAAAGTAGAACTAAAATATGCAGACAGTGCGTCTCTTTGTGGACCTTACCCACAAGTACGCTATATTACCAAAAGTATTTGCTAAACCCATGCAAATTGAATAACTGAATTTAGGTTTTCCAACAACTTTGATGGTCACTGGTGTAGAGAATCCTTTTTCTATTAAAAAATAGTCTTGTAAGTGGTATAATAGCAAAGTGGAAGCAATTGCGGATAACAACACAGCCACAAAGAAGTACAGTAGCCCGTGTAAAATCCCAGAGCCTGATTGCTAGATGCTGCAAACTGTGCAGAGGTCACTAACTTTCTCCAAACTCTATGGGACCCTTAGATTAGCTCAGTAACTTTGAGTAGAAAGCTTAATGGAATGGGTCTTCATGGCTGCTGCATCCAGGCATCACCAAGTGTATTGCAAGGTATTACCTGCAGTTGTCTAAAGATGCTAGTGCAGGTTATCTTTTGCAATAAAATGGGCTTTGGGGCAGCTTGGAGAGTACGGTGAGCTGTTAAGTTCCAGTGCAACTTTAAATAATTTAGTAAACTCATACTTTTTATACTCCCAACTTTGCACAAACAGTTTTGTGGTTGACTGATTCTACTTCAAAAATTACTCCTGAACTATAAAAAAAAGCAGACTCTATAAAGACAAGAATCAGCAAATATCTATATACATAAAAACACACACGCATATATATATATATACATATATATATATGTATGTATTTTTCATATATTTTTCATCCACTCTGAATGTATACCATTGCATCAGAATTAAGACAAAAAAAGGCATTTTTGCACCTTGTACAGAAGCGCTGCCAAGACTAATCCCCTGTAGAAAAGAAGAATTAATGGTGTCATCTGCGTACAATGAGATTCAGCGGACCGTCTGTCACGCACGGATATAAAAAGCAGACGAAACTGCCTACACTACAAAAAAAAAGCAACAGTAAAAAAAACAAACATTAAAACAGCAACGACCAACAAACAACATAACATAACTGGACAGCTGTTGTTGAAATGTCATTTGGCTCTGCCTTCTTAACTAACACAAAGGGAACCCTTACTCTGACAAAAGCAGACAAAGGAAATGTTTGTGGCTGGGTTGAGACAAAGTTCACAAACAGAATCTGGGCATAGTATTAGAGTATGTGATAAAAAAAAAGTGTTATCAGATTTAGAGATTTATTTCCAGCGTTTCGGGTCCTTTTGTTTTCTGTATCATCCGTTTATAAAGACCTCTCTATTTAATGTGAGGAAAAGCAGCACAGGTTACCCCCACAGGTGCTACTTTGCAAAGAGCTGAGCTGTTTCTCTGCAGCGTCTGTATGTGGAGTCAGGCGTCTGCAGAGCGAGGTGGTAAATAAGGTAGAACACTGTTGGGTGGAGGCAGCCAAGCTGGGTGGGAGGTGGGTGTGGGGTGGCGGGGAGCTGTACTGTAGCAGCCAATTGTGCATGCACTGTACAGCAGTGGCTGTCTTGCTAAACCCCATGGACACAATAAGAAGCGTTGCTAAAAAGGGCCACATGGTAGATCCTAATAACCTGTCGTTAAAATGATGCAGCCATAAAACCAATTAAAACATGTCAGTTATAACCCAAGAAGATACAGTATGAAGTAAATAATCTGCTTGGTTGGAAAATGTATGGTAATTACATTTGTCCCCGAATAATCTTTCAGAAATAAACCTTTAAGGGAAAAGAAAAAACTTTTTTGCACCTTTCTGGACTAAATTTAGATTACAGACACAGAGCCTCATGTGGCTCTAATGGGTTATAATCAAGGGCTGCTTTTGAGGTACATGCAGTAAATGCAGGACCTTTGCAAAACCTTTGCTTCCAGAAAAAGTCATTTTCGACAGGTGAATAGCAGGTTTGTGGGGGAGAGCTAGAGGGGATTATAAAGTCATTTATTCAGTCAGCTGCACTATAGGCATCCAGTTTCTTTTATGCACTGTATGCTCAGGCTTTAGCTGAATGGTTGCTGTGAATTAAATGAAAACAGAATGCCACAGATCAAGCAATGCTCCTGTCTCGACCTCATTCTGCCTAGCAAGCGTGTGCAATGCAAACAATACAAATGGGTGGATTATTTAACCAACAAAGGTACTAACTAGGAGACACAATGATGTGTTGCAATAAAAGGTAAGCGCTGCAGCAGCAGAAAACCACAAAGACAGTGCCTCAGACACTGAAAAGGGAAAAGCAAAATAGAAGGATTGAGCCTATAAAACTGACCTTCCTGTGTCCCTGAAGTTTTATGTTTAAATTTCAGTTCATTTATGTATATATTATAATGACTCCAATAAACTGAAGTTAATCAAATGTAGGCTTATTTTATATTTTTAATTTAGACAAGATTTTGTTGTAATAGGTCAGGGAATGTGCAGGCAGCAGCGTTGGTTTGTATAGAAAATTAGAACAGTAAGATAAGTAACCTCAAGTAGAAAAGAAAACTTTGTATAAAAAAATAAAAATATTGTCCAAAGGACTAAGAATTAGGAATTATAATCATGACTTTGCTAGAAAATATACCGGTAGATAGAAAATACGTTGCTAAAATTTTAATGGCAATCTTTAAAAACATTTTAGGGACATCTGTCCAAGGGACACAGATGGGCCCCTGGTCTTAAAGTAACAGGTTCTTTTTTTATCCTGATTTTAGATCTGATCATCTCTTTAATCAGCAGCCAGATCTGCTCCAGTTTCAACCTCTGACCGTTTCATCAAACGGCATAAAGCGACTTGCTAATTTAACACTGACCTATGTCACTTTGTGCAGGCGTGTTGGTACACTGTAATGTAAAACCTTACTCTACCTTGGAAACTGAGAATGATGCTGAAAGTAAAGCGGTAAATCTTGGTGCGTGCTTAAGTTTTTGCTTTTATAACTTGTCTCTTCATTTTTTTTTCTGTTCCATCTTCTTAAATGTCAAAACAATTTACCCGCAGAGATGTGACAAATACTGAATATCCTAAGCCTCACAGTCGAAGCAGAAACGATCCCCTTCCAATAAAGGTATTCTTCACATCTCTTTATAACTTAAGGAATTTTGTGCAGGAAAGGTGGTGGTGGTGGGGGGGGATTCTAACAGCTGAAGAGTATTTTTGGTCTCCAGGAGGCAGACTGATGCCGGGGCTTCCTGCTGTGCATCAGTGCGTAAACAGACATAAACAAACGTGTCCTACAGGGCATGTTGCCATACCTATCTGTCTGACTTTGATATGCCCTCCCCACACCATTCTTTAGGCTGCATGAAAAGTAAGCTCAGATGAAATATGTGAACCTGCAAACCAAAGGTGTGACATTGTAATGAGCAGGAATGTCAAACTCATTGCTTCCTGACATGTGGGAAGAGAATCAGGGTGCAAACAGAAAAATGGAGGCATGGCTGAGTTCAGGCAGACTGAATAGATGAGAGCTTAAAGCGAAAGCCTCTAGGTTCTTCCTGCCAGCACAATTGATGGCTGGAGCAGTGAAAAAAACATGTCTGCTGTTAGCCTTTTCTCTCTCTGATCCTATTTTTCTTTACCCCCTCAGAAATTTGGACTGAATGATCAAACAAAGACACAGAGCTAAACACACAAACAGTCTATTCTTTAAAAAAAACAACAACTTTATCACCCGGATCCCTTGAGACACCGACAGGTTTCGTGAAGCACTAATAAATGACGGTTTAACACTATGAATGTTGCGTCAAAGGGGAACTTGAACACAGAAATGTGGGTTCATGGACAGAGCTGTGAACTAAAGTTTGTAACCCTGCAGATTCTGCATGTTTACATGATTCTACTCCAACACATTTCCTTTTTCCCAAAGTCCTACAGCTCAGATAAAAAAAAAATAAATCATGGATCACAACCCGAAATGCATACGAGCAGATCACAGGGGCACTGATAATTTTCATAAAAACAAATCTAAAACCTAAAAAACTAAATTTCAGAGACAGGTAAGCCAGTGAAGTAAAAAACTAACATGCCATATTGGGTATTGATCCATTTACAAGGGAAAATGGGGTTTTTGTGTCGCTAAACATTAATAAAACCTCCAGAACGGAGGAGAGGAGTCTCTGTTTTCATTTCATGGGTTTTTCTTTGCCTTGGAGATGCTGTATGGGCATTAGTTCAGTCTTCATTGTCTCAAAAAACAACTTTCCTTCCAGCAAAATGTTAGTCAAAGCAAAAAATAAACAAAGCATATGTCATTCATAATAGATGTTTTCTTTCTTGCCAAAAGAAGGTGTCCCTTCAGTTCCACTTGTGTTGCTCTTTGGCAAAATGAATGATAGGTAGAGAGAGAGCAGGAAAGGTGCAGGAACACAGCTGAAATCTGTACAGGCCAAGGAAGGGGGGGGCGGCGAAAGATGCTTTACAGTCATTGTAAAGTGAGAGGGAAAGCATGGATGTTTGAATCAGTCTCATCCCATTAGGCAGGAGCGCATCTGCTTGAGGTTAGGCGTCGTACTTCTTTCCTGTTCTGTGGATGTGGTGGAACAGCGTCATGGAGAACGCCATGCCCAGGAGCTGCAGAGAAAAAAAGAAGGAAACTGTAAATAAGTGACTTTAGGTAGAGTTACTCGATTTATAGTTGAATCCAGTTATTTTATAACTGCCTAGTTTTATTTTGCACAAAACACTATTAGTTTTAGCTTGGTTGGGATGATTAATATTACATTTGTTTATTAAAGGCCTCGAATTTAAAGGAAGAACTTTTCAATATATTTTCGTACCTTTGTTTTCTTAATGAGACCAGGTCAATCTGTGCTCTGCCTTTAAAGATTGCTATGCGATTAGTTTACTCTGGTTGCATACAAAGACTATACAATTTAATTCCAGCTTGCTGTTGCTTGCATGCAGAGTTTTGATTTTGATTTGATTTACATATTTCACCTGAAGCAGATCTTAAAGAGACACAACCAAAATCAGCAGCATCGAACCTAGGCTAAGGAGAAAAAGATCTAAAACACGGTCCAGTGGTCATACAACATTTTTTGGGATGAAAATAAGTTTATTATTTCATTTAAAAACTGAATTTCTGGTGTCTAATTTAAGTTCCATTGTGAAGCTTCAACAGTCATGATTTATTCTTTACTTTATTCTTTATTTATACTTTTTGTTTTCCACATGGTTTGTAAGGTTTGAAGTTGCCATGCTTCCTTATGCCGAAGAGATGCTGCTTTCATTTCAGCTTGACTTTGTACATTCCCACAGTGCAAAATGGATTAATTCTAAACCTTGGAGAACCTATGGATTCTTGCAAGAGGAAGATGACAAATACAGGAACCAACTGCGCTTAAACTCAAACTTAAAGCACATTCTGAACACCACAGAAGAACCAAAGGTAAATGTCCTCCATGCTAGACCTCTTTGATGCAGCAATTCATGTAAAGGAGCCCAGAACAACTTGGAGCAGATATGGAGTTTCTGTTCAGTATGCCCCCATTTAAGGATTATCATTTTTCTAAATGGTCTAGTGTAATATTTGATTTTAAGGGAAAACCTAAATGTGGAGTTGTATTAACTGTGAGCCACAACCGTTAAAATAAACAGAAATACACATTTGGTAGTTAATAAGCCTGTAGTTAATACTTCTATAAAACAGAGGATTCTCTTTTAGGTAAAAATTCAGAGAATAATAAACTTTGTAATTGCTGCTGAGCTGCAGATGAAGTTTGATGTATTTCATTTCTATTCCTTAGGTTTATTCGTCCTTTTGATGCCCAATAAACACAAAGTTTAGGTCAAGATCTGTCGTATTTATTTGTGCATCTTTCAAATGCGAACCTTGGATTTTTGGTGATGGAAATATATAGCGTCCACAAGCATTGAGTGAATGAATCAAATTGAGATGCCTGTGAATCAGTCTGTAGCCATACCTTTGAAGTATTTATAACCCATGATGCTCCAACATCAAACACAGTCACAAGGCTGTTCCTAAAACCTTTACCTTGAAATATTTGTATGAAAGATAAACTGTATTTTGTTGAATGGGCATTTGGCTCACAACAAGAATCACTAGGATTGATTTTATATGACTCTTTTAGGTATAAAAATAAGCTACACATCCTTCCAGAATCAGAATCAACTTCATTAGCCAAGTTGGGGAACAAACAAGGAATTTGACCTTGGTTTCCACTGCTCACATGGTAATGCTATTAGTTTGTGTGCATGTCATAGTAGTGCAGCCTGTTTGTTAGTGTCCCAGCAGAGTAGCTGACTTCTCTAGCTGTAAGGTGTTTATTGTGTTCATACCTACGGTGTGACTAAGGCCAGGGATCTTTCTAAATGGAGTTTGCATAATCCAGCTTCTCTTCTCTGTAAAGCGGTCTGTATAAACTGGCCTAACGTGTGCATCCATGGTTGTTATCCTTTGTGTGTCTGTCTCCATGTGATTGATTGATTGTTGGAGCCTGTCAGGGGTGTATCTAACCAATGAAACCTGCTTGATTTGGCTGAATTGATGTTTGTTTTTTATTATCCCAAATCATTAACTTTTTATGAGAATCGAAATCAATGGATATTGGATGTAAAATGGAATTTCTCAGATGCAAATAGGATGAAATTCAAGGGAAAATTTGGGCTGGATAACTTCTGTTTTCTCAGCACACAGCAAAAAAGCTAATAGATTGTAGTTTGCATTGATAAAAAGCAGAAGCTAGTGGGATCTAAAGGTACCACTTGGCTAAGAGGTTAATTACAAACTACTGAACTGATTAAGAGTCAACCAGTTTATTTACATAACATATCCTTGCTGCTTAATTCCTTTTGAAAAAAGATAAACAGTTTTCAGTCATGCTAAGTCTGCATCTAGTTTGGATAGTTAAATTACACACCTTTGGCCATTCATTTCGGCATCTTGATTTTATTGTTTCCCCATCTCTTTGTCATGTTTCTGAAGTTGCAGTGAAATGACATAATCTTTGCATTTGACATCTGATTCTTAAATGAAAACACTGTCGTAAATACTGTGATGGACCTGATTTGTATTCAAGGCGATGCTACACTCAGATCTCTGTTTCTCTATGACCAATCTATTTCCTAAGCCAACTTCAGCTAATAAAGATTGCCCAAGCACACGTGTACTAAAGACACCATCTACAAATAAAGGTTCATTTTGAAAACACAATGCATTCCCTTTAAAATATAGCACAGAGTGCATTCAATAAAACTGGGAGTCCCCTACCTAACTAGCAGCATCAATTAGAGGAGCATACAAAGCTAAAAAGAACTCCTATCAGCACTGAATCAGATTTACAAACTTCTGATAAGCGAGACAGGATAAATACAACCTTTCTCCATAGTGGTAGCAGATTCATTCTAATGCATGTGCATTAGAAATTTCTACTGCAAATTGAGAAGGAAGATCTATATATGTAGCTGATAAGGACTAACCAAAAGAATAAAGTCAACAAACTACTGAATTGAAGCAAAAGTTGTGTTGTGTTATTAAAAACAGCACTAGCCAGAACCCAAGCAAAGTTTCCTTTATTTATTAACTTGGTTTGCAACCACTTTCTACAACATTACTTATTTCTTTTTTATAGATGTGGACTTTTGAGGTACTTGACTCCCCTTTGCAGACTAGGCTAAAAGTTAGCCTACAAGATATAGATTACCTTAACCTCAACCTCAGAGTTCAAGCACAACTGTCCTCTAAGGACATCAACTATGTGCATAATATTAAAGAAGTCAACAAAGAGCTTTAATGGCAAGGACATCTTGCTCTAAATGAACCATGGACTCAAGGATTAGGAGTATTTCCTTGCCTTGAGCAAAGTAACAGGCATATTAAGGAGAGAAGGGGAGATAAAAAAAGGAGATCCTTTATCAACAAGGAGCAAAACAGAGGATGGATTCTGTAGTATTAAGAGGGATGAGTAAATAATATATAACAAATACAGCAGGGTGTTTTGAGGTTCTTCCACAGCATGTGCCTTTAAGGCTTCAATAATGAAAAGAAAGGTAAGAAACTGTCAGAAATGTAAGGGGTGGGTGGCAGAGATTAAATGGACTAAACAGGAAAAGGTGCTGCAGAGAGAGCTACTGTTGCAGAAGCTTCCCCAAAATAGAGCTCACGTGGACAGAGGCGTGAATTTAGAAAATCCAGGCCAATCAAACTTTCTCTAAAGATGGCAAAAAGAAGAGAGACCATATCAAGTTCCCACTCTGTTCTAATGCAAGAATGTATTGAACTCCAGTTGTAGGCATATTCCTGTCAATAATTTCCAAGGCAATGAAGCCCTTTGGGCAAGCTATTAAAACTATAAAGCAAAGCAGGTACTGTGTTGCCATTTTTACTTATCAATATTTCCTTTAAATGTGTGACATTTAACTGTTTCTATGTAGAAGTCTTAGTAATAAATCATACAGCAACTGAAAAAAATATATCTAAAAAAATATACCCATCTTTTGATCTACAAACAAAGCAGAAACTCCAACACACTGATTATTTATGACACAGGGCACAGTCTTATCCGTCACAGTCGGTTTCCCAGAGAGAAAAAAAAGGGGAAAAACAGAAATATAGATTTTCATAAATGTTATCGAATTGTACCACTGCCATATTTTCTCTGTTGTTGCCTTTTTTCCCCAATTATCAGTTAAAAGCCAAGTTTTAGTATCAAGGACAGACAGCCTGAGTAAAAACGTAAAATAATCATGATTTCAGTGAGGAGAAACAAATCCAAACCAACATGGTCCTATGTGAAAATATAATTCTAATCCTCATTAAATCCTTAATTAAATGCAAATAACCACATTTAATGATAAGCTTAAATCACGCTCAATAGCCACATGCCTTATATTCACACCTAACGTGATTGGAGCAGCAAAAAAGCGCCTGCTGCTTCATTTTTGATGCTTTTATATTAAAGGCATTTTGGAGCATTTTCACAAATTTTTAAAAGATCTGCCCTCTCTACTTTATAAAAATTGCACATGCACAACCCTGTACCCGCTGCAGAGAGGAAACGCCTATTAAAGGCCAAGTCCAGTCAGCAAGGAATGATCAATATATCATTATCTATAACTACGTAATACGTTTACGGTGATTTAATGAATTTAGCATTAGTGTTCTTTGAAAAATTGATGTCTCCAGTAAGCACAGCTAAATAAAAACTACTTTTAATTAAAAACACAGATCATTTATTGAACAGCAAGTAATCATTTCATTTTCAAAGTACTTTCAGAAGTTTGAATTCTGAATACGACCGAACTTTTTCTTTAAACAAGTGCAAGAGCAGGGACAAACCCATTTCTCCTCTTGCACGCTCTGTTTAAAAGTTGCTGTTCTCATAGCTCATACAAACTTACTGTGCCTTCATTTCCTTTAATTCAGGTGCAATTTTGAGAAATCATTATTGCCCAAAGTTACCTGTAGTACAAGGAGATCTTTCCAAAAAAGTTAAACAAACGATTTGGACTATGTAACAATCTGGACTTTGTTTCCAAGGCTGAAGATGGTTCGCACCCAATCAAGGAAGCTTTTTCAGTTCAAAACGTCAGAAATAGCGTTGAGTTCAAGGCTTTATACAGTAGCCCAACAAAGCCTTGTTTTTTGACATTTTGAATAAAAAAAAAGGCTTCCTGGATGGGAAAAGGGGATTAGTTCTAGTTACATCAGCGGCACTTGATCACAACCAGCAAATGTCTGACTAGCTGGTCAGTTTTCACCACTTCAAGAATGTGTTTACTTTTTTAACATCTCCAGCACCAAAATTTTCAAGGATCAGTTACTATATATTTATTTAGGTCTTTTGTCTGAAGTTATAATGTGAATGATGATATAGATATAAATGTTACCAATAACAAACAAACAAACAGAAGACCTGCAACAGGGCAAATCAGTTTCATGTATTGCCCAGTGATCCTGTCATTATTGGTGCTCCAGCCATACAGAGTTTTATAGATCACACTTTTGGCTTCATTGGTTCATAAACAGGGCAGTTAAGACACTCTTATTAGCTACTGAACCCATTTAGTCCTCCTTTCATTGGCCTTTTCATTTATTATTAAAGCAGGATCAAGGGATTTGTTGTTTATTGATGAATAGTTAGTTATTGTTTGTTTAACAGAAGAGCTCAATATTTATTTCAAGGTAATTTCATTCATCTCTTCATTTACTTAACTGTTTCTTTGCTCAGTGCTGAAATCCTGATTTCTTTTAAAAGTCAAAGTCAAACACCTACTTGTTTATAACTGCGTTTGACTGTTAAAGTGAAACTCTTAACTGAAGTTTATTAGTTTGTGGTCCAACTGTTTGAGTTTTTCTACTACCTGCTTTTATTATATTTTATATTTACTTGCATTTATTCTGTTTTTATTTACCTTCTATTTTATTGTTTCATTCATGTAAAGTACTTTGAATTGTCTTTGTACTAAACTGTACTATTTAAATAAACTTGCCTTGCTCTACATTTCAGGGAATTAAATTAAGAGCAATATCTGTCTAGTTAATGGAAATTTTATCTTAATGTTATTTTAATTTCCTTGTTTTATTTTATTATTATTTCAATCATACTATAAGTTCAGGTGTTTATTATTTTTATTTACAACAGAGGGTTAGGGTTAGTAGGGTTAGGGTAAAAGGCAAATTAACGCATAAAGGTACAAAAAACAGAAACAAATATGTTAAAAGTTAGATAAGACAGCAGCAAAGAAAAATACACCTAAAGAGACCCCATTGTGCAGTTATTAAAGAATGGGTTTTAAATAAAAAATGTTGTATATACCATTGTCATACATAACAAGCCAAAATGCATGTATACCAAAGTCCTGTTAAAATGGATCTAGTCCCATCACTAGCAATCAATCACACCACCCTTTTTTCAACAACAACACCAGAATATTAATGCCCTAAATGCCCAAAGCTCCCACAGGCTTATATGCACTTATGCCTGGAGATGGGAGTGGAAGAGTTGTCTTGAAACATCCTGCTGTCTCTGGTGTATCAGACACATCGATCATCAGAGGACTTTATTTGCACAAGTCGATAGAGTCATGCATGACTAAATACTGATTAGGTTTGTCTTTGCTAAGAGGAGAACCAATTACTGAGTCACCAGCAGATATTTTGGACGCAATGCCCAGCATGATGTCTTTAACAACTCTTCTTATTTATACGAAAAGGGGGGAAAAAGCTGTCCTCATTCGATCTAAAAAGGCAATCTGTGTAAGCATCTAGGTTTTATTTGTAGATCTCAAAGGACTGGGAGACGACGGCAAGGCTCAATAAGTCAGCGATGTGTTTAAGTTAAGGGCAAGGCCGTTAAAGATTTAAAGTAGAGCTGTAGGATTTTAAAATCAATGCAAAATCTAACATGGAGATGGCAGAAGGAGAGAAGTGAGAGGGCAATGCGATCATATCCCTTGGTCTCAGGAAGAAGTCAAGCAGCTGCTGAACCTTTTAAATATATAAGTAACTAAATAAAAAAAATTGGAAGAAGATGCTATTTAATATGTTGGAGCATTAAAACTAATGTAAGTGTCAAAAATTCATCAGGTTCTAATTCTGAAATATCAGCAAAGTTAAGAAATATTGATAGAGCTCTTCAGGATTTAGACAAGCTGGAAAAATTGTTTTGAAGCTAAATTAGGGTATTTAGCAAATAATCTGTTTAATCTGCAGACTAAGGGAGGTTAAAAATCAGCTTTGCAGCAGAGTGATAAAGTGGTTTGCACTGTTGTGCAAGAAAGTCCAGGGTTCTGTGTGTAGTTTGCATATTCTACCCGTCTTTGTATATTTCCTCGGGGTGCCACAGTTTCTGCTACCACTACAGACATGCTGGTCAGATCAGCCATTGATGACAGTTTGCTCAGTTGCAGCAGCTCAGGCTAATCCTTCCTCTGATTTGCAAAAATTTTGTTGTATCTACCCTGTATGTATGATCACAAATAAAGCATCATATCTTCATCTCGGTTTTTCTGTGAGAGAGTAAAAGCAGCTTTAACTGTGATATAATTGCATTGGTATCAACACATTTCTCAAAAATATATATTCTAATAAAATATGGACAAGAAGCCAACATTTGGAAATATTTAAACACCAAATTGTTAACATCCGCCTTGTTTTAAGTAATCCTTGCCTTTTTGCATAACCAAGTGGAAAAGCAAACAACCAAGAAAATGTAAGGCCAAAGCTAAAACCCTATAGTTTCTGAAAATATTAATGAAAATAGTGTGGCTAAAACACAGCCTAAACTGCATCAGTTCAAAGATTACCTAATTTTTTTTTTTTATTTAAAAAAAATAATAGGGCTTTTTCTTTTAATACCAGGCGAGTGTTATTAAATTAAATTTATTCTACATTACGTCAATCATAAATGCTGAAAATGTCAGACCTCTAGAAATAACAGTGTCAGAGTTATGGGACTTTTAACTTTTGGTGTCATCAGCGTCTCCAAACCTCTCCTAATATCCCAAATTACTCCAACTTGTGCTAATTGCTTTCACACAACAATTACACCCATAAAATCCCATTGAAGCATTTTGATGACCACAACATTTTTTTGAAGCATATATGTTTCTCTGTTTCTCACAGATTAATCTGATGATCTAACCGTGTGTAATGATCCAGTCTCTGCTGCGCCCATGTACTGTTAGGAAAGGCAATATATCAGGTCTGCATTATTCAAATTAGCCATGCTTACCCTTGTTTAAAACCATTGGCTACAAAGCAACACATTGCATATGGCCTTAACCAATAGCAGCCAGACTTTTATTTGGCATAATATGAATGGAGTCTGTGTGTAATGGTGTGTTCAGACCGGGTGCGTTGGACGCGGTTCACCGCTCTGCATTTCAGATGCACAGTGTTTGCACCCTTGACCGCCTCATCAAAAAGGAGCTTCAACTGCGTGAAGTTGACACCCCACCAATTTGAAAAAAACTCAGCACTGCACTTCATCAGTGCACAAACGGAATATAAACAATTTAAGACAAAGGTAACCTGCAAAAAATGGAAATCTAAATAAGTAATTTTTGCTCAAATTAAGTGCATTTTTTTCTTGAATTGAGGAGGTAAGTGAGACACTTTGCCAATGGAACAAGACAATTTACATTTAAAATAAGACAAAAACAATTGCTTTGTCTTATTTCAAGTGTATATTATCTAATTATCTTATGTTAGGAGTAAAGATACTTATTCCACTGGCAGATCCCCTTATTTACCTGCTCAAATTAAGGGTAAATACACTTAATTTAAGACCTTTTTTAACTTATTTCTAGATGTTTTTTTTTTGCAGTGTATGAAGCAGAAGCTTTATTTTAAAAATTATAATTTTAAATGCTGATTTATTTTCTATTTATTGTGCATTGGTGATTGTTGAACTTGGTGGTTGAATTGTGGAGAATTTATTCCTTCTAAAGATGTATAACATGTCTTTATTGGTAAAATGTTAACCATGGTTATTTTCATGCGTAATGCTGTGTTCATTGAAAATACACACAACAGGTCAGCGGCGGGCCGGTGGATTTTAAGAGGTTAAAACTGTAAAAAAACAAGAATTAAAAAACCCCTAAAATCTGCATGAAGTTATTACATAAAAACTTACTGCTGAATAAAGCCCAGATGTCCAGTCTGGATAGTTTCCAGGATGTGGTAGGACTAAATCGTAGTGAAATTGAACTCTAATTATCGAGGGTAATGAGTTACAACTGGGTCAACAGGCAGTTGACCCAGTAAGAAGAACAAGACTGAAGCTGGAGCAGGATTCTCATTATTTTTTTAGGAATAAAATGGAAGCTCTTGGAAGCTCAACACAGAAAGACGAAAAGGAGGAGGGGCTTGGGACTTCTTTGTTTCTATGTACACATTTGGTTTGATTTGACTTCAATCTATCAAAAACACACAAGAGCACTGATGTGTCTCATATCAGTCAGACTTAGACGTATTTAATCTCCACAAAGACAGCTCCCAGATAAATGCTTTTACCTCTCAGATGTTGCTGTTAAGCATCACCCTAGAAAACAACCTAAAAACAACGAAAACTTTATTTCAGCTGGTAGAATTGGGATGGATATAAGGCACTTCTTATGACTAGAGGAGAAACGATACTATCTGAGGAATATCTATCAGCCTCCTTTCTGACGCTTTAATCTATGACTTCCTACCTGCCTCTCTGCATTCAGTATCTTGGCTTTCCAATCATCTAATAGCTCTTTCCTACCTGACTGAAACCTCCTTGGCTCAAAGCCATGTGGCTTTGAATCTTCCAGACAGGAATAGAGAACAGAGCAGCAATATTTCAAGATGTGTGGGAGCCCTGAACGCCCACAGAGCTAAAGCTTCATAGCTTTCTCGATCGAACGAGATGGCACAGGGCTGCTGGATGCACACTTTCTTTTCCTTTTTTTTTTACCATGTTGCAAGACAGATGCAAAAAGATAAAAGAGCAATCGGGGAGGGAGAAGAAAACTATTTTTTTTACTCCCACCTGCACCACCAAGATGACCATGCCTATGGTTCCCAGTAGAAGCTTGTTGTCATCCAGCCATTCCTCCACTTTCTCAAAGCAGCCCTGTATTGCAAAACAAAACAGAAACATATATAAACATACACATTATGCAGTCTATCTATCTATTTATATATATATATATATATAAATATACTTTGTGGTGGATAAATATCAAATTTACACGTAAACTCAGGTTTCAAGTGTAGGATTGTGGGAGAAAATCTGAGCAGATGTAAGGCAATTAATGCATTCTTTAACACAGATTGGGTCACTGAGTGTCAGAAGATGATTTTGAGAATCAGAATGATGCAACCTGTAAGGTGTATAGAGGGCTAAATAGGGTGGTATTAAATAAATGTATAATGAAAAAGCCTCAGCACTGTTATTTCAGTAGAACCAGGCTGAAAATGTTTGGGAACCCCTAATATAGCAATTTCCTTCTGCTGTAGTCTCAATCAGAAGTCCCTCACTGTGAGGTGAGGGATTTAACTTTGGTTTCAATGGTAAGGAGATGCTCCTTCTTGAGTGGGGATCTGGAAGCAGAAAATGGAACCAAAGGAAATAATCAGGCAGCTGTTTCCTCTGGGCAGGATTACACACAAGCTTTCAGGGATGAGCTTTCCCACTGGACCACCTCATTGTCTGCCTATTCTCATTTTGGCAGTTACATTACAGCTTTTAATCCTTTACCCTGGACCTGCTAACAAACCACATGCCAGACCAAGTAGGAAATTAGAGATGTAATGGGTTGAGGACGTTGTGCTGCGACAGCAGTTGTGAAACAGAAAAACGGCCCATGATGACAGGAATTCTGCAGTAAAAGTAAAACGGGTTTGAATGGACACAATCTGTAATGCAATCAATGAGCTTGTGGAACAAATATGCAGTAAATGTTGGATTTGATGTTGCATGTGTATCAGGTTGCATGACAGATACTTAAAACGAGATAAAGAGCTTAACAGCTTACAATGCAAAAGCATAACACTTTAAATGATTTCCAAAATTTGTCAGGCTCTTTTTGTGCTCTCTGGAATAGCTTTTTCATCATTTTGTGGTCACTTTCTGTGCAGATGTTGCTCATTTTATCTTCCGTGCCCTCCTTGGATCCTTCTCTGAGCATATTGTTTGTTTGCTTTTTGTCCATTTTTGCATTCCTTTGTCAGTAGTATTTTTCCCCCTCCTTTTGTAGCTGCATTTGCTGTGTGCATCTTTGTTCTCTGAACAATGGGACAAGAATTGCACTTATTCATGCACATCTCATACATCAAAACACCATTGAAAGGTAATCTATTTTAGTAACTCAACTGAAAAGGAAAACTCATAAACTGTACAGAATGATTGGACACACGAGGACATCTTCATAGTATTTAATATTAGTAAGCGTTGTTTTAATGCAAATATGTTCTGTTGAGGCCTACACAACCAGCTGCCGAGGTCACTGACACCTTCTACAAAGACGAAAAGTGACAAAAGGCTGCTAAATGTTTACAGTTCTCGATCCAAGCATATTATTAATGGTCAGCTTGGAGAAAGAGAAAAGGAAATTGTAACCAAGATATACAAAAAGAGCAGTTGGTAGGTAAACAAAGCACAACTTAGAGTCAGTCAGAATTTCTAAAACATTGCATATACAGATGCATCCAATGCATGGACTAAAGCTGTCATATTCTTCACCTCTTATTTCTTTTAAGCTGCTTCTGAAGCAGAGATATGAGGAAGATAATTTATACTTGTCTGGAAAAGAGAGACTGCTCACTGGTCCAAATCTGGCCAGAAATTACCCCTTTAGAAGAATCCAAGTTGCTTGCAGTCCAGTGTGAAGTTTTCACGGTCAGTGATTATTGGAGGAGCCATGTTATCTGCTGGTGTTGGTCCACTGGGTTTTATCAGATCCAAAGTCAGAGAGGGAACCTCAATGCAGAGCACTTTGTGCTTTTTTCTGCTGACAAGCTTTGTGGAAATGCTGATTTCCTTTTCCAGCAGGACTTGGCCAAAAGTACCTGGCTTTAATCTCCACGGTAACTTCACTAAACTAGTCTGATCAGAAAGCTTAAAGAAATGCAATTTCAGTCTTCTATGTAAGGTACTGTTACGTGGTTGATTGACAGTAAGGTCTATTCTATTCTATTTTGATGTAAACCCATAGAGAATCTGCAGGCTTTGGTCAGGAGAGGATTACAGACATCAGAATGATGAAACCCTGAGTTAAATCTGAGTTAAAAACTCATATATTTAAAGTTGACTTTGATTGTTAAATATACTATACACTGAAAGATATAATTTTTGTCTGTAGTCCAACTTTATTTTCTTTTATTAGATAAATCCAGGGTACTTTTGGGTTTTTTTCTATCAAAGAAATCTCCAATATAATAGATTTTCCCTACCTTGGAGCTCTCCGTTAAAGCAGCCTGTGCTTCCCGAACACCTCATCTATGCCATCTGGCATTGTGCCATTATTTCATGCAAAAGGAGCCCAGACAAGTACTGAGAGCATATTTTGCTCATACAGTAAAGTTGGTTTTCCTTCCCCAGAAAATAATCGAATAAACAGAGATGTAATTCAAATGTATCACACGGTATGTAATTCATTTATGTAAAAATGTGTTGAACCTTTTACTGAAATGAACAAACATGTAGTTGATATTGTTATAAAATAGTACAGGCTTGCCTTTACGTCACTGGGAACTCACCCTGTTCCAGAACATGTTGGTGGAGTTACGGCCACAGTTTTGGTAATGCTCCTGGCAGCAGCGGTCAGGAACCACTTTCTCCCTCAGGGCGTCGTGCCAGTCAGTGTACGCTATAACACCGCAGCACTTCCACTGTGATTGACACATTAAATTCAAAACAAACATAGTTAACACAATCCAAAGAGACCTGGGATAAACTTGGTGATAAAACACATTTTTATCGGTTTGTTGGTCATAAATAATGGAAAGGAGACTGCTTCACCAGCCAGTTTAGAATTTTTTCAAATATTATATTAATGGTACAGCTACAAGTCTGAAAATGCATTAGCTGGAATATTTCAGAATAACTTTGAATTTAGGCGTTTAAACATTGATGTTAATGTTTCCAGTCCTTTTGTAATGTGCCGACCTCTGCCTGGATGATGTTCCATGCGTTTCGAAGGCCTATGTTGTTTTCTGAGTTGTAAAGGGCCAGCCCATCCTTCAGGTCCTGCTTAGCATTCTCCCTCACCTGCAGATAAAAAGAAAACATTAGCCTTTCGGCAGAGTGTTCGTCTCAGCGAGGGCAGTCATTTGAGCACCAGCTTTCCACAGAGTCTTTATGTGGTGTTCAGATTCAAGAAGGCAGTGTTAGCTTGAGTGTTTGCAGCTCTGCATCCACATCTCTTACTCTTTTCAAATCATCTTCCTTTTAATATAGATGTAAACAATTCTGCTATTACCCATGTTGTGCAGCGAGTGCTTTTAGAGGATGTCGAGCAACTGCAAGAAAATTGTTTTTTTTTTCATGACTTGACAAATAAGTGTTTTTACGAAAAGTACCAAGCACATTAATGGTGAAATGCAAAAAAAAACCTTTGCAACAACTGTACAACGGCAATAAAACAAAAGCAAATTAAACGGAATTTCGGTAAGCACCTAATGCTTCTTTATTTGTGTTTAAATAGATGAGACTATATTTTCAAAAAGTATAGGGTTTACAGATTTCAGATTTCAGGAAGGATTATTCTTTGATACTCTAAAACAGCAGCGTGCAAATTTGAAAGAAATCATTAAAACTGCTGCATCTGAAATCCGCCACAGTAAGATCAGCTGTTAAACATTTGATTTAAATACTTTATTTCATGTTTGCTCTCCTTCTGCTATTATTATTTTTTTTTTTTTCAGCACTGCAATGTCATGCTCTAGGATTAAGTTTGAAATAAATATAATTCATAGGTAGAAGTCAGTAAGCACATTTTGATGACATTAACCTGACTCCATTGACCCTAGCTCTGTACTGCTGCATTTTAGAGGAAACCGAAGTTCTGTAAAAATCTGTCAGTAATCTCTATAACACGAAATGCTGCCTGCATTTTCTATTACTAACTTAGTGCAGTGACTGTCAGTGATGGAGAAGAACACAGGAAGCAGTGCTCAGGAAATACATCGACGTGAGGCAGTGTGATCCCTGGAGATAAAATGTAACAAGGCCTGTTTCCTTCTGTGTCCATATGCCAAACTCAGACTCATCTATTAGATTGCCAGATAGAGATGCATGAACTGTCCCTCCAGAGAACATGTCTCAGCTGCTGTAGAGTCCAGGGGCAGCTTGTTTTACACCAATGCATCCGACACATTCAGCTTGTTGATGTTGAGTCATGGATGCAGTTGCTCAGCCATGGGAACCTATTCCATTAAGCTCTCTCTGCACTGTTTTTATGCTAATCTACAGTAAATCTACAGATTGGAAATCAGCAGCTACTGACTGCAATAAGGTTGGAGATATCAGTGCATTTTCTTCTCAGCTTTAATGACCCTACTATTTCGAGTTGCTGTCTTGCATGATTTTACAATAGAAATCAGGTAATCTGCAGCTTTTAGATGCTCAGAAGAACGAGGACTGTAGTTTTTATTTTCTATCTTTTAGGCAACTGACAACTATTTTTTTGGTAACTACTCCTATTCTATTAGTTTTACCATTGCTGTTGTCTTTTCTGCCTATTTCATGCTTTATATGTGTTTATTTGTTTTGTGTAAAGCACTTTAGTCACCTGGATGTGTAAAGCTCTCTATAGAAAGTTCCATTGATGGCATCCTTATGGTACTAAGATGGAATTAACTGAGCTCAAGAGAGCGACCCCTTCTAGCTGCTGGATTTTCAACAGCTATATTCATGAAATTGACAGGAACACCTGAATTTGATGAATGTCTGAATAGCTTTGCTAAGGCGGTGTATTTCAGTAAAAAAGGTTCAATGTCTTGAAACAATTCCAAACATCTCAGCAATTCTACTTGAAGATTAAAGGCTGGGTTTGCATGGTTGATAGTGTTGTTCCTTGGTTTGAATTGAAGCCGGGGGTCTTTCTGCTTGGAGTTTGCATGACCATACAAAAATGTGACTAAAAGGTAATTTGGTCTGTGCACACTCCAGTTCCTGGCACTGTTGTTTTTCTCTGCATTGGTCTGTAACCAACAAAGAACCCTGCAGGGTGCACCCAAACTCTCACCAAGTAAGTGCTAAAGAAAAGCAACAGCTGCTGCTCCTCCATCCCCAAAAACCCTGCAAGGACAAGCAGGTATAGAACATAGGACGAATGCATGTATACCCTTAGTCCAGTATTAAGCATGAAATGTTCAAACATGTTCAAATGTTCAATCATTCACTGTAAGCATTACTAAGGTTGAAATGTAATGTTCATTATTTCTGCAAAACTTTTTAGTTCTTTAAAGCAACAGTGGGGTGTTCTAAGAAAATTGTTGACTTAGCTTACAAAATTGGAACAGGCACAGCTTCTAGGTCCCTCTCCCTTTTTCTGTATGACGCTACAGTCCTCCTTGAACAACACCACAATATGCATGCAAGTAGGCGGGGCTAGCAATGATAGCCGATAATAAGCCCTGGCACACTACTGGTAGGGGTGAAATAACATCTATGTGCTTTACATCGATGCACAGCTGCAGCAAAGGCAGTCTTGAGGTTGAAAAGAGGCAAGAGCTGTGCAGGTAGAGGGGATGTGAGCAGCACAAACAGATTTTCTTCTGTCTGTATTCTTCAAATAATAGTACAGAAGGGTCACTAGGAGATTTTTCTTTGATTATTCATATCTTACTTTACTGTGAGGACATAAAAACTGTTTTAATAAATATATGAAAAAAATATAAAAAACAAAACTAGTTCTTAATAACCACTGAAACTGCTTCAGAGGGAAAAAAAAAAACAGACTGAAAGCCAACTTTTTAAATCTTTAGTTTAGCGGGTTTGTCAGGAACTTTTTTGTGCCTTTGCAGCTGTGATAAAGTGCCTTATTCAATTACTGAAGGCATTCTTCCTCATATTTGCAGGTACAGGTGTCAAGTCTGCATCCAAATTTTCCTGGCATTTAATGTAATCCATTCTTTCCTCCTTAGGTAAAACGTTTTCTTGCCAGTTGCTGCAACAAAAGATCATTCATGCACCTTTTATACATAACAGATGGAGAGGGATTCCATTGTTTTTTTTTTTTAAAGCAAACCTCTCCTCACTAATTAAATTGTACTAGAATGCAACACATTCATATTCAATAATTCAGTGATTTGAAGGTTTATGTGCAAAATTTCGACCAACATTTCTCATGATGCTGTGCTAGGTTTTTAAAGAATCTTAAATCTTTTAGTTTAGCAGAGTACAATTCATCCTGAATTTGTCAAATAGGTACGCTTTAAATTTACCTCTTCCAGGAAGAAGCAACTAGGCAAACATCTTTGAGCCTTAAATTGATTTCTAATTGATTTGTTAAACATTTCTCACTTAAGTTACAGGATAAAAATGCTGCTACTTAAATATGCTTGGAACCTTGTATCATAGTATATATAAAATTAAGTTAGATACAATTAATACAGTTAAACTTATAAAGCACTTCATAATAATACTGTTAACAAAAGACAGTGGTGGGCTGTGCAGACCTTCAAGGCATTCACTGCTGGCCTAAAATCAATCAGAAACACTCACCTACATTCACAACCTAAACTTTAATTTTCTTCTTTCCAACTATATTAATCTATTCTAAACAATCCATTCTCTTAATTTTGTAGCATTTCTCTTGGCTGCGCTGTTTATGTGGTTGCTATATTTTTTGTCCAATCAGATTTTAGTTGCTATGTCAATCAAATCTGCCCGGCGCCTTCAGAATCTGCAGTGTTGGATGATTTTGCCTTCACAATATTCATGAGGAACATTTTCTTCGACTAATCAGATTTCAGATTTGTCCCACAGGACCAGCTAGCAGGTACATTACTACATCATTATTTTTCTGTCCTCTGATTGTTCAGGTAGAGCAAAAATATTTACAGCCAAGTTAAGCTGGCGACAATTTGTATTTTAGATCCGCTTTTGCAAAAAGTTTTTCTGTCCTCAATGGCTGATCCTACAGTAAATGGAGAGAGATTTCCTGCAAGAAGACAGAAGGATGGATTTTGTTTAAAAATAATCAGCATCCTTGGTGGGTGCAATATATTTTATTTTCATGCTTTATGCGCTATTTTATCTGTTAATCAGATCCGTATTGAATCTGAACAGCTACTGATGATGCAAATGTTGCAGAACTGTGGTTATAAAGTAGTGGATTGTGGTTGTCTTAGCTGGGATATTTGTTTAATTGATCTCTGTATTCACCCTCACACTAATCTTCTTCTCAGTCATAACCAGTGATGGGAGTAACGGTGTTGAAAGTTACTAACGCCGTTACCTTTTTATAGTAACGAGTAATCTAACTAATTACTTCGACTAGGTTTAGAAGTCCATCAGATACCGTTCCCTCCATGTTAAGCAAGGGTAAAGCTATCTGACGGGGTTTATAAGCCCGTCAAATAGCGTTCCACCAGATGCCATTTACATTGAGTTGCAATACATGCAAAACTCTGCAAGTACTTGTCTTTGTCGTCCACTCTATTCAGCTGGCATTTGAAACACACGGGAGAAGGTGGGGGCCGGAAGGTGAGGGCTACAGGGGCGAGAATCACAAAAGTAACGCAATAGTTACATTTACTACTAACTAGTTATCTTTATTGTGGAGTAACTCAGTTAGTAACTCAGTTACTTTTTGGGAGAAGTAACTAGTAACAATAACTAATAACTTTTTCAAAGTAACGTGCCCAACACTGGTCATAACACAAACTATTGGGGGTTTCTGTTTTTAAACGTTAAAAATTAATGTCCAAATGTATATATATATGTATACCATATATACCATATGCAGTGCCTGCCACTGACCGAAGAGTATGCATAAAACAAATAAAACGCCAAACACATAAAATTAAACAAAATAAAAGTTTTTTAATTTCTTTTTTTCCTTTCATTTACATTAAATATTTTTTTATTTTATTTTTTCTATTTAACTTCCTTAAATAAATTAGCATCTTTTAAAAGATTTTATATTTTCTTTAGACCAAGTGTAGATCTGGTCATAATTTTCTCCTTTAAAATGATTCCTGCAAAAGACACAACATCACTCTGATCCACTTTGAAAATAGTAATTAAGACTTTCATGTGATGTCTGTGGTTGTGACACTTTGTTTCGCCTAAGCTTCCCCATCCAAAGTACAAGCAAATCATTTTCCTCTTGACTGAACCCCGACAACGTGTTTAGGGTCGTGCCATGTCTGGTGAAGATGAATATCTTACTGGATGTGTTAATGAAACACAGATTCATAGCTGAGCTCTCCTGCTGTTTGCCTTGACTGTGAGGATTTGCTAACTAGAAAGAGCGACCGAGAGCCTCTTCAGAAATGGAGTAATTATGGCTAAAAAAGAAAAATGATTCAGTGCCATATGCTGTTTTCACCAGCATCATCAGTAAAAAAAAAAAAAAATCAAGATGAAAAGAATCCCAGTTTCCTTTATAGTTAATGCACCATTCATGGAAGAGAAAAGATGAATATGTATATTTGTAATACAAGCAAAAAAAGAGGCTGGTCCTGTGTGTCGCCTTTGAACAAAGCAAGTTGCTTTTAGCCCTTCTCTGATTTTTTGTTCATAAATAAAAACTATTAATCAGTTAGACCATATTACAGGCTGACGCACAAATACTTCAGATTAAAAATAAAGAGATAAAGAGCGGCAGTTTTTGTACATGAACCTTACTGTACATTTTACTTTATCAATGGATTTAGTAGCACAACCTTTCTGCTGTAAATCCTACTCTATATACACTCCAAACACTGTAAACATGCACATTTATATATTTTTTTTTACAACCATAAACCCCATTGTATTTTTTTCACACTTTATTCTTGGAAAAAGTTTGGCGTGCTTCAGAGGCACAGTGGTTAGGACGCACGACCCATGTTTGGAGGTCTTAGTTCAAATCTGACCTGTGGTCCTTTGCTGCATGTCTATCACCCTCTCTCATACCCCCTTTTCTGTCTGAAAAAAACAAGCCACTAGTGCATGAAAAACTAAAAAAAATAAGAACTCTTGCAAAAAAGTTCAACATTTTTCAAAAAAGCACCATGGTAACTCTAGAAGAGCTGAAGAGATGCACATCTTATATAGGAGAAACTCTTAACCATACATCTTTAAGTTGTGCACACCAAAAACCTGATGTTTAATCTGAGTGTCAAAAAGAAAACTATAGCTAAATAGAAGTAATAAGCCACTGTAGTAAATTGGTACTGGTAGGGTAGACAACTGGAATTAGGTGTTTTGGTTATATTAGGCTGTAAAGTCAAGGGCTTCTAAAAAGATTCATCCACCCTGTGGTAAAACATTGCGGTAGCAGCATAAAGCCGAGTTTATTCTTTTCCTAGGAACAGGGAAGCTGGTCAGAGATCTCAATACACAAAAATGATGTAAGATGTGGACCTTTGACTGGGTGGAGGTTCGTCGTCCAGAAGGACTACCACCCTGAATCTACAGCCAGATATTATTTTTAGAAAAAGTGTGAAAATCCATAATATAACTATGGTTGTTGTATGATATATATAAATAAAAATACTGAGGGGCCACAAGTTGATGAATATAAATCATGCAAAAATAATTTAAGATATTCCATTAAGTTATTTGAAGTAAATGATTGCATCATTTTAGGATGTACCACTCTTCCTCACTGTGTGGCTTTAGTGGTGCAGAGGAAGCTCTGAGCATTTTGCCCCTCAGGCTGCTGGTCTTACCATATCTGTCCCTCTGCAGGAAAATTAGATGACGAGCTGCACCATCAATCTCTGCCTTGTACTTTGGTTCCATCTTTTATCATCTGCTCCCCATGCTGGGCTATATGTGATGTTGCTCACTCATTACTAACTTCTCGCACTAACACAGTCACAAGAGAGCCCCCCCGCACCCAACCTCTTTAAAGTAAAACAGAGGAAATTCATTCTCGGTACATCCTCCATTTCCTTCATGAGAGTCTGTGTCAGAAGTCTGAAATAAAACTTAATGATCCAGATTTCTGCTAACAAGATTAAGACAAATGAGTACTCGAACACTATGACGATAATTCAACACTGACCTATTTATTTCCAAAAAAAGAAGGAGATAAAATACATTTAAGTATCATTGCCTCAAGACGAAAACTAACCTCAGACTAAAGCTTGTGTTGCTAGTTTGTGGAGGTCTACACCAATAACACAAAGAGGAAACATCCTGTTTTTTTTCAGTAATTTTCCTTGAAGGTTGCCAAAGGGCATCAGTGCAATATTTCATGTGTGGCATGTGTTGACAAAGGCCTGAGACACAGCTCACCATTCTCATTACAAAGATAAGCTTACGCTTTCCTCCAGGCTGACCATGTCTGCACATAGCAACACATTCATCACCGAAATCCAACAGGTTCAGCCTGACCGGCCGGGGAAACTCACAGAATGGAGAAACGGATAACAGTAATTCGCCATTTCATTATGTACAACTGCTCAACTGATTTTTAACACAAAGAGCCAATCACATGGAGGCAACTTATGTTTATTTTTAGAGAAATGATGAAGATGATTTGTTGTGTTCATAATCAGAAAGCTGAAAAAATGGGTTTTATGTGACTTTTAATGTGGCATGGTCATTGCTGACCAAATATCTTAAGATCCAGCTGATTTGTTGAAATTTTCCACTGATAACAGTCTACCAGGTGTGAAGAGAATCAGACCAACAAAGATAAATACCCAGTGAATCAAAAATGGTGGACATCAGAGCTCAATGGAGAATAGCAGACGGTAACAGCGTTGATCACTAATCCTCACCATAACACTCCTGTTGATTAAGAAACAGTAAACAGAGGCCTAAATTTAGACAACAGTGAAACATGGGAACAATGTTGTCTGGTCTATATTATCAAAATTTCAGGTGCAACTTTCCAATGAAACGCCACTGACAGGATTCAGGCTGCTGCTGGGGGTGTAATGGTGTTACGGATATATTCTAGGTTCACTGTGTGTATCTTCGTACAAACTGAGCATCGTTGAGGCACCACGGCCTATCTGGGTATTGTCGCTCATCTTTTAATGACTTCTTTAAGCAGAATACCGCACCAAAGCTCCAATCATTTCAAACTTGATTCTTGAACATGAAAGCTAGTTCATGGTTCTTTAATAACCTTCATTCACTAGATCTTAATCCCATCAAGCCCCTCTGGGAAGAGAAAGAAACAATAAATTCTGTCATGGATATTCTTAAAAAAGCTTTAGCATGTGAGATGCAAATATGGAGCAGAATGCTTTAGATTTCCTGCTGACTCCCTTATAAAGACATTTAATAAAGTGTAAATAAGGGGCTTTAAGTTACTGCTAACATACAATAAGGGCTGAGCTAAGCATAGACCTCCTAGCCTGAGTGACATCAGCCATAAAATACATGCTTAAATTCCTTGAAAGTGTCCAAAACTCTTCTTTTCAGCTCATCTAAAACCCCATTGCACATAAATACAATGTTCCAGTGCCAGTCTCTCTTTGATTTCAGGTAACCCACGACAGAGCTGCGCATGTGCAGGACGATATAAATCCAGGTTGCCTTGATTTTTCTTTGTAAAATAGACCTAAATAATTTTTTTTCCTCCCTAAAAATAGTAAGCATACTACACTATAATGTGTTAAAGGTTAATAATGGATTTCCTAAGAAAATATATGCCTTAAAATCCTGTCTGTTTTATCACTCGCCTGTGCCCGATCTGTACCAGAAATGGGATCCTACACTACTTCCAGCTAACTTTTCATCTTTAACTAATAAATTTTTAAAGATATGTATTAGTATTATTTAGTGACTTAAGGATATAAATAAGCACTTGTAGTACTATAATTACATTATTTATGACGACCTGAATAAATATCTGAGCAAATGAGCCGATTGTACGGATCGTGCTTCCGGTATGGATTAGGTAGGCACATGCGTCAAACATAAAGCTTGGTTAATCGGCGCATTGTCAAGTGATGAGATCGTGCCATCCCTGCCCCTCAAACTCGGACTGCGCCCAGTCTCAGTGCTAGGCAGTGTTGCTAACTTAGCACTTTTGTCCCTAAATTTGATGACTTTTCAGACCCTTCTTGCACTTTTATTTTGAAAAAAGGCCTAGTACCAAATCTAGAGACTTTTTTATTTCTGTGTTATTGGTGACTTTGGCGACACAGAAGCACCAAACTCAGTCCTCCCTCTCCCTCTCAATGTCCACACTTATCACAAAGAGCAGGCAGCCTGCGCTGCAGCAGATAGAGTAGCCCTAAACCTTTCCACTTTGTAAGATTGCAAATTAAACAAAATGTGCATCTATAAAGCTGCCGGTAATCCCACAATAGATTACAAAATTTTGAGTCAGGAAAATATTTTTCAACTGACACTCTTGTCTCAGATAAAATAACAGTATTTTTACTTAACAGCCTGAACACCTTTAATATAGAGTCAAGCCCACCACTCATTACACGATGGGTCACAAAAAGTAAGAGCTATTTTAGTGTTTGAGTAAGTTTTTGAAATTTAATGAAAAATTACAGGTTTTGCTGATCAATATTTATCATTGTCAAAAGCATCACGAGTCAGGTTTAGACAGGCCTAAAACAAATCAGACATTAACGTACTGTACTCAGCTACATGAGATTAAAAAGCACATCTCATTTGTAACCCACTGTATTAATGATGGCCTCCAGCATAGGAAGAGTACTGTATATACCTGTAAACACATGTTCAAACTCTGTAGCAGTGGTATTTTAGCCTTTTCCCTGTCCACAAGGAAACCAGAATTTTGGTCTATGTAAAATGTTGATAAGTGAAGTTACAAGATGACCTCAGCTTTTTCCCCCAAAAGGATTAACAGAAAAAAAATGTATTTTGATTAGGTTTGCATCTTTAGGCTGGCTAAGCACTTGGAAACCAGTGATAAGTGGCAGTTCACAAATGCAGCTGTCAAGGAGCAGAGTTATCATTCATGGTCGTATGCTCCAATATGCTCCCCAGTCAGACACACATTCTACTGAGATTTTTCAGAGTTGCTGGAAACTTCATATGTCAGTATTTGCCTCTGGCAGCTGGAATATATGTGCAAAGAGATCTACCGAGAACCGTAACATGTGAAGATGAATGTATGCTCCTTCAAAACAATTCGCCTACAGGACTACAGTGTTAATGAGCTGAATATGTCAGTCAAATGATGGCTCTCCAAGAGTTTCAGACAAGAAGTCATACATCTTATTTTACATCAACAGTGAAGAAATGGAAGTATCTTCATACATAGTGTAATGCACTGCAAGATACTTTGCATAAAAATAAATGATTAGGAAAAAAGAAAATTAAATTAAACAGAAGAGATAAATGAAAATAAAATAGCCTTGTTTGGCTATCAATCATTAATTGTTTATTGTGATTGAGCATAGTGGACATATGTAAGAAAGCTACGGTTGCAGCCTTAGTGTGAAGAGGTTTTAAAATGTCTCTAAGTTTGGCTATTTGGCTGCATGCTCAACGACAACAGTAGTGATAAATGCACTAACCAACAACTGTGACAAATGTCAAAGGAGACACAGAAGCAGGCGGCAATACAACAGCAATGAGAAACATGACCAGAAAAATTAAATTATACCAATTAAATATTAACACAACGACTCAACCTGTCTAATACACTCAAAGCAAATAGTATCAACCTGTTATTCGCCCAGTGTTGCCCAGTGGGTACGAAAAGTATTCAGACCCCTTTAAATGTTTCACTCATTAGTTCATTGCAGCCATTTGCTAAAATAAAAAAATAAAAAAGAAACTAAAAAAAAACTAAATTTAGACATTTTTGCAAATTCATTAGAAAAGAAAAACTGAAATATCACATCGTCATCAGTATTCAGACCCTTTGCTCAACATTGAGTAGAAGAACCCGTTTTATCTAGTAGAGCCACGAGTCTTCTTGGGAATGATGCAAAAAGTTTTTCACACCTGGATTTGGGGATCCTCTGCCATTCTTCCTTGCAGATCACTGTCCAGATCTGTCAGGTTGGATTGTGAGCATTGGTGGCAGCCGTTTGCAGGTCTTTCCAGAGATGCTCAATTGGGTTTAGGTCGGGGTTCTGGCTGGACCAGTCAAGAATGGTCACAGAGTGGTTTCCAAGCAGCTCCTTTGATATTGTAACTGTGTGCTTAGGGTCATTGTCTTGTTGGAAGGTGAACCTTTGGCCCATTCTGAGATCATGAGAACTCTGAAAGAGGCATTCTTCCAGGATATCTCTTATTTGGCTGCATTCATTTTCCCTTCAATTGCAACCAGTCGTCCTGTCCCTGTAGCTAAAAAACACCCCCACAGCATGATGATGCAGCCACCATGTTTCACTGTTGGTATTGTATTGGGCAGGTGATGAGCAGTGGCTGGTTTTCTCAACACATACCGCTTAGAATGAATGCCAAAAAATTCAATCAAAAGTTCTTTCCCATAGTCTGGGAGTCCTTCATGTGTTTTTTGGCAAACTCTGTTCAAACTATATTAATGCACTCTAAGGCTTGGAAATCAAAATAGAGTAAATAAGGACAGTAATAACATGATTCATTTGATAGCTTCTAACACAGTACAGAGGTGGTTTATTTTATTTTCAATGCAGAGCATTTATAAGTAAAATGCTTTAGACCAAAATGATTGTGGTGATGGCAGTGATGGAGGGCTACATCTCTTATACTACAAAAAAAAAAGACTCACTGTTGGAAAGAGGGATGAGATGATCAGGATGCAACCAGAATCCTTTATCTCTTAGTGACCAAACTCTATTCTCCATGATGTGACCCATCCCACCCACAGTGCAAGGTTAAACAGAAACTACAGACAGGTTGGGAGTAGAGCGGAGGGACTGGCCCGCCTGCAGTCCTGACCTCAGCCTCACTGAACAGTTGCAGAATGAACAACACAACCCATCCCACTGCAGTGTCTAATAAAGCTGACAAGTATGTGAAGGTGATTGAGATTAGTGTGCTTAGGCCTAGTTCTTTAAAGCATTATTTTTTGTTCTGTTTCTGCATAATTTAATAATCTATTCCAGTGCATGTGATCAAAGAAGCCTTTTGATAGAGAAGACTGCCAGCCTTTAATAGCACAACCTATGTAGATGTGGCAAGTATAGACAGGAGGAATCGTTAACGATGACAGCAAAAAAACACAACCCGCCTAACATTTTGTGTTAGGCTTTATTAGTTTCAGAGTGGTAGTTATAATAATTGTCTTTCTTTTTAATAATAAAAAAAAACATTTAAAGGATCTAATGGTCTTCTTTCATTCTTGTGTAAACACAGTAACACCTTATAACTGTGGTATTTTTCCTCAGGGTATCCTACTGTGAAAATCTCCCTCGAAATAATGCCAACCATGTTATTCCCAATTCTACTCTGGCTGCTAATAACAGCCCAGATAATTTGTGTGCAATTAGATTTTTTGTTTTTTTTTGTTCTGTAAAAGAGAATTTTTTTATTTTTATTGCTTTTCTCAAACAGATGTAATTACATCGGAAAGATATTTGGTCATGCTTGAGGAAAACTGTAATGAGTCCTGTACTCTGTACCCTTGTAGAATTAATTAAAAGAGCAAGACTTCTCATCACAAACATTTGCTGTTTTCCATTAAAACAGACTCCATAAATCGCCCCAGGGGGGTAAAACATGAAGCTGACACATATTCTTTACTAATAAAATGGGAATTGTTTTAGTCAACATATTTAAACTGCTCAAATGAAAATGGTTGTAGTGAAAGCAGAGCATCCAGAGAATCTGTCTCACATTTCTCTGCCTTTGTGAATGGAAGTAAGTCACCTTTTCAGTGCATAGTTAAATAACAGAAGAATTTTTGGCTTATTTTCAGCAGGAATAACATAATATCATCTCATAATGCAGCATATTATCATTTATATATTCATACATTTAACCAAAATAATTGACTTTGAACATCTTAGGAAATGACTGGTACTTTTATCATCCCCTTCCATGATCATTACTGGATCACAGGGAACCTTGGCTTGAACTGCCAATTTCTTTTGACTCTGGAAACAAAGACACCAACTACATCTATGTCTTGATTTTACTGCATGGAGCAAGACAAGTACTTTGAAACCGTGAAAGCATAATAAATGATTTGGAGACAAACAGCCACAGAGTCAGAGGTTGCCAGCAGCACATCATTAAACATGACACTTATTTCCTTCAGTTGCTCTGGAAACTTGTGCTGGCTAGCCTGAGGCCAGGGCACTGGTGGGTAAATGGAAAAGAACCCTACTTATTGTCTGTAATTGGTCTGGCAAAGTAATGCAGGGGCAATGATTGAACGGTAGTCCGCCTTTACAGATGGCAGAATATACTTTTCTAAGGGTAAAGAGGGTAAATGTGAAATTGCCTTGCAAGAGTTTTCTAACCCATTAAACATTTTCACACTTAGCCACGTTGCATTCATACTTTTTAAACACATAGAAGTTAAAGCGATAACTAAAGTGTTTTTTGATAGTTTCTAATAAGAATAAAGAAACATTAAATTGTGTTGTTCCTTTGCATTTCGGTCCTACTGTGTCAGAACATTTTTGAACATTTTCTATCTTTTAAATCTAGGTCAGAAAAGTTATTGATTAATAAATAAATCTACAGTTGATTTATCTTATTTGTGGACTAATCATTAATAACAATCTGCCAATTTCTCAGAAAACGAGATTATTTTTCTTGTAGCAAGAGGGGGTTTCCATTACATATAGGGATACATTTTTTAACATCTGCAAAAGAAAAGCACATCATCCTTGTTTAGATACTTTTCCCCTCAGCTATATCAAATACTAACACGATTAACCAAAAACATGTTTTTCATACAATCATGAACTGAGACATTTTTATGAAATGTCACATATTATTAACCTTAAGAGGAAAAAATATGAAGATAAATGGAATAAAATATGTGAAGGACTTATAATTAACCATAAACAGAAAGATGAAATGAATATTGAAATACAAGGTAAAAGTTAAAGGCATAGAGAACGATCTTTTATTTCCAGGTGGATCATCTAAATAAGTGTTCCTCCTAATTGTCAATCTTTCTGGTGATATATTTACGTAAGGCCGTCCTACATGGTCTGTGCTTTCGCCCTTTGAGGCATATATGTGGTGAGCTATGGTTTCAGTCAGTCATTGAAGCTCACCTTTCTCACTGCGGTTCTTTGAAAATGGCCGAGGGTTATAAGAAAAAAGTGTCTATGAGATGTATGAGAAGAAGAGAAATGCCTCAAGAGACGCAGATACATCCCGGAATGCTTTGCACAGAGAGCTCTCCTCGCAAAGAATGATGGGATTTGCTGTCCCAGCGGCCCACTGTTGACATAGGATGCTGTGACTCGACAGCGGCAACTAATAACAAAGATGGCGCAGCCACCGCACAGTGGAGGAGGAGTTAAGTAACCAAAGGGTAGCAACAAGCAGGGATCATCTGTCCAAACGGTAAGTTAACTGAGTTCACTATAAAGTCCACTATATACAGTAGTCCCCGCTCTATATAGTGATTGAGGGATTTAGGGGTTAGGGCGCACATTTGGGCACAATAAGCTTGTATGAGCTATGAGAACAGCAACTTTTAAACAGAGCATGCATGAGGAGAAATGGGCTTGTGCACTGTCTCACAAGTGTTTAGGATGCAGTGTTGTGCATGTGCATTTTCTTTTTAAGTGGAGAGGGCGGGTCTTTTAAACAATTTGCGAAAATCCTCCACAATAGCTTTAAGGTTAAATTCAACTCAAAAGCAAACTATGAAAATAATTCCTTAAAATGACTTTTAAGGAATTATTAAATGAAGGTTCAAAATACAATCTAAAGGCAGCAGAATTAAAAGGAAGACCATAAACAGTCTCTGTGGCTGAAAAAAATAAAATAAAAGCATAACTAAACTTGGACCCAAATAAATATGTTTTAAGAGAAGTTGCATATTTTTTATGGTTCAGTGTCAGTAGTATGCGAATATTGAAGATTACGCAGCTGGTTTGCTCTGCAGCACCTCTGAATTTAGATGAAAACAAGTGATGTTATGAGATGAGCCGAGGCTTCGAGGCATGTGTTGAGTAATGGAGGGGGCGTTTCCCCAAAGCACATGATTCATTTACGGAAGGGGCCAAAATTTATGATGTCCGAGGCCTCGATAACGTGATACCATGTGACCGCTTCGGAAAGTGGTTCAGAAAGCGCAAGAAATTTGACAGGCATTAAAACACCCTCAGGATTCAGTCAAGATGTGGGAGTTTGTAGGAGTTGCTGCCTGCTGGATAGAGTTTGGATAGATTCTAAGAATAGATTGGTTGGAAAAACAACCAATCTAGTTGCTTAAAACTATTTTGGTTAGAATAAACAATGTAATGCACCTTCAATAATTGTCCTAAGAAATTGTACACTTAAAAAAAAAAACTTACAAAAGATTTTACTATACACACAAACCATTAACAATTTCAAATGAACTTGAAAGGAGGGGAAAGACAAACAATTGCAAAAAAAAAAAAAATCACATATTTTATTACAAACTGTAGTTATACTGTCCACCAGTAGGTGGTGACATGTTCACACGGAGCTTCATGAACTGTGGAGATCGTTGAAGCAATTTGGCCAAACGGTTCAATGCCTCATGAGGCCTCATCTCACCACTACTAGTGAAAGCCTAAGGAACTTGTTACAGTAAGTGTTTATATTTTAAAAGTGCCTGAAGTGCTTTTTGGATCCTTGTTTTCATTTGTGTAACATCATCCCTAAACAGTTTCCTTTAGGATTTCATTTCCCATTTCTTTTCATTTCTCTTACAACTATCAGAATTTTGTCATGAATGAAGATGAAGAGTGGTGCCCTCTTCTCGATGGCGGTCACATTACCAGACTGAGAGAAGGACCATAAATGGTATGGAACAAGTTAGAGTCTAAAACAGCAACCAATTTGAGTTAAGCCCTACACCCACATACACAGGCTTTGGTCCTCAATGTGGCCATCAAAGATACGAGCCTAAACATAATCTTTAAAAACCAAATAAACATGATTAAATGTATTCAAGTCTTATACAAAATTGTAAGTTAGAGCTTAATCTTTGACTGGACCATTCAGCAAAGTAATATGCTTTAATCTCAATCATCCCCAAAAGTGGGGGATGATTTTCCGTTCCCAATATACATAACAGTCTGCCATTAAAGCTTTTATCATTAAAAGCAAATATTTTTAAAATGGTATATTGAAGTAGTTTTATAAAAATGGCAAATTATTGTCATATGTTTGTATGGGTATTTGTTGTGAGCAGTCTTGGTAGTCCCTCTGAGACTTTTCTTTGTATCAATATCAAACTTATGTTGTACTGACCTAAATTTAGAAATATATATTTTTCAGCCCTACCATAGAATGATCAATAGTGTGGGTTTTCTGCTTGTATTTTAACTTTCTTTCAAAAGTCTGGTTGTTTTTTATCTCCCTGTTTGATTTTTTATATATATATATATATATATATATATATATATATATATATATATATAAGAAAGTTGTGTTTTTCCATCAGCCAAAATCTCCATAAAAATGACTGATTCTGTTTGTTTTGTGAGAAAAACATAATGGTGCATAACTATAAGGTACTGTATACAAGTCTAGTACATAATACAGGTTTCATTTTTATGACCATATCAGTTGTTTACAAAATTATTGTTCAGTTGTGCTATATCTGCAGCAAAAAGCTCTCTTTGGGGTATATTAAAAAACTCCAATTCCACCTTTCAATCCATGATTTTGACATCTTATTTCACTCATTCTATCACCCTCCTTCTCTAACATGCTAATAAACCGTCTCTACAGTTAGGCTGGGCCTGTTGAGCTAACGGAGGTGCAATGAGGTCACAACGCTCAAGACGAATGCCTATAATCTGGTTTGTGGCCCAGCCATCTGCTGCAGTCAGCTGGTTGCAAACTGCAGGGCTGGCCTTTATTATGCTATGCGCTTCTACATGACATTTAATCAGGAAACTTAACATCACTGGGCTGTGGAGGGAAAAAAGCAGGACCCACGCATACCTGGAGGCTAGACTGCTGGGCTGAGGAAGATCAACGAGAATTACTCCATTAAAACGAAAGAACTGTGGCTCTTCAGCAGAAATAAACAGGTGGAAATATAAGAGGAGGAAAAAGTGACTAAATAAAGGCTTTCAAGAGAACATGCTCCTGCTGCCAAACTAGGCACTTTTGGTGAAGGATTGAAGTTCACTCGAGGCGTCAGTCATGGCTTACGCATGACCTATTTAAAAGATACATTTTGTGTCTTGCAGGCATGCTGATACATGTTTAAAAGCTGCCAACAACTGTATGTCTTCCAGTCTTGTTAATAAATGCCTTGTGATTAGAGGATCAAATAGGAGAAGTGAATTAGTGATTCCTCTGATCACAGCCTGCAGCAGAGGATGCTGAGAGCCTCACACAGCATACGCAAGCTCACTTAAGATGAGGATATTGAACAGCGGAGAAGACAAAAACAGCAATTGCTCTTGGAGTTATGTGATGAACAGCATTTGTCCTTCATCTGATCCTTTTTGTCAATCTTTAACTTACAATTTTGTTTGAGCAATAGCTTTAAATCTTCCCCTTTACTCTGCAAGCTGTGTTGCATAGAAGCTGGCAGAAAATTTCCAAAACCCTTATAATTAGTTTGACTGGGTTTGCTCGCCAATGACATTTGAAGAGCAATAAAGGAAACAGATCTGCTCCCGATTCACATTATCGCGGTTTCACATCCCATTAGGTCTAAACACACTATAATTTAGCAGGATGGGACGAACATGAAGTGTGTTGGGGAATTTACTGGAACATGTGTGAATCTCAGAGTCCTCCTGGAGCAACACCCGATCCTTTATTGATGCAGACTTCTTTCATTCCTCATTGGGATAAATCCTCAGCTATCTTTTTCTGACTTCACAGGTGATGGGAGAGCAAAGAGGCTCTCCATTTGAATTCCCCTGGAGGGATCGTGATTTCTTCTTCTTTTTCTCTTCTTCAAAAGTAAAGCCAGAAATATTTTGGTGATAAGGCATCAAACATATTTACTCCTGGCATGGTATGCCTGAGAGACCTGATCCAAATCTGAGAACTGATGGGCTGCTAAATGACTTCCTTTATCTGCTTGAGAGTTTGGGTTTGAGCAACAACCTTTGAACAAAGATGGAAAATTAGCTGACATCCCGGGGGCTATGAAAGAAATACTGTTAAGAAAAATAAAAAGATCTATCAACAAACTGTCCTTGAAAATAAATAGACTGCTTATCCTCCAAACGACAACTTGCCATCGCAGAGACGAAACTTGTGGTGCGATTAAAATTAAACACAGTGGCGAGTATAGCCTGTTAAATGATCTCTATGAGGATCCCCAGCTTTATATATCTCCATCTGTTGTCCCCCAACAGACGATCACCTGACTTCACCTCACAGAGGTCATGGGAAATGCGGCTGGCTAATTACATGGTGGCAACTGGTGTGGACTGGGCTGCATTTTGTGGCCTAACCTTTGACTGCTGTGGTAACACAAGCACAAGACCTTCAAGCTCCTGCTGCAAAAAATACTAAAAATACAAGGAAAGGAAGAAACTCTGACCCCTGGAAGACAACTGGAACAGGGATGGGTTTGTCACAACTATGCCTTTTATTGCTTTAAGACACTAACATTTGAAGTTTGAAGTTTTCATACATCTAAAGCTGAGCCTCTTTAATTTGTTCATTAAAAGAAGGGGAACCATTTAAGAAAAGGGACGGATATATTAGGCTACCAAGGATTTTTTCTATTATCTATAGAGTCTATCAGAACTATTAAAAAAATTATTTGTATAAAATCGGACTATGATATATCATTCAGGAAAACGTTGTTCAGCATTTATTTTGTTCTCTTAAGCTCAACTGGAGGCAAATTAGTTTAAAGGACACTAATAATAAAGTAAAGTAACCTTTGTATGATTTCCTTTTATGTTGTGGGTAAAACTTATTTTAATCCAGTTTCAATGTTTTTTCTGCCAGCATCTTACATCCTGATTTTAACCCTACTACTCTACAATGGAAAAGCTCAAAATCTCTCCATTTGGGATCAAAACTATTTTCTCAGATTTCGTTTTGCAGTCAAAGGTAGTCCACATCATATAATATTGTAGCTCTGAGAAACTGAGTTCTATTTTGTAGGTATTCAGAACTTCCTTTACCTTTATATGAACCTCAAATACCATCTTTGAATTCAATAAACTCATTTCAGTTTATTTATATAGCACCAATTCACAACATGTCATCTCATGATAACCTTTCGCCGCAAGCTGGATTGTCACGAGATCTGAGTTTTCAGTCTGATAACTAATCCATCTTGAAAGACTCCCGCTATTACCCCCATCTCGTAACAACCAGCAAGTTGGACCAATGACATGGCAGCAGTGTTTTTTGGGGCGGGACATGTAGGAATGACTCTACACAAGAGGACTCACCTGTCGATACCCCAATGACTCAGTTTTAGCTAAAATAGGGACAATTTCTCGTTTAAAAAGGAGCAAAGAAAAGCACTTTGTGCATTTGTAGATGGGAGAGATGTTTGTGCTTTTCTTCCAAAAAGTTTGATTTATCAGCTTACGAAATGTCATAATTCATTGCTACAATTAGCTGATGGCGTATTAATTGAAGGCAGGTACTAGCTGGCACGTCACCCAATCAGCTCGAAGTATTGTACTAACCGTCCCACCTTTTCATAGACAGACTGAACGGCAGCCATCCCAGATTGATAACATAGAACTCAACTTCTACACATCAATCTGGCTACTGCCAGTTTAATCTGAAAGCACTTTACAGAAACAATTCAAGTTGCAATTGAGCATTACTCATCATTATTTAGATAGACTATAATCATGACCGGAGTGAATAAAAGACAACTGATACAATACAAAGTATTAGTATGATAAATTGCTGATTTGTGCAACCAGTAATACAGATTCATTATTATCTGTATTTTTGCCTTTAATATATTGGCTGGTTTTCAGTTATACTGCCCAGTGTAAATGTTACACGATTCGTAAAAGACGATGAAGCATGTTAGAAAGTGATGTTGCCAAAAGGTTTCCATCTCCTTATTTCAAAAAGCAAAATGCTTCCCTGTGCTTCATTCTTCTTTACACAGGAGGTGCTCACTGTGGTTCAGGAATCTGAACTACAGACCATTTTAACCACTAGGCAAATGTTTAACTTCAGAAATGAGCTGGCACGACGGCCCCCTGCTGGTGTAGTTTGGCTAATCATTTCTCCATTGGTTTATCACAGGGATCATGTGGGGTCGAAGTGATCCCGGATTAAATAAAAGGGGCCGTACTGTCTCTCCCTCCTGTGTTAGTGACTCCTGGATTAATACCTGCTCACCAGAGCCCCAAACATCACCTTCATCCCTGGACTTTGAATGACCAATCAGGTGGTTGCTACATGGACTTCTCTTTGCATGTTTCTATTTCACCTTATCCTGTCTTTTTGATTACACTCACACCGTCAACACACTAGACATTTAAACTGACAACACAGAGATGGATCCTTTTTCTAACAATATGTTTTTGTAAAAAACTAAATAAATAAATGCATGCAATTAAACCAGTTTGGGAGATGTGTCCCTGTAGTGGGTAAAAAATATTCAACTATTCACCCCAGTTAAATAAACAGAGATTGATGGATTTCACTCTGTCAGCACTTTATTTTCATATCTTTGCAAAGAAAGAACAGTTCATCATACAGCCCTTACTGCTTGGTATTCAGCCCTTTTCTGCCTGGGCAGAGTGTGTTCCTGTTCCCTTTACTTACAATAATGGAAAGTAGTCAGAGTCAAAACAAATTACTGACACTTTGGTTAAACAGTAATATGTTCAGAATAATTGTTGAGAAAGAATCTGGCTTGTTTTGGAAAGAAGCTATGTCTGGTCTACGTACAAACACCCTCAAGCAGGGGAATTGTGTGGCCGTGCAGGCGAAACAGACTAAGCGAAAACTTTTATAGATAGTAAATAGGATAAATTAATATATGAAATATGAGAAATCGAAATTTTCTGACCACAGTCCCCCTTTCTTTGATAAGGCTTTTGAGCTGGGTTATCACACTGGTGTAACACATGCAAAATGTGATAGCCTAACATAGGCAAACTCTTATATACAAAGTAGGGCTGTCAAAATTAACGCGTTAACGCAAGATGATTAATTTCTGGAATTAACGCAATATTTTTTTTTTTTAACACTAACGCAGTCCCGCCCTGTTTTACCCACAAATCAATTGTCCAACATGAGCGAGATGAAGGAATCAGAAGAACCCGTTGGCCCGCTGGATGGACAGTTTGAGTATAAAAAAAACTAAGACGGGAAAATAAATAAACATGTTGTGGTTTGCTCATACTGCAAGAAGGACTTTTCATTTCACCGAAGCACCCCGAGCCTTAAATATCATCTTAACGCCAAGCATTCATTTGCTTGGGCTTCAACTTCAGGTATTACGACTGGCATGCGTCACACCACCCTCACCTAACGCAGGGCATTAAGTAACGGTCCGCTTTACATTCTGAAAATGTCAACCAGTTAGTTTGCCTTAACAACTGGCTAAAAGATGAAAAAATAATAGGTAAAATGACCTAATGTAATTGTTTAAAAGTCAAGTTGTTTGTTTTTTAACGAAAAATGTTCAATTCACCCATCCTGTATTTGCTAAAAAAAAAAAAAAAAAAAGCAATGGCTAAGTTGCCAAAATTGTTGAGAATTAAATTCTTTTTTTGGATTTGTCTTTAATAAAACTAAATGTAATACCCATCTTGCTTATCATTCTGTTTTGAAAACAGTACACAGAACATGTGTATTTTTCAATAATATTTAGGCTAGTGATTGATCGAAATTAATTCACGAAACCTTGTGATTAATTAGATTAAAAATTTGAATTGTTTGACAGCCCTAACACAAAGCAAAGCCAGACCTGTTTATATGTTATCATTATTTAGTATTTATCCTTACTTCTGTCTGCTATCTTCTTCCTGCCACTCCTCAAACCTCTGCTGCCTGTTAACCTTTATGGACAGCACCTACAGGCCTGCTTCTGCTGCTCTGCAGTCAAACTTATTCAAAACACCTGTTTCCTGCTCTTTTCAATATCATCAAACAACAAGACGGAGTCAGATTATTAAAAGCTAGAGCTAGTATTTTTCATGCTTCTTTCTATGTTTTTCATAAAAATTGGACCTGGAATTCCCTCTTTTGCCAAGCCACTGATGGACATTTGATTTGGCATTTGATTTCTAGACCAAGACCAGGAACTGTGTTTCAATCACAAGTCTTGCCAGGCTACTTGGACCTGTTTGTTGATCTCATCTCTGACCACAGATGAGTGATCCAAGCCTGTTGCTCAGGCCAAGCTTCAGAAATGCTGCCTGCTGAGAGCAGCCTGCACTCAGTATCGTCACGCTCCTGCAACTCTGCAGAGATGTTCTGACTGCATCGGGTTTTCATTAGAAAAACCTTTTTAAAGTCATAACATCGTGTCTAGTTAAAAGTTCCCAGACTCTCTGCTTCCAAACAAATCACATGTTGTCAGGTGCATTCATTTTTTGGTGCTTACATTTCAGAAAAATCTGTATTTATTCAAAAAATGATTTCGATAATGATCAAATAAGTGCTGTGACAAGTGGTATGAACTTTTTTTTTTTTTAACTATGTTTTTCAACAAATGACAGATCTTCAAGGCTGTAAGCTTTAGCTCCACTATACAAAAAAAAAAGCTGCAATATTTCTCCTCAAAGTCAAGAGCTTGGCGTTTGGGTGGGTTCTGTTTCAGCTTGTCATACACAGATAACTGTTATTATAAGCATCTGTTACTGACAGTGAAAAAGTTAAACATGCAGACTCATACTCTAACAAGTGAGGTTATTTAAGTTTTTGTTTCTGCACTCTTGCTTAGTTGCTACTATGCTGGAGCCTACTGCTGGCAGGGAGGGAGTCCAGCTTTGAGTTTAGGTATAGAGCAGAATAATCAAGCTGCAGCTTTGCATTCCTCTATTTAAAGACATAAAAAAAACACCTATTGACAAGACTGATTATCTTCATATGACATTTTTGACTGTACTCATTTTTCCCTCCCCCCTTTAAAAAAAAAAACAAACAAAAAAAAAAAACTAAGACCAAACACTTAGTGTTTTAGTTGTGGCCACTATTAAAAGGTCCTTAAAAACAGCTTTTCATTTTGCTCTCTATTACACATAAAGCAGGAATGTATGGTCATAAAAGAAGCTTAATTAATAACTTAGCTGTGGAAAAAAAAACAGAACTGGAAACAATTATGGAAGCAAATGGGACAGAAGAAGTGACATTAACTGGAGTGACAGTTTAGCTGTCTAGTTGGAGAAATATGAGTGTTAACTAATTCATTTTTAAGAATTGCACGTACTTTGACAGCAACTGTTATTATGGGTTAACTTGTACATTATAGTTCAGTGTTGTAGCATCTTCAATAAATCATCAGAGAAAAAGAGAACAGCAGAGGATATACCAATAAAACAGAGCAAACTTACCTTATCGGAGTACACAAAGAAGAGGGTAAGAAGTATCAGCTCTGTCAGAAGAATTATCAGCAGTACGATGAAAAACTGTTGGCGACAGAGTAAAGGGTTTTCAGTAGCTGTTCTAAAGGAAAAGAGAAAACACAACAAAAATACAACTACTGTTTAAAGGTATTATAAGCAACACAATAGCGTAAATATCGGTAAGCAGGTACTGCAGATGCTTAGGGGCCCAGTCACTGATTGGTCCCCTACGCAATTGTGCACTAGGACGTCTCTTTGCAGACGTAATGGTGCGAAAAATTCCACTTAAACCCACCTGATACTAGGTTAACTGACCAGACCTTATTTATACTCCAACACATGCAAGATTTCAACATGATGGTGAGTCGTTTTAACACGACACCAATAGCAAAGCAGACTGTGGTACTTTTAATTACTATGTTACTAACTGTGTATAGTTCATTAGACGGTTCGTAAAATATACACTCATATATTATGTTTCAAACAGCAATAAAGATCTTAAAAGAATGATGTATTTTATTTTTTACCACACGACTTGGAATTATGGGTAATCCAGAGCGTCGATTAAAATCATAATGTACAATGTGTTAGTGACGATGGATAGCAAAAACAGGTACTTATATGGGGCCCACCCAGATAATGTTGCTTACGGGCCTATTGTTGTGTCGTTACGCCATTAAAGCAACACTTCACCACTATGTGGGCTGTTGACTGTCTGTGCCAATTGGAAGAACATGTTAGAGAAGAATTAAGTAACTCCTAACTTTATAACACCATTAGCAAGATAACTTTATTTTGGGAAATAGCAAAGTAGTTATGCTATGAACAATGGATTTCACACTTTGCATCAAAGGTTGCACGCTTGGAAATGATTATGTTAGAAGACTGTTTAGTTCATAAGGTCATTGCACTACGACGGAAATATCAGCAGCTTTCCCATAAAAGAAATCTAAGTCAGTTGCTCTTACACAGCTTTAGTATTGGCAGTTTATGGGCTTAGCTGAGAGAGGCCGCTATTCACATGAACATAAATACATGTGAAGCCAGCCTGGTTTGTAGACAAGAGAATGTAGAACGACACAGATAGATAATGTGTGATGTTATATCATTTTTTATCCAAGAAGATTCATTTAGTTCTTCACACCACCATTTTTTAGTTCTTTCTATATACACTATTGAATTATTGCTAATTGCTCATTTAAAGTTGTGCTGCTCCAAAATTTTACAGAACACACATGATCCAGAAAACAGATGGCATTGTAATTTTTGAATTACAACATTTTGAAGAATAACCAAATATAGTAATTACAGACAAAGTGTGGAAGTTAATTATAATGTATGGTCTGGAAGATTAATTAACTCATTATCCATACACATACATCAAACATTTTCATAAAGCTATCCGCTTGGAGGGAAAAACATATGTGAGACATATAGATGCATATAAAAAACGCAAAGATAATTCAGTTTTCAATTCTGAAAAATGAGGCTTAACCATCTGAGTAAAGCTAATTATAAACAGCTTCATCCATGCATGTTTCTGTCAAATGAAACAAAATCAAATTTTAGGACGTTAATCATTATGATTTAAGCAAAACCTACTTTGTTACCCATTAATGCTCAGAAGAGTTTCTGACCTCAGACAACCACCATACATCCATACATTCATTTTCTGACACGCTTAATCCCAAGTAGGGTT
>NW_015150561.1:421956-447306 GCF_000732505.1 Cyprinodon variegatus
AGGCGGGGTACACCCCGGACAGGTCGCCAGTCCATCGCAGGGCAACACAGAGACAAACAACCATTCACACACACACTCACACCTAAGGAGAATTTAGAGAAGCCAATTAACCTAACAGTCATGAACTGTGGGAGGAAGCCGGAGTACCCGGAGAGAACCCTCGCATGCTCAGGCAGAACATGCAAACTCCATGCAGAAAGACCCTGTGCTAGGAATCAAACCTGCAACCTTGACCCTGACAACCATTTCTGTCAAAAAGCCTTCAGCAAAAACTGTTGTAGGGCAACACAAAGGCTGAGTCTAAGAAAATCTATGCAAAGTAATACCATTAAAATAATGTTCTAAAAAGAGTTTTAATACATATTTAAAAGCATCATAAGAATAAACCCTTGATGCTTCAGGCTTCTGATGTGAAACAATTTAACTTTTACTCTTTTGTTCATTTGTTTTAAAATTGATGTTACAAATATATTTTTCTGAATAATTTTCCGTTTCATCAGACATCTGATGATTTCTCTGATATTTTATTCACTTTATTGCCATGGATTAGTGCAGAAATACAGACATTAGAGTTATCTACACTTTTCAATTTAAGGTTATTTTACTGTTAACAATTTTCCTATGCTTAAAATTTGGTTCTCTTTCAGAGATGCTCTTAAATAGGTTGACTATCAGAACCTATGTTTTTGGAGACAGTCTTCCAAACTTCTGCTATCAGTCAGATTTATGCTGGCTCAGTGCTCACAAAGCCAGAATTAAGCAAAGTTTTTGAAACAAAGAATTTTGCTTCTATGCTCCTTAAATCTAGAACAAAGTGGGATGTGTAGAAACTGTTTCTTTTAAGGGGTGAAAACATTTTCGTTACTGCAGCTGTGATCAAACAATCTGAGTAAAGAAACATTCGAGCCATCTGTCTTTATAAGCCTCTAATATCTTTGTTTTCATATTTTATTCTTTCATGCAATTTTTTTATACTGTAATATTTCCTTTCTGCCTTTCTTCTGATCTTCATAGATGTTGATTTCCCTGTGTAATAATGGTGCCTTGACTGATAATGTCCAGTTTTTTTTTGGTATCAATGACACCAAAACAATCAAGGAACCTCAACAAGGACTTAGAAAAAAATCAAAAAACAAAACAGGAAGTCCCAAACTATCATTTAAGCTCCCTCTGTGATGAAGGACACCCGTTTCCCTCCTCTATTATATTTCTTGCTAAGAGAGCACAAGAGCTGAAACTGATCCCAGTGTGAAGATAATGTGTAAACAGAAACTGTGGAGAAAGCCTGGACCGATCAATCTCTGCATTCTGCAGTCCATCCAGAGTTTCTTTATGAAAAACAGCTTAAATGAAAAGTCAAGAATAACAGGTCTGTTTGATTCTTTTTTTAAAAGATATACTGAAGTTATTTGTTTGTCAAAAAATGCAGAAATCTGTCCTTTTTGAAAAGGGAAGAGCATGAAGACAGAGATAAAATTCTTTGGAGGTAGAGAAATGGTTAATCATTTATTTTTAGGGTTTTTATTTGCAGGGGGGGTTGGATTAAATTCTTCTGAAGTCTTGCATCATGAAACCTCCTTGACGCTGTTCAATATTTACAGCCTCCTCTGCACAGCATGGGAGGACGCAAGCAAACCTAGATTCCTAAAAAAAACCTCTAATTAATTCAAGGCTCATTTGGAAGTGCTGGTAAAAAAAAAAAAAAAAAGGGGGGGGGGGGGTATTTCTTATTCAATGGCCCACATAAAACAGTTTCACAGCCTTTTGTTGTGTTCGCATCTGGGCTGCAGAGTTTATTGTACCAGTGTTGCTCTTTCACACTCGACTGCTGACTACAACGGCCTGCTTTCTACATTTTTCATGTCTTTTAGATATCTTCCTGTTCTCATATGTACTTTTATTTCTTAGTATACTGTTCTTGGCTGTAAAAAGAAAAAAAAAACATACAGAGGAGACTGAGAAAATACTGCAGAGGATGTCAGCGCTTCGAATGCTCTGTAATCCAAAGAGAGTTGTTGTCAAGTAAACGGTTGGTTCCGTCTGCCTCCTGAGATCCAAACGTGTACTGATCTTTGAACGACATGACACCATCAGCCCCAATAACAACTCCCCCTTCCCCTGGGTGCAAAAAGAAAAAACAACCCAGAGTCTCCGACAGTGCTTCCATAAAAAGGCTCAGCATGGCTTGATATGCAATGCCATCTCCCGATGATGTGGCAGGAGATATTCTCTACCTGACATTTTGCCTAATAAGAAACATCTGTACTTTTAAATTTAATATTTTACATTAAACCCTTTTATTATTCACAGCCTTCAACTATCCTTCTCCTGCCTGCACTTCGCTTTCCTCTGCTTCACAGTTGTCAGCCAGGTGCAGGAAGCCATGTCTAGCACCAAGGATTTGGAAAGGCTTTTGACTGATGCAAGAGCTTCAAGGGATTGTGTCGTTTGTGATGTTAAGCAGTCAGGGGCCTTACTTTACCTTTGATTTAAACTTCCTATACATTAAAGTTTGTTTTTTTTTTCATTGCAAGTCTACACAAACATCCTCCAGTCAAGCAAACTCTCATAATTAGCTTGTGTCTCAGATACAACACTTTTAAAATTATAGCCAAACAGTGTAAAGCCAAACCAAACTAGGGGTTTTAATGAATAATAGAACATTTTAATTATTTATCTCATTAATATTGAGTGCCTTTCAGAGTACTATGCCCATATGGTAAAATAATTTGCTGATTTATTTTACAAAATTTCCTGATGAGCTACAATCTGCTTACTGGAATCACATGATTGAGCGGTTTTGTTCTTTTTTTTTTCTGTTTTTTGTCTTTTTTTTTTTGTTTTTTTTACATGATTGAGCGGTTTTGTTCTTTTTTTTTTGTTGAATTATTTTTTGTTTTAGTTGTGCTCCTGTTTTGTTGCCTTCTACTGTCTCTACACACCAGGAAATCTTTATAAGGCCACTATGGCTCACAGGGCATCATTAAGTCATGAGAAGGTACACTTTTCTCTCTAAACAAAATTTTCTATGGTTTATAAAAAAAAAAATTCATAGCACAATAATGCTTAAAATGATTTCCACCTTTGTCAGATGTTAATCTAAAATAATTTTTATCAAGGTGTTTTTTTTTCAGACACACTAATATATATATATATAAATGTAATAAATTCATAAAAAACAACAATTTATTTACATTTAATTTAAAATGGCAATTCATTAATATTTACACCCACTTCAATATTCAATGGAAAAATCTAATGGCAGTAGAATCTACAAACCCCTCTTTTCTTGCTCAGCATCCTTTTGCCCGTTTCCACTGGTGTTCTGATTCTTTTCCCACACTGATGAGCTCCAAGTCATTGAGGTTGGAGGACCCCCTTATCATCCTCCTAATCTTTAGCTCCCCCCACAGATTACCTTTTAAATTCTAGTCAGGAACCTGTCTGGATCATTTGAAAACATGAATACTGCTTCGAGTCAGAAGAATCATGTTGGTCATATTTACGGATAACTTTAAACCTAAACCTGCCTGGGGTGTAAATATTACTCAGCTTCACTAAATGTTGTTCACAGTAGTAGTTTAGAAGTTAATATGCCTGCCTTTTTTATGTTCAATCTGAGACTGAATATAGGGCCAAGCTAAATATTTTTAAAAACACCCACTGACAGCAGATCATAGTTTTCTAAAGATCTCAAATTGATCATTTCCCTCCTTCCTCAATTGTAAGGCTCTCAATATTAGAAGTCATGTGTCATATTTGAATAGTCTTGCCCTCCAGCTACCTTTGTATATTAGATTTCTTAGCTCTGTATTGGTCCCATAGGAACTGTGTGCAGTTTTTTTTTTTTTTGTTTTACACCGGTGCATGACATGAGCTGCGACCACAGAAGCAGATGACATGTAAGCGCTTAAATTTCTCAGCAACTGTAAATTCCCTTTACTAAGCTCTGATTTTATTCTTCCACTAAACTGAGAATAAACTTAGTCTATAATGGAATAAAAAAAAACAAAAAAACAAAAAAACACAAATCAGACATAATATAGTGACCACCTCACTAATTGGGTAGCGTTGCTGCTAAAACGTTGCGTATCAATAAGTCTGGTACTTCATAAGTTCAGGACATCTTCTATCTTTCAAACAACGTTATGTGCAGAATGAAATTCTGCCATAATCTTGGTGATGATGACTGGCTTGATTGTCCATTTACTTGCCTAGGTCCACCATTCATCTGTGTCACCTGTTCCAATCTCTATTTAACCCGCCTGCTTCCAGTTATAAGTGCCAGATTATTCGGGCCATTGGTGAGAGTTCTCTAGCATATATGATTCTATTCTGATTGCCTGATCCTGACCCGTTCTGCCTTTGGACCTCTGAGCCTGCCTGTTCCTGTTCTGATCTGTTTGCCTAACCTGTCTTCGGACTCCTGCTGGATTCTGCCTGTTGATGACCCTGAATCTGCTTTCTGACACCAACCTGGATTTCCCTTCAGTACCTCTTCGGATTTCTGACTCCTGTGAACCTCTTTGACACCAACTCCAGGTCTCCCTCGAAAAAGAGATTTTATCTCAAGGGACTTCCTGGTAAAATAAAGGTTAAATAAAATAAAAAAAATAAAACCACCTCTGGCTTCGTTCTCCAGGTAGTCCTGCCTTTCTTCGCCTGCTTCAATCTGATCTCCTGCTTGTTCTGCAGTCTTCAAGACTTCAGCATGGGGAACTGGAATGCGGTGTGTTGGCAGCCGTGCAGCGGAATCTACCTTCCTCTGGGCACGGACTGAACTTAAAGACCAATGGTTCCTGCCTTAGACGCCCTAGCTACCACCGTCAATCAGTCGATTTTAAATTAACGTCTGTCTCGTCTTGAATACTGGGTCCTCTGTTCTGAGCCTTGACAAATTGCATATTTTTTTTATAAGAATTTCAATTTTTTTAAAGGTTTGATATAAAAAATATATAGTTTAGCATTACTAAAAATGTTTGCACTAATCAAAAGGACAAAAAACACAATTACTGCAAAATCTATTACTCCAGCTTTGTTATAGTTAATGAAATGGAATTAGAAATGTAGTCTAACTTCATCTGTGACTTTCAAACTTTTCCTAAATATCTTTTCTTAATAAACATCCTAATATAAATATGCATTTATATTAAGATCAACATAAGGTGTTAATGTATGAATATATGTATGTTTAGAAACTTAACTTACACTTAGAAGCAGGCACTTGTTCTCCTTAATAGCACCCAGGCAACCGAGAAAGCCCGTCACCATAGCGATTGCCCCAACAGCGATGACCATGTTGGCAGCGGAGAGAGAGGGGAATGAAGGCGAAAAGGTGGCAAAGCTGCCCTGTGACACAGAGAGCCAGATGCCCACGCCAAGCAGCCCACAGCCACATAACTGCATAGAAAAGACAACAAAGGTGGAAAATGAACATGTTTGTGTATTTTTCAAAGCATTTTGTATCTTGTCTGAATATGCTGCTTTCAAACTCTCAGATTGAGTTCGGCTGTCAGGTACCCACATCATTATCAGACATGGCTAAAATACCAACTAGAATGATGTTGATTACAGCAACCATAAACAGTTAGCTGCACATGTTTTTATTATGAGATTATAATAAATCCAGAACAAAAATTTGTAATTACAGTAGTTCCACCTTTAAAAAGAACATCTTCCAGACATTTAAAAATCAGAACAGACATAACTTTATCTAGAGGAACTATTTCTCTAATGTTACCCCAATGGTTCCTGCTGATATGTGGGACATCTCCAGAGTGAGCTTTATTGCAAGCTAAGTGTTTAAGAAAGGGTCCGAGGTTGTGATGAGGTTTCTTTTTTGGACATAACACTGGTGAATAACTAGGTTATAGCCAACAAAACAACAAAACAAAAGATTGATATTGTGTTGTTATAATATCATTTTTTAAATATATTTATCTTTATGAGATATATGTTGGGATATACTGTACATATATCAAGATTGGGTCCTGTGCATAATCATAAACTGGGAGGATTGTCTTTAAGGAAATATCTGGAATGATTGATTTTGACGAAAGTTTTGTAAAATCAAATCGAAGAAAAACAACAGCAGAACTCAGGGCTATGTTTAATTGTGAAAGTTTCCACACACACAATGCAAAGGGAACCGAAAGGATTAGGACAGAACAGCTATGTAGCCTTAAGAAAATGTCAGAATTCATAAGGCTCGAATTGTGAAAAGATGACTTCATGAGCATGACGCATGATTTTTACACATGGATTGACCACTAAAGAGTCCAGACCTTAACCCCATTGACGATCGTTGGGAAGTGCTGGAGAAAGCTTCTGCAGTGGTCAGACTCTACCAGCGTCTATGCGAGATCTTGGTGAAAAATTAATGAAACACTGTGTGGAAATAAATCTGCCAACATTGAAGAAGCTTATCAAAACAATGGCACAGTGAATGCATACCATGATCAAAGCTAAAGGCGGCCACAGCAAGGAGATGGACTGCAGTTTAGACAGTGACAGCGAGACGAGGCAATGAAGGTATGATACTACTGCGCGACAATACAGCCAATATGATGCTTGTCTGATGGCACATCACCCGGTGCTATTTGCTAAATTTAAGGTTAGTTTATGCTGTGTTGAATTGAACATGCTACTTTTAGCTTTAATCATTAATGAAAAAAATACTAGCAGTGTGTTAATAAGCAGGGCGGCTTTGGGATAGTGATGGTCAGAACTTGAGCAAACAGAGAGCTCTGTAATTGTTTAATTGTGTATTTGATTAGTATTAAGTGAAAGGCAAAACTACCTAATTATGCCGTAGTTGTAGCCAAGTGCTTTACATTTCCAGAAACTTGTCATATCTATTGCATTTAAAAAGTGGTCTGAAAGCTGGTTTCACCAAATATTAAAGTTAGCTAGAGATTACATAGAGATCAGCTCAAATAGTCAGAATTTTATTTCTTGTTTCTTTTTGAATTTAGACATTTCAAATAACATAATTTAGAGCATAATACTGTGATGTTTTTGCTTAAGGTTATCATACATACTGTCAGAATTTCATTACTGCATTGTTATGATTTACTTTTGATGTAATGTAATAAAAAAATCTATTTTTTTTGTCATTATTAAAAGAAATCCACTAAATATAGTGATCAAATGCTAGGTTGTTATCAACCGTCCTTACTGCCATCCTTTTTTCTTATCCTAGCACTGCTGCAAAAAATGGCCTCGTCAGCAATATGTGCAGAAAACCTGCTGTGAATCCAAACAAACACCACGGCAAAGGTTCATACACAGCACTTCTCAGTTAGTAAGGAATTATTCTGAGTATTTTATCTTTTATTGTAATAAAACACTGAATCTATAATAAACACTAGTTCTGATAAAATAAGACTATATTGAATGATATGGCCAGTTTACAGATACATGTTTAATCCTTTATAAAATCACCTGTAGTTTTGGTTATGCAGACAATTCACTCCTTAATGCGATCTAGAGTAAATAATGAATACCAGTCAGCTCCAAGGTAGCTCTTAGTGTTAAGAGATGATGAAAAGAACTTTAAAGCTTTCACTGCAAAAAATCCTGAAATGGTGAGAGGTGCCTCAAGTCTAAGGAGTCCTACCACATAGATGCATAAGCCACACATCACATCTCAAATGTCAGATGAGCTCAGTCTCACCGCCACTGATCTTTGACCTTTGAGCTCTGCTTGTTTAAATGTACGCAGACTTATGTGATGACAAGGATCTGGGCCATGGAGAGCAGCACAAACAGGAAGATGATAGACTTGTCCTTGCAGAGAATTGGCAATGAATCAATTAAAAAGAAAAGGCGGATGGAGCAGCGCGGAGCAATGCATCAAGACTGATAAGAGCTCTTTTTGAGAATGCTAAAATTATACAGCTGACTGCGTTATTTTACAAAACTCTGCTGTCAATGTCTTCTGCCAAGGTTAAAAGCTATGCTGGCTGGAAAACAAACAAACAAAAAAACTAAGGGATGAGGAAGGGCACTTGTTTGTTCATAAACAGATGACAAGTAGGTCCTATTAACCTCTCTTAATGTAAGTATTTATAGCCACTGAAGTTTTTACAGTTCTTCTATTTACAAGCTCAAACTTGTAAAGTCTTTGGCTAAATAGAGCAAAGCACAATACAATCTGAAATGGGTGGCATAAATTTATATTCTGCCTCTTTAACCTTAATATCCATAAATAAAATATACTGTAGTCCAACCAACTGATTTCAGAGGTTTCTCAATTAAATATAGCCCAGTCATTTAGAAAAGGATCCATAGCATAATTCTTCTGTAAGGGCCCTGGAGGTTTGTCAGCAAAAAGAATGATGACAGCATCATGCTGGGGGAATGGTTTATTTTACAGGGATATAACAGCTTAGCGAGTTAGAGATGGGTGAAGATAAGTACAAGACATTAGAGAAAAACCTGTTAGAAGCAACAGAAGTAAGATTTGTCCAGTGGTTCAGACACTAGGCAGGCAAGACAAGTTTATTTCTATAGCACAATTGTGTACATGGACATTTCAAAGTGCTAAACATGAATTAGATAATAAAATAGAAAAATAATAAAGCAGAAAAAAAGAAAAAACATTAGTGAAAGAAATAGACAATAATAGACACTAGCATGACAACCACATTAAACATGAAAATTATCACTAAGGGGGACTAAATAAAAAAATCCACACAATTGTTTTAGTAAATCATATGTTGTTTAATTAAAATTCATGTTAAATTTTACATTTTCATTGATGCACTAATGTGTCGATCAGAAAATCCCAACAGAATTCAACTACATTGTAACATGATAAAATGCAGCATTAGAAAAAAGTCTAAAAATAAGCACAACTCAAGGAATAGGCAGGAGGGGGCTCTGATGCAAGCTAATACCTTCTATCCTTAACACTTTGAATTATTCAGAAGAAAGCTGAATTCACTGGGAGGCACCTATCAGCTTTTTTATGGCTTTCTGATTAAGAGAAATCCAAAAGTCATTCGAAAACAGTGGGAAAGGTCGTTCTTTTCACTAAGCATCAAATATACAGATTCATAGCTAAAACCACTTCAAAGGCCAGATAATATAAAGTGTGAGAAGGGATTTAAGGAAGCGGGGGACTAATAGAAAGTTTAGGAGGCCACATAGATAAAGTGGATTTACAGCTAGTGAGGGGGAGAGCAGAGAAATACAGAACCTTCTCTTAATTGTATTTAATGCCCAGAGAAGGGAGCTTATCCAAGTGTGTCAGTCACTGAAGTAATTGTGAACCCACCCGGCACCCTTCGATCTGTCACATCTGATCTTCCATGAAGGACCTAATCCCTGCACTGGTTCTACTACAACTACTACTCTAATTAATTCTCACCTTGTCATAAAAATGTTGTTTCTGTGCAGCAGAAAATACCGCTCATACACACTGATCCGTCACTTATCTGACCTTACGTCTAATCCTGAGTTTGAGCTCTTTTTCTGATCATAAATAAGCTGTGGCCATGTCTTGATAACCTGTTCTCAGGGAAAAGATCAAGGATCCCCAAATAAAGCCGAGGCTTGAGGAGAGCAACAAAGAAACCGCACTGTAAAAAAAAAAATAATAATAAAAAAAAATAAATCACTTCTAAGTAGACACTTGGTTTGCAATGTTAATGGTCATAACTGTCTTTTTTATCCAGTAGTAATTAGGGAGCCTCCTAGAAAATCATTACATAACCGCATTACCAAAATTGTTTGGTAATTCAATTCAAAAGTTTAAACATATATTGATTTAATATAAATAGGTTAATGCTTTTACCTGTTTATTTGTTAAAGGAAAAGGGAATACATTTTTCTGGTATTTTGAATAAAAATCCAACATGTCACTTTTCTTCAACTTATAATATATTTCTTTTATTTACAATTGTGCTTAAAAGTTTACACATCCTTCCATTAAAGGCAAAAAAAATAAAAAATCAGGTGCCAATAAAATACATCAAAATTGACAAAAATCACAATTAAGGAAAATGCTAAAAAATTTGAAGAATGTCATTGATTTTGAATATCTTTCAATCACTTTGAATGTATGATCTGGTGAATATATATATATATATATATATATATATATATATATATATATATATATATATATATATATATATATATATATATACACATACACATACATATGTATATACTCAATATACTCATAAATAAAACCAGTGAACAAGCCTAATGGTGCTCTTGAACTAAAGCTGTGTTGAGCAACGCTGAAGCAATCGCTGAAATCAGGTGTTTTCTGTAATGTTCAGGAAATGTTCATGTTGCACCCGCTGACAGGTATGTTGGTTCCCTATTTATCAGCAAGGTACTTTCATTTCATTTCAACTTACTCACACAGAGAAAAGGAGCGATATGAAGGTTTTAGATTTTATTGACATGAATGAAATAAGTTATTTGGCGCTCGGACACCGGCAGAAGAAATTATGCTTTAAGTCGACACGGGTTTGGATGAGTAACTTGGGAAGAGGATTAGAGTCGTCTTCCCCCTGGGGCCAGACACTGGTGGTGGAGTAAGCCAGAGGATCAGAGAATAGTCTCAGAGTGAGGGAGGAAATGGGGTGGAGGTGGGTCAAACTTCGGATGTTGAGCTGAATGGGGAGTCTAGAACTTCCTTTTAATGAAGAGCATCTAGAGAAACGATTGGCTTCAGAGAGGGTGTAGGCCTTCATGGACTGGCTGAAGCTCGAGCGAGACACCTCAGCAGGTGATCCAGGGGAGACTGATAAAGCTGATACATACATACCTAATGTGTATATATATATATATATATATATGTATTTTTTTTATTATTATTATTATTTATTAATATTTTTTTGGTTTTGTGTTATTTGAATTACTAGAGTGAATTTATCATTTTCTTTAATGGGTGGGTATTTAATCTTTCAAGCACAACTCTACATATTATGCAGGATGAATGACTGACTGACTGACATTTTAGGTGTGGTGGTTTTAAAACATGGAAGGTGTCCTTGAGTATGTGATTCAAGCAAAACTCTTGAAAATTCTTTGCCATTCTTGCACTTCCCTCATTATCCTTGCTCCTTTCTCTCACTTTTCTATTCATATGCTTGGATGAGGTCGTCTCAGAAGAGCCAGCTTCTTAAGCAATGACCTTCTGAAGAGTCAGTGGCTGCTGGACAAAAGTCATTTCAGTCCCTAACATAGTCATAACATAATGTTTCTGTTTTAAAAATAATTTTTTGTTTGTAAGATAAAAATTTTCTGAACAACTAAAAAAAAACTTGATATTTTCATTTATTGAAATGTTCCTGTTTTAAAGTATTTATTTGACCTTTGCAAATACTGCTCCACTGGTCAATAATAGGTCCCACAGTAACACTTTACAAGCCACTGGTCACAAGCAGCTGTGCTCAAACTTTACTCCCATCTTGATTCATTTAAGCTTTATTATAGTTCACTGAACAATCTTTTCATCATTAAACAACCAAGTCCTTCCAGGTCTCCAACTCTTTCAAATTTATTATGCTTTCTCTTTGCAGCCTAGATTTTTCAAATGTCTATCTTGGTTAGAAACTGGCAAACACTGTCAAAGCCTATAAGTTGCTTTGCCTTGATGCTCTGTTTAAAGGCGCTCCCATGCATACATGCAGCACAGAGATGCTTTCCAACACCTCACACATCACTCTCATGGTTGCTTTGATATTGGCGGCCTTGAGGTACAAATTGTACCAATGTGATATTCAACAAAAAGGGAAATCTTAACAGCATAGAATAGAAACCTGATAGCACTAGCCTGTTTAATTATACTTAATGTTAATCTTTTCTCTACAAAATGATGGGAGAATCATTTTTAGAGCATTTGCTATGAAAAAAACACATTGAAGTCACAGAGCAAGGAAAGCAAGAAAAGAGAAATATTATGTTTAAGTTAAAGGAAACACGATTCTCTATAAACGAGTCGGCTTATAAGCTCTGGGGGGCAATAATTGCATTACTACAGTAGGAGTCAACTGTGAGGAAACTTTTTATAGACTGAGGTGATGGAAAAGAGGGCAGCTGTGAGGTGTATGAAAGAGACCAGAATATTAAAATCCAGAGAGAATGGAAAACACGGGAGAGGTGTGCAAGAGAAAAAAGGTTAGCCCAGTGAGAAAGATGAAGAAGAAAATAGGTTGCGACCTCTCTTCCAAGCGGTTGGCTCAGAAGATTATCGGTTGCTGCGTTATCCGGCTCAGTGACATGAAGCCAGTCTTCACAAACCTCTTCAATCTCCTCCGTATCAACAGGGGTCAGAGTGCGCGAGTGGAACATTGGAGGACATTTTACACACTGATCACTCTGTGAGGTGATGACCTGTGGTGAAGAATGGCTGCTTCTGTCAAATCAGGTGGTCTCCTGTTACTGTTCTTGTCACAAGAGCTCAGTGACCCAGTCACAAAGTTTAAGAGGAAAGATAGTGTGTGCCCTGTAAACTGAGCCTGTTTGTATTAAAGTGACATAATTATAGTTAGTGAAGATTTTGCTCTTTAGAAACAGAAAGTTTTGCCTCTCCCTGAGGAAAGAAAAACTCTTTTCTGCCTTTAAACTTCAATAAGGTGAACAAAAGTCTTGATTTAAGTTGGTAGGTAAAATTATCTGCTGTTGGATTTTGAACATTTCACTTAAAGGTACTGCGGAGGATTTTCGCCATTTTATTTTTAAAAGACCCGCCCTCTCCACAAAAAATGCACATGCACAACCCTGTACCCACACCCGAGAGGGAATGTCTTTTAAACGTGTGCAAGAGCATGTGCAAGCCCATTTCTCCTCGTGCACTCTCTGTTTAAAAATGGCTGTCTCCAAACATCAGCCCTAAATCCCTCAATCACTATATATAGCTGGGACTGACCGTTCTTCAATGACTGGCTGAAGCCGTAGCTCACCACACAAATACGGCTAAAACATATCACCAAAATGATTGGAAATTAGGAGGACCACTTATTTAGATGATTCACTCGAAAATAAAAGATCGTCCTCTATACCTTTAAAGTAGAATGAAAATCATCTCCATTATCTAATTTCAAATGCACTATACATAATTATTGTATTTTAGAGACCAAAATGCTGTTTAAATCATTTTAAATTGTTATTTAATAGATACATGCTGCTGTCATTTTTTTTGCACATCTCTGGTGTTGCTGCTGTTTCATATATCCAAAACACTTTACAGTACAAAACTTTATTTGTTTTATTTTCCTATCTGTTATTTTTATACACTTTTCTAAGGTGCACATTGTGTGGCAACTTCTACGATAACCTTTTCCTGCTGTAAACACAATTTCCCCATTGTGGGACGATAAAGGGATTTTCTATTCTATTTTTTCTGTATACTTCTACTCTTTTAGTAAAATCTGTTCAATTGCCTATTAATATAAATGAGCCAATCAATTGGTAGAAATGTGTTGCACTTAAACAGAGTGAATATGATTCCCAGAAATTTAAACAGAATGTCTAAATGAGAAAGAATGCGATTTAAGAGACTCCTGAACTCAGCGTGTTTGTGCTGAAAGGGGTGGGATGGCTTGGTATTTTAGAAAACCTACCGTTTTTCAGGGATTTTAATACAAATTCATCGCCGGGTTTAAAAAAAAGGTTTCCAAAGGAGCCTAAAATATGTGAAAAGTGTGGAATAAAAAACACATCCACTTGATGTTTAATCATTTTTCTAGTAATGCAACATTTCACAACAACAAACTTAAAATGAAAGTGAAAATTTTAAAGCCACACTTAGCATAGTCTCTTATTGTCAGATCCGACTAGAAAAAAATGGTACAAACAAAATGACCAAAAAAAACTGGAAAACTTCTTTATATTTGCTCAAGAAGCAAACCAGCCTCCAAACTCCCCAGATCCCACTCTGATTAAGCATCAGTGGGTTGTGCTGGACTTACCCTGAATCACAGTAGCTCCAGCCTATACTGTAAGCCTTGCAAAAAGAGCTACTGCCAACAGCCTGGCACCAAACAAAACAAGAGATCCCCAGGAGCCAAACAGCCATGCCCTGATGGGCAATAAGCTGCTAATCCAGTTCAGGAGGGATCTATGACATTAGAGAGGTGAATTTTATAACAGGACTGATCTGTAAGTACACATGTCCTGTTCCTCATAGAACACAAGCTATGGAAACACAAAAATTAAACCAAAACAACAAAATAATCAGTAATATTAGGAAGATATGATAAAAAACAACAGCATACCTGAGTTTAGAGACACTAATTGATCTATTTTTGAATTTTTATTCAATTCTCTTTTATTTCAGGAAAAAAAGGTCAAGAGGTACTTAAAATTTGTTCTTTGCCACAATTAGTTTTACATTAAAAAGGAAGGACAGTGTTTGATTGTTTAGGTGTCCTTTTTAGATTTTTCTTTGTGATATACTATTAAGACATTCATGTTGCAATGTAAGTGTTATTAGAGCAGTAAAAAAAGGCAAACAGACAAAAATGTAACAACAAAGAAAAAACAAAGCAAGTGTAATCATCAAAAAGGTACAGAAATGCCCCAAAATAAAAAAAAGAAAATTAGTTTTTTTTCCCCTATCCAGCAGGGAAAATGGTCCATTTTGAAGCATGCTGAGAAGCAACAAAGGAGTTATTTAAGAGCTCAATCTCCACCTTTGTGTGCATCACTCGGAGAGGTTTTTATTTTTAGCTTTTTATATTTTTTTATTAAGGTCTGCACCTGACAGATGAATGCTTCTCGTCTTATCACCATGGTTGTCAGCCATGAGAAAGGAAAACATATCTTGGTAAATAAGAAGTCATTTTTTATTTAATCTTTTCCGATTTACTTTTTAGGTCATTTTTAATCACCCTCCATTATTAAGAAAAATTATAATGATAGCTGCTAGAGAAATGCAGTACTAGCACTTTATGACTTTGGTAAATTTGTTTGGTAGACTTTTGGTAAAAATGTTTGGACTCATGCAAGTAAAGACGCTTTTATTCTGAAAAGCAAAATAATTCCAATAAACAAGGGGATTGCCTATTTCTTTATGAAACAATAGGTTCATGTTCATAACTATTAGAAATAAATTTCTCTGTTGTAAACTGCATAAAAATGATAAGAAAAAAAAAGTACAGTTCTGCTCAACTAGAATCATGGCGTTATATTTCACAACATTCTTTCAATATTTTAACCCAGCATAAAAAAACAACCAAACTGTTATCTTCAGCACATAAAGCTTTCTACAGTATAACTTCCTACTTTTGGTCCCCTTAGGATTCCTTAGGGAATACGAGTTATTGCCCTGAGTACGCGCCACAGTCAGTGTGTTCTGTATAACGAAGTAAATTATTCACAGGGCTGCGATGGCGGTTCAGGCACTCTAAGGCGCCAAAAATAATATAAAATAAACAGCATAATTTCAAAGGATTCAACTTATGTGAAGTGTAAGATTAAAAGGTTATAGCTGTCTGTTTAAAGTTTTATTTGCAGATTGGAATCCATGAGGACTGAAAGAAATCTTAAAATACTCTCAGTTAACGCACAGCAAGCAGCTTTACAGAGGTATGAATTTCATAACGGATAAAAAATTTTTCTTCAACTGGATTTCTTTCCAGATTATTACAAAATCGTAATACTTTGGTTGCATAACATAAATATGTAGCTAATTAGCAGCTGAACAATGAATTGTTAACAGATGAAATGAAAGACAAGGGAAATCAGGCAAAAGGGGATGTTTTAGAAATCTTAGTACAAAGTGGACCAGAATCCATCAGACCAAGAACCAGTTCTGTAGCAGCTTCTGGGTGATGAAGTGGACAGTAATCTGGAAATGTTGTTACACCGACCTTAACCCTGTTCCTGTTGCAACACAGAAAACCAGCAGTGTTGTCAAGTACTTAGTGAGGAAAGTAGCTCCTCGCTGTCCTTAAATTCAGGACTTTCTAAATGATCTTAGCCCCCAATCTGCATGTTCTCTTATAGTGAGGTGTTGTAAAACAGTAGAATATTAACACAAGAAGGTATAAAACACTCTAAATGTGTTTAGAACTATAAATGAAATATATGAAACAAACTTCTGCTTAAAACTATCTTTCAGTTAAATTTGACATTCTGACAAAATTGATTTATGTAGAGAGGATTCGGCCAAAGCCGTAACAATATAAAAAAATTATTTCATGAAATAGAAATGCAGGGAATTTGTTTAATGCAAGAGTGTCGGTGTAAGAAAGATAGAAATCATAACTATATTATTTGTACATCCCATGTTTGAAACAAGAGCAATGCCAGCACAAGCTTTCTACTGTGAGGCCGACAACTTGTCAGTGCTTGGGAAAGTGGGAGGAGCTTACAGCAGCACATGCTATGGACACCAAAGTCTCCTATAACAGAAAAAAGTCACTAGCTTTGTCATTAAATGCCTTTTTGAAAAAAAAAACAAAAAAAAAACACATGTATAGCAACAAAGTTGTAAGTTAGTAATAGTGAAAACTGTACGCTTATCTACTGACAAACTGATTATTACCAGCAATGCAAACTAATAAGTGAATTTCTTTGTGTTTTAGCATTAATTTAAACTTGTAGTTTGACTTAAAACTAAATGTTAAGTTTAGCTTAATCCTTATATTAAACAGTAGATTGCTGCTGTATGTTTCCTGCTTGTATTTTGTCATATTTAAAAAAGAGCACAGGTGAAAAAGTCCAACTGTTACTATGTTAAAATGTCCTTTTACACAGTATTGTTCCTGCAGTAGTATGAGAACTTTGCCCAGCCAACATAAGTTCTGTCGTTAGAGGGGTGTATAATTCTGTCCTGTTTTCTGTGATCAGATGATTAACATTCTCCAATGCTTTCTGTGGCGGCTCGGGCTGGAAGCCTCGGTTGGAAAACACAGCTGATCCTGTTTCAGGGCCTTTAGAGATGCACCTGTCAATAATGCAGGGTTTGGCTTGGTTTTCTTTCCTTCAGTTTGAAATGAGCTGAAAGGCCAATTCACTGCACAGTGACTCCAAATCGGTCGTGCCAGTAAGGATTAAAGACAGACGAGCCTTTCTGTGTCTGCCCAGCACCATCCCAGCTTTCTCCACTGACACATCTATGCACACTAACACCTGATACAAAACCTCTACCCCATCAAGAGAAGAACGACAGACAGAGCTAAGACAACAGCAGAAGGCTATTAGACACCCCCGACTAATTCTGCTGTTGGACGTCTAATATCCCAACAAGACTCTTCAATCAGTCTAAGAAGCCACAGGCACTTCAATTATGCATTGAGGAGAGCATCAGGAAGGGATGAGAGTCCTACAATGATTGGAGACGGAGAGCACGGCTGCTCTGTAAGAGTCAATCACAGAGATTTGGATTGAAGCACAGGAAAACAGGCTTTGCAAGCAAAACACAGAACACAAAGCACAGAGCCAACGGTCAGAGCTCAGGTCCAAAATACAAACAGATGCAGCCACAGAGGAGAAAAGCTTCTTTGCTTTTCAATGCTGCATATGCAGAGTGGCTGCAGAGACGGCATCTGCTCTGTTCTTAACTGCTACAGCTTCTCATCTAAGTCCTCTCAAAGAGACCCAATGGTCTTGATCATCTACAAAAGGGGAAGGACTATAAAAATCCTTTTTATGTTTTAAGAGAACAGAGAGAGATAAACACATGCATAGATTCTCTAAGAGTGCAGGAGTTTCCCTAAGCAAGGAGCAAATTAAATATAAAATTTAATGTTTGTTTGACATCAGAGGCGCATAGGCCGCATTCTACTGATTTATTTGTGCACACAAAAATACAATGCTAGAAAAGTAAATATTAATTCATATAAATATTGCGGTATTTTATGAGTGCCTGTTTACTTCCCCATAAACTGGGTTGCATGTGGAGGGACAGAAACATTTGGCTCGTATAAATATCTCACTAAATTCTGCCAGTGCAGGAATGTAGTGAAAAAGCACTAAAAGGCAGGCAGGCGGTTGGACAAGCTCCCGTTGACTTTCGCTGGTTGAAGGGCTTAATGAGCACACTGGCTCAGCATAGACAGAGGATTGCCAGAATCTTGTGTTTTAGACCATTTTGACACTTGACCTGTTTTCTGCCCTGTACCTGTAACAGAGATCCAAAGAGCTAACAGAAACTGGAAATCTCTAATGCACCGTGGCAGCCGTAAAGCGCTACAAGTGAAACAAAAAAAAGGCAAAGCTGGCATCAAGACATTTCTCTGTTATTTTTCACTCCCTGCAGTACCTAGAAGAACTCCAAATGAAATGTTAAGGAGAGCAATGAAAGCTTTATTAGATGTAAAATCTGTAGTTTATTCATTAAAAAAATTGTTATCTACTTACACAAGTAGTGCATAAATATTAACTGAAATCCAACAGTTTTTATTATTCTTATTGGACAACAATAAATCACAAAAGAATAATATTCAATTATATTGAAGAGTTTACACTGTTGGGCCAATGTGTGTGATCTAGTTTAGTGTCAGTTTTCTACACATGCAAGTTTGCATATTCGCCAAAAATCTTTGATATGGCCTCATCTCATCAGAGCATCTGCTTCCACGTATTTGCTGTTCCTACAAAATTAATTTGTGGGGAAAATTCATAGTAGTCCTTTAGATTTTGGGTTTTCTTCTTGCATCTCTACAAGAAAGGTCAGTTCTGTAGAGAACAGGATTGATAATGTCCTTGCTGACAGAATCTGCCCACCGGAGCTGTGCATCTCTGCAGCTCCTCCAAGGTTACCAGTGGATTATTGGCTTCTTTCTTGACTAATGCTCTAATGGACATTTTACGTATACTAAAACTAAATCACATGCAGGGAAAGTGTTTCATATTCAGTTGACCTCTAAAGCAATTGAATTGGCTTTTCATTTTGGTTGGGACTAATATAAAAACTTGCTTCTTTAGTTTCCATTTGCAAAAATAAAAAAGCATACTTTTTGTTCCACTTGACAGTTATGCTCTACTTTATGTTGGCCTGTCAAATAAAGCCTGAATAAAATACAATACAGTTTAAAAAAACCTTTGCAAATCCCTTTACGTGGCGACTGCATTATTTACAAATAAGTTTGCATTATTTTGATTTTACGTAAACATAGATTTACATAATCTCACAATAAGAAGCTGTGTAATAGCCTTCCTGAGGCATTCATGGTGCCATTATTTTAGAGACGACTGGGGAAAAAAATACGTAATCTACAAGTAAGCATAAATGCACACCTACTGGGTAGCTCTCCTGTCACTGTAAGCTGCTACCCGCCTGTGACGATGCAAATTTCAACAAGATAAAAGAGAAAAACCATCCTGTTTATGGATTAGCAATAGAGAGCCAATTTTCTTCTTACATTTTTCTCTATAAAAATGCTGCTGTCTAATTACCTTGAGCACGTTTCGGGTTAGTGGGGCACATCACTCTCATTATCATTGGCAAGCTTGTCTTCATTCTAGGAACCAAAGTTTTTTCTATTTTCGTGCTCAATTCATGTTTCTCAATGGAGGCTGCAGTAATAAGGTCCTTGCTTCAAAACCATAAAATAAATAGAGAGCTTCAAGAGGGTAATAAACAACCATTAGCATAAGTTTATTTTCATTAACAGGCTGTGGGACATTGCAGAATAAACTAAGTGACCTTAGCGGATGCTTGAAACTGCCTGAGGAGCTAAATGTGTCATTACGGATGTATCTCGATATGTGTGACGATTTGTTGCCCAGGAAAAGGTGAAAAGCAGCCCTGGGATTTCTTCCTAGAAATGAAAGGAGCACTTGGGTATCAGGAGTGTGTTGTTACAGTTTTATCTACATGGCGAGTCGGCTTGACCTTCTGCAAAAGCAGATGCTTTGTTGAGCATTTCACAAATAAATCAAATACAATCTGCATATATGCATAAAGTGGTTTGTATATTGTATAGTTAAGAATAATTTAATTTCAGTGGTAAAGTGGCCTTGCTGTAGGGAGTTTGCATTAAGCTGAAAAAGATCATCTGTTACAGACAGATATGTGAGAACAACCTATATTTTCCAAAATTTGCAAAGGATGATCCCCACACCTAATGAATAGGAAGGTTTCCATTTGCCAGCGGTTAATGTCAGGAGTTGAAATCCACAATGTCATGAGACACAAAGCCATGTGATACATGGGCAAAAACATTATTCATTCGCTCTTTGTGCCTTATGATGATTTGCATTTGGCAGGAGAGAATTTCTTTTAAAAATGCAACATAATAAAACCGTGAACATCTCAGCTTACGTATTTTCCTGGAGTGGCAGTGCTTTGAATGGGAGCACTCCTGTTATGTAATGCAAAACATAATGCATCCCTGGAGGGACGGAGGGAAGATGAAGACACAAAATATGCACATCTTCTTAAATGTAAAATGGAGCGCCAAGTGGAAGCCAAAGAAGAAGATGATGATGTTTAGATTGAAAGGCACATAATCAATACTTTCTTTGGATGCAATATTATGGGGGAAAATTACTTTTCCCTCTGCCTCAACACAATATTTTAATAACCTTTTCTTTTTGTATAGTAAATTATTCATCAGATTTTTTTTAAAACACTGTAATGGAAGTAGATTTCAGAAGGAATGGTTTTGCTCATATTAATAAAACCTTTGCTCTAAGGATAGTGGATAATAGAGGCTTTTATTATTTTTCCTACTTCTTTTAAATCTATTTCCCCTTGTCGCTGCCTTTTATACAACAGAGAACAAATGTTTTCTTCAAAGCTAATCCCTTCTCTAAAATTGCAATCTCTGCTGAGATTCATACTATATTTCATATTCTATTACAACTAAAGAGCTATATTATATGCAGAGCTTCAGAATTAGTTTAATATTACAGAAACCATCCACTACATCTTTATTTTTAATGAACAGATCAAGGAAAATGATTTTATAAATCCGGGACATATCTGATTTTTTTTTTCTGGAGATAACAAACTTGGATTGGGATGGAAAACTGACTGACAAGCAGACCTGAAGTTAAACACTGCAGAAGAACTATATCAGTATTCATGGAGGTCCAGGATGTTGGTGTGTGCACTGAATATTGATGATGCTCTGTCTGTAACTGTTCCTTATCCATGGGGAATACTAGCAGAGGTGATTTGATTTCACCTTTAGCAGGACGATTTAAGATCTGAAGTATTGAAAAAAAATACAAAAAAACAGATACCAAAATGGACCGTTTTTTATTATTGTGATAAGGAATTCTTTAAATACAATTTAATAAAATAATGCCTCTTTTTCACTGGCTCAAGTTGTTCCGGCTCTACTCCAACCCACCAATTTTCAAATGTTTCCATTACTGCTTTTCAGTACTGGCTTTTGTTTTTATTTACCCAAAAAAGCCAGCTGTCATGATTTTAGTCCTGTCTTGTTTGTACTCACTCTCCCTATCCTTTTAATCACCGATTGTTCCCACCTGGGCTTCTCCCTATTTTATATCCAGCTCTTCACCTGCTCTGCAAGAAAGTCTTCCTTTTCACAGCTCTCCAGCCCTGTTTCACAAGCCAAGTATTTTCCTATTCCTTGACCCTGCCTATCCCGGACCTTTGCCCAGACCTGACCTTTGAGTGAGTTGAGTTTTTTCTGAATGTCGCTGAGTCTTGCCTAACTCTGACCCTGGTTAAGCCCACTGGATTTTGGATATTTCTTTGCCCGAGTGATCTTTCGTGCATGACCCTCGACTGGAAACGGATCTCAAACAGTTGGATCGTGGACGCCAGTATCCAGTACCTCTGCTGTCTGTTAACACCTCACCCCCACCCTTCTTCTTCTCACCCAAAATATATTTATGAAATCTCAAAAATTCAAAGTAGTTTTATAAATCAAGAATGAGACATCTTAAAAATAGAAAAAACATTCATTTTTAAAAGTTCGAAAAAAACATAATTGTACATTTATTTAAAATTTATGAGAAAAACAGAAAAAGCCATTATGAAAACCTAGGAGATACCTTAGACTGTATTTATCAACATGTTTTCAACAACAGCGACAAGTTAGGGCTGATTCAATTATAGCATATTTAAACTACTTTTACAGAAGGTGAAAAATGAGCTTTGCTCTCTCGGCATGGTACTGGGCCCAACGTTCATCCATTCATTTACAGACAGGATAGGATTTTTTTTTTTTACGGTGATATTTAAGCAGTTTCTGTCTTTCTAATCAACACACAAAATCATAAAAATTATGTATATTTTTATATATATATATATGAAAAGGGGGGTTATTGTTTGCATTCAGTATGCAACTAGGTGTTGTTGGCTTTGCTGAAAGTAGTCTTCAAAGATGACTCCATCAGCATAGGAAGTACCCACAAGAACGACTTCCTTTCTTACTTCAAAATAAGTCTCAAAGTAGACTTTAGTAACAAAAAACACTAACTTAAACTTTCAGGCCCTCCTATTTGGGCAGATGCTAACAGTTAATGTACAGAGAGTGTTGATTAGAGCAGAGTGCTTGTGCTCTGAGAAGGTTGCAAGTACCCTGTTCGATCCCAACAGCCTCCACTCTGGGTTCCTGAGCAAAACCCTTAACCCCTGTTGCTCCCCGGGCTCCAGACAATTGCAGCCCAGTGCTCCCCAAGGGGATGGGTGAAAATGTATCGTGATTAAAATCAAGGCTTCCCTTTCAAGAGAAATAAACAGGGTGTTTTGAAGTCGTAGGGGAACTTCTGGTCCAACCGTTGCATTTCCGAATTCTCCCGTGTGGTCCACGACTTTACACGAGTGAATAAAGTGAATGTGATTGGTCGTTTATCAGGAGAACGGGATTGTTGTGGTGGAAGGTTTGCAAGCAAGTTTTATTGTGACTGGTTTCTTCGAAGCATCTTGCTAACCAGTTAGCAACTTAGTTCTAGTAGGTTCCCAATGGGAAATGACATTGGGACCAAGTAGCACTAAATTGGTGACTTAGAAAAGACACAGTCAAGGAACGCTATGGACAGCAGAAACATGCAAGAGGAGGAGAGTTTTGTGTCGGAGGTCGTGGATGAGTCTCCTCCGTCATACAGTTTTTATTTAGAGGAGGAAAGTGGGGACGAAGATGTTGTGGAAGAGGATGCCAGGACATGGCAGAAGCTTGGTTTGGTGTAGAAGGCTTACAGCCGTACATGTTTGAGCCCTTGCCTCGCAACGCTGCCACTTCTGTTAGCTTTATGCCTGCTGAAGACACAGACGTCCATCCCCGTGAACACTGGGATTTAACTCAATGTTAAAGTAAATTATTCCTATTTCTTATTTCAACCGTTGCATATATTAGCTGCGACATATGAATCAAGATGCTATGAATGAAAAAAATTGATAGATGACCGTTGATATTTGATTGGCCTAATTTAGGTGTACAAGCTGACGTACAGTATAACTAACTGGCCTGCATACGATAACAAGAAAAAAAAACCCACAGATTTTAAGAGAGGATTTTTTATATATCTATTTTTGTTTAAATAGAAATTTTTTTTAAATTTTGGGACAATATTATCTGATAAAGAATACATTTATATACAAGTTTAAGCCAGAATGATTTGACATTTAAATATAACTTCCCTACGACATTAAAGTTAAGATATCTTATTATTTTTTACCTATAGTTTATAAATCTGTGCTACTTCAGTGCATCATGGAGTCATATTTAAAACAAGAAAGTATCAAATCATTTTCTATGGAAGCATGATTGATTAAGCCTGCCTACTCTTCTGAAAGTAGAAAATATCAGTCTTTAAAACAGAGCACCAGAAAATAAGTGCAAATCAGGAAAAACAAAAAACGCCTATAAAATCTATCTACAGGTTTTTATAAAATCCTGTGTACCATGGTAACATAGTAGGGGTCAAGAAACATAAATATTTTTATATAGTCTTTTAAATAATTAGCTTAAACTCAGCGTGTTTAATGCATATTCAAACGATATCAGCCATGCTCCTGTGGCCTGTCCATGATGGGCTTTACTAGAAGTGGTCCATCAAATCAAATTCTGTGTGGGGCCCCCATAAAATCATGGTGTGGCCCAGGCTTTAAACCTTTGTGCACTTCAGAGTTATATTGCTTCATTTTACTCTTTAAAGACAGCTCAAGTGTGCCTGCTGACAATGACACTGCACTGTTTGCATCACTGCTTCTGTCAAGATACAAGGCTTTCATTTCATGAAGGACTCCCAAAAGCAATGACCTTCACTCAGTATTGGAGAAAATGGGAAATCTTTGACAATTTCTTCTGGAATTGACCACTTTTGTCTGAAACAAAGCAATGCCCTCAGCTCTTAGCACCACATGTTGCCCTTTCACCACCAATATGCACACTGGCTAATAAATGCAACCTTCTCCTTTGGATCAGTGTAAAGGTCAGGTTTTAGTGACAGTTGTAGACAAAGGAAAGTGCCACATCCTTTCTTCCTTTTTAAATGCCTCACTGGAGATGTCTCTACAGCTGACATGCTAATTAGCACAGATGGGAAATGGACTATGTAACTACCCTTTTCTGGTCAGCCAACCACTGAATTCCAATCAGATGCATATCTCCATGCACTAGAAAGCACAAAGCGATGTTTCATTAAATCTTTGTCAGCCAAAAACCTCCTCAGTATTGTTTTAACGTAATCCCAGTTGTATTATTCACTGTAGCCTACCCTCAGGATGCAGGGAAGGGAGGAAAAAAAAAAGTTCCAGGAGGGATGGATCAGCAAAGAGGATAACTTAATCACTGAGCTCCTCTGGAAAGTCCTCAGCAAACATCAACTTCAACCAATCCAACTTAGGAAATGCAGATTTACTACGCACTGACTGACTGGTACATTCGGATTAGACATGAAACCTGCCTGAAAAAAAAAATGGATTTATGCCTACTTAGCATTCACAAACCTGGAACAGTAAATTCATTGCTGGTATAAAACAGAACAGATTTATTTAAGAAAAAAAAAACTGTAGCAGACCAAAAGACTCCAGAACCTCCAACAATATAAATGTTCATATAAAGCTTAACTGTTTAATTAAAAGCTTGCCTTGCAGCAAGAAGGTTCTGGGTTAGATTCCCAGCCCGAGGTCTTTCTGCTTGGAGATTCTCTGACTTCCTCCCACAGTCTAAAAATATGACTGTAAGGTTAATTGGCTTCTCAAAATTCTCCTTAGGTGTGAGTGCATGAATGGTTGTTTGTCCTGTTTTTCCCTGTGTTGCCCTGCGATGGACTGGAGACCTGTCCAGGGTGTACCCTGCCTCTCGCCCACTGACAGTTGGAGATAGGCACCAGGACCCCTCGTGACCCCGCTTGGGATAAAGCGTGATGGAAAACATGGATGGATGGATGTTAAAGGAACCAAAGTTTTCTATGGTCACATTTAATATTTGTCAGGACTCCTGTCTGTCTGTT
>NW_015150561.1:447881-450964 GCF_000732505.1 Cyprinodon variegatus
CCCACTCAGCCTGAACTAACCGCTGTGTCTTCCCCCTCACTTTTCAGTTCCGGTTGAGCAGTGTTCAGAGCAACACTTCTCTCTGAATTATCTCTTCAATAAAACCTGTTATACCTTTTCCCTGGTCTCCCTGTTTGGTCTTCTGCATTTGGGTCTGAACCTTAGTAAAATCATGACCAATATTCAAGGTGAGACAGTCAGTAGGAAAGTTCAAAACATTTATTAATATAAAAACATAAACAAACTGAAACTAAAGTGGAGCTGCTAGGATCTGCGACTCACGGATGCTGCAGGAGGGGGGCGGGGCAACGCCCAATCTCTGACACTCTGTGGGAGAAACACAGGTAAGTGACTCACTGAGCTCATCTTCTGTCAGATGATCGTGGTCACTTACCTGTGAATGCGAATGACACCAGTAGGGACTGACATTATGTCAAAATCCTTCTAGTGAGAAATATGATAATTCAAAAAGATCTAAGAGTATTCCGTTTTTCCTCTAAGAAGACCTTTGTTTTTACTCTGGAGTCTTGCTTCACATATCTCCCACATTTCAGATCAACTTTGCTGCATTTGAAAAGCAGCAAAAAAAGGCAAAACACAAGGACAGAAAAGCATCAGAAACAGGACAGAGCATCCAGCTCATTCATTATGTAACAGTTCTAGGAAAGAGCAACGCTACATATCCTAACAGTGTTCCCAAAACTCCTCAGAAGAAGAGGAAATCACTGATGTATGTAGGACGATCACCAAGCAAGAAACATTTCACCTCTTGGCTTTAGTTTATATTTCGTTTTTACTAAAATGTTCTTAGTGTCAGAATGGTATGAAAATTCATATCAGAATATCAGAGTAGATCTTAATAGGTTTTGTCAGTAAACTTTGTAAGGAAACTTGTTTTTTCCATCTTAAGTTAGGATTATAGAGTGACATAATGGTGACACTTCAAACAGGCCCTGTCAAAAAAGGTCATGCATGAAGCATGTTAAGAATCTGAATCCACTTCTCATGCTCTTTAACTTCACCCCTCAGGGATCAGGCAGTCATGTTTGCATGTATGCCTTTTGGCGTCTACACTGGAGAATTGGAAAAAAGCCCCTGTTAATTCTCAACCTTAAAGTAGCAAAAAAGATCCTCTTCACATGAATTATGAGCACAAGTGTGGCCCTAACTGTGCAAAAGATTCTGTGGCTGAATTTCCTGTGTTCTAGTGCAGTTGTTTCTCTAAGGTTGCTTTCATCGCAGGGGTCTTAATGGGGACCCAAAACTCACACAGAGACCTGTCAGACACACATGTGTGTTGCACTGCTCTAAATCAGACTCCCCTGTGTAAGGTCTCTATACATATGCAAGTAAGAACCTAGTGGCTACATTTCCTGTCATATTCTTTATAAACAGTGACTTCAAAGCAAAGAAGAAAAAATAAAAACTGCAGAGTTGGACTTTTATGTAAGAGCTGGCAGGTTATGAGTCCATCATTTGAATAAAACGTTAAAAAATCTGCTAGAAATAGATAAATGAGCTGGAAAAGATGCTGACCTGGGTAATTATGCCATTTGGAGTCAAGGAGAGCAATAAGATAGGAAGAATTTTGGTAAAGGAATGTGCTCTGAGGCAGGCTGACCCTTGCTCTGCTCAGTCATCCAAGCAGAATTTCAAAGAAGTTATTTTCATTCATTCATTCTATGTACCTCAACCAAGGCCATGGAGTGAGGTCGCAGTCCTTGAAGCTGCAGGAAGTACTGGCAACAATAAGAAACAATTTATTTTCTCCTTTTTGTTTGATGTTGTTTGTGGAGGTTGTTTATTGTGGTAATAAAACATTTTAATAATTCAAAATGCATTTAATAAGCTGAAATATTATGTTGGTAAGCAATAAAATCAACATTACAAACAAAAAAACACAAGTTACAAGTGTTTAACTTAGTCAATTTTGATTATCCTGGTTTACACCCAATAAAGATAATTCACATTATTTCCACTGGAAAATTGGTATTTTACATGAGAGCAATAAAAAGTAATGGGGCCCAGCTCCATATACTGTCAGCATTAACAGGTCCAGATCAGTGGCGTCTCCTGGCCTGAGCATTACCGGGTCTAGTCCTGAAAGATTCTAGCCGCGGATCTTTTTTTCACTCCAGGAATAAGAAATTAAATAGGCTGCTGTACTATATTAACAATATTAAGTTCTTAAATTTCCCACCGCCAATAAATGCAACACAGCAATCAATGTGGCCAATGAAAAAGAGGTTTATGTGACCAATGATGCATGTTTTAGTGGCTATCAGTGCTGCTCCTAGAAGAGATAAAATATATTAAAGAAAGACAGAAAACAATAATTAATCTGTGGTGGCTGGCAGTGGGCAGAGACAGTTGATCTGTGTCCAAACCTCACACTTGCCTTAATAGGTGTTTGGTGTGCGTTAGACTGGAGGAAACTCTCCTCTGCTATCTGTCTTAGCGCTGTGTCTGCTTTGAGCTCCACCCATCAGCTCATTGCTCTCTTCATCCTCAGCTGTCTCTGCTCTCGGTCCCTAAACTATATTTGGCTGAAAAACAGCATCTGCAGCATATTTTGACAAACTTTAGGATTTTACCTCTTCCACTTCATGAAAGTTGGTTTAAAACTTTATTTAATTTCTACCTAAGAAATCACTAGGCCTATATTATATCCAAAATCAATATTTAATTATCTTACTTATTTGAATATAAAGACCCATACGAAAAGGCAAATAGACCTTCCTGAATTATTCTGGTCCTGAAGTCCTTTTTCTTCTCCATCGAAATAGGATGTTAGTTTTAATGATGGTTCCTTCATCATTAAAATGATCATTGATTTTAGTACAGAATTGTTACCGTATTATAAGGCAGTTTTTGAAATGATTGAATAAAATGAAGTTGGTCTAATAGGGAAAAATGATTAACATGACATTATTTATTGTTAATGAAGAGTTAAAACCAATCTATATAACTTTCTTATAGGAAAAAAGGTGCTGTGGGAGCTGTATCAGCCTTCAGTTTGGCTAAAAGCAAAAAGAATCTATGTGATCAAAATGGAGCTAAAGAATAGAAATCAAAAATGAAAA
>NW_015150561.1:451718-461426 GCF_000732505.1 Cyprinodon variegatus
ATGATTTAAATTAACTTCATTAAATGGGACTGGGGGTAATAAATACTCCATGTAAGATTTGAAAATCACAAATTTAAGGATCCAAATACAAGACCAACTTTCAGATTTTATCTAATTTATGTTGCACCCACCTTTCTGTAATCTTCAGCTCTTGATTTTGATGGTAATATTTCTAAACTCCAAGTTATTTTTCCTCTACTGATGGTTCTTATTAAAATAAAGCTGCAGCAGACAGATGCATTGCTTTTGTTATCATGTTTGAATTCTGATGACCAAAAGAATTAATGTCAAACTTTAACATAAATGAGTTATGTCTAGCTTTAGAATTAAAATGACTTAGCATTAGGGTTTGAATTCCATGGCGGTGAAGCCATGTGTCCCCCTGGCCCATATATTACACGAAGGTCAGCTGAAGTCCAACAAGCCACTGAGCTGATTGAGGTAGTTATATATAGATACCACTGGCAGGCTAACCCGTTCAGGGGAGCATGCTGTGTCTCTGTCACAAGGCAGGCAGTGATTTAGGGCACAATTTTTAATCTAAAATCAGCCTATGGCATAATGGAGCCAGATCCTGCTCCATGACAAACCAGAGTAAGATTTCCCCAGTGGGTTATAGAAGATGTAGTGAATCAATTCAAAATAAATGAAGGATGATTAGACATTAATTACCAGTGCAAAGGTAAGGGTTTAAAAGGTAGATCTGATTTGCAGAGCGGGATGGGACCAAGTGAATGGGTCACTTATCTACCTTTGCTGCTGAAAAAGAGGCATGTAAGGGAGTCTCAGGTCACATGATCTAAATAGCTCTATATTTGAGAAGATGTTAATGTGTGTGGGTGGGTTCAGTGCAGGGAAAGAAAGAATTGTGACAGTGTTACAGTGTGACTATCATACAAATATTATGGGATCCTACATTTTCCTCATATTCTTGGATAATATTTACATTGGCTGCGTGGTTTTTAAGGTTAAAGGTCAAGAGTTGAAGAAGAAAAAGCAGTCAGTATAACTTTGAGTATGAGTAATGAGATAATGCAATTTCTAAAACAGTAACAAATGCTGTCTTCAAGTAATATAAGTTCAATTTGGTGATTTTTTTAATGAAAAAGGAGAGCTGAGGTAACAAGGTTACTAGATATAGGTTATATAGATGGAGAGTGAATTATGGTTTACATCAAGCCATTTGACACAAATGCTTGTACATATGGACTAAAAATTTATGACGAGTCTTGCACCATTAGTGTGTGAGTGTGTGTGTGAATGGGTGAATGAATGTAGTTTAAAGCGCATTGGTCAAGTCTCCTGACTTGAAAAAAGGCACTATATAAGTACATGCCATTTACCATTTGCTTGATTTGCTGTGAATATGCTTTATAACTCTGCATTAGAGGGAAAGGATAGACTAAAACAATAAAAAGGACTGATTTTAAAATAAAGCCTGCTTGAGTATTTAGAATGACCCATCCAAAATGGATGTATTGCATAAAGGACAGTTAAATATACGAATTAAACAGTTTATCTGTACTTTTGGTTATTTTCCTTAGATTCTTTATTAGTCACTACCCGACAGCCACGACTAATAAAGAAGAGCGACAGGCACTGTACAAGGGAGGTGGAGTTACATGACCAACAGGAAGTGAAAAATAGTGATCATCTGTTCAAACAGTTAACTGAGTTTACTAAAAAGTCCACTATAAAGTCCCCGCTCTATATAGTGATTGAGGGATTTAGGGGTTATGGGGGGCGTTTGGACACATCCATAGACTTCTGTTTGTCATATTTATATATGGTGATTCTAAGTCACACATTAAATAGGTTTGTGACTTCCCAAATTCAGTACAAGTTAACTGTTTTCATCAGAAATATTTTTCAAGTATTTTTTTTTTCTCTGAGTTCCTATTTTGAGTTTTTTTTGTTTTTTTAATCAAGAGTTAAAGTAATTTCTCAAGTTTTTTTATGACCAAAATATATATTCTCCAACTAGATTGCTTGTATCTGGTCTGTCTAGAACTCTGCATATGGCTGCTTTAATTGTAACAGAAATAACTGTTTTAACCTGTTAATCGATTTCAAAACTGAAAAAGGTGAAATATTAACCTAATTCAAAACAGAAATGAGATAAAGTGATTTTGTTTCAAGAAGTTGAAGAGGAGTTGTAGTGACTTATCTTTTCATAAGGTTATTTTGTTCTGAAACAACAGAAAGTCATCCATTACACGGTTCAGTTCGGGAGTCCATTGGATATTACAATGAAACTACAGTTATTATGAACCTTTTTTTATGGTGTAAATCAATAACAGACTGATCTGTTCTTTTATTTTTGAATACTAGCTAATTAATCAAACACCCTAATTCAAAAGGTACTTGAATCATCATTACCGTCTGTAGCCTGCATATCAGAGATACAGACTGCATAGAAACACTCACTCCCAGAATTTGAGGTGGACCTTTTGTGAAGTCTTTTTTCTTGTTTGACTCAACTGAGCCACTTTTGTTCTAGTTCAGTTAATTCCTATTTTACCTCTTGGAGAAAAATCGACTATCAGTGTGAATTTTCTGCAACAAATAGCAAAACTAAACGGTTCTTTCCGGATGTCAGTTCCGATTTCTGGGACTAACACATCCTAAAGGTTGGTCCTCTGGCTAATTAGCATGATAAATCCCATGCAGATATGTATAAAAAAAAAACATCCACACAAACCACCATGGTAGAGTGGTTTAAAGACCATCACAGTGGTAGTAAAACAAAATCTCTTAATCCATTTGTATTCTCTTGTTAGAGCCTAATCCTCTAGAAACTCACTTTTCACTAAGCAGAACTATAGAAACCTTTCAAGAGGTAACAAAGCTTTAAGCAACATTTGAAATGAGAATAATTTCTCAAGCATTCAGCCACCAGAATGTGCAACATAAGCAGAAACTTTGAAGAGATGCATTATTGAGCAGAGCAGAAGAGGGAAGCTGTTATGAGGTGAGGTTAAGAGGTGAAAGAAAGCAGCGGGTTTTGATTTAACTTGTCTTGACTTCTTTGTCCTGATGTGATGAAGTGCTTTTTTAGTGTTTTTCTTTATCAAAGGATGGCTGAAAAAAGTCTTTTCATTATTTCATGGTAATTTGCATCAAGAGTTTTATCATTTAAAAAGAAAGGAAAGACAATTTCTGAGCTCAATCTCGATGCCACGAACAAGCTCTTATCAATTGTGTGCAAATGTAGATGGACAAAAAGCACATCTCATAAATGAAAATCAAAGTAGAAACAGAAGAGAACAGCCATGCATAACCAATGAAGACGCTGGACTCTTCGGATTTTTAACTGGGGTTCAAACGAAGCAATAACCAGCAAAGGATGAAAGCATCCATCCATCCATCTTCAACATGCCTTCTTGGTGTCATTAGATCCCCAACCACCTCTTGTTCCATGCTGCATGGATTTCCTCTGGTCCAAACACTCACACAAGCACAATCCATGTGAAGAACTAACAAATCAATTGGAACTCTGGCATATTGAACAAAGTAGGACAGTACAGCAACCTTAGAGGTGTTTCTCTGTAAGTAATGGGATCATTATAGGACCTAAGCTAAAACGCTTTGGACTCTCAATGGAAAAAAACAATGAAAAAAACAAACAATTCAATAGTAATTTAGGATATTTAAAGGGCTAGCCCAAATAATAAATCTTGGAAGCATACACTTAAAGGGTACCTAGTTGGGTAACATGAACTTCCCCAATCTTTCACTGTATTGTAAGCCCTTTTTTCAACTGGGCTGTGCTGGATTGAAATCTGGTGACTGTGGAAGCCGTCGGAGTGCAGTAGATCCTTTTCATGAAAGTGTGCCAAGACACTATGTGGCAAACCATTGTTTACTATTTACTACGTTCAGTAAGTGCTGGGTCTGACATATAGTCTAACAGGACCAGGTAGTGTGTTCTTCAGTCTGTTATCATCTTGTTTTGTTGAGCTAAATAAACTGTAACCTCATTTTCCTGTTCAGTCAGGAGGGGACATGGTTTAGTCTTTCACTTCTGAGGCCTTTCTAATTCTCATTTCATAATAGGTAAAAAATATTAATAATTGAATTTTATTGATCTCACTTTGGAGAAATTTACCTCTGCATATAACCCATCCCCTTTGGCAGCAGTGTGCTGCTGCTGTATGGCGCCCGGGGAGCAGTGTGGGGTTAACGCTGATTTATACTTCTGACGGATAGCCTCTGCAACCGTAAATCTGTCTCTGTGCGTGACCATGCACCCCGCACAGAGGTTCTGCACCTCAAAAAACCCTGACTACACGTCGGACGGTCACAAACCCGCGCAGACCTCAAGCGGAAGTACGCAAAAGTACACAAAAAGCAGCTTTGATTGGTCCTTGCTATGCCTTTCCGGCTGTGGTTGTCCTTCTCGATCTGGTGCTGGGGCACACCATTTTTAACCCTCCTGTTGTCCTCATTTTCTGTATACACCCTTTATCCTCCGGGTCAAAATGACCCATCTTCACTAAACCCCCAATATAAGCACCTTAATTATATTTTAAACACCAAATTTCATCTTGTATATTGTAATTCACCACAAAATGTGTGAATACTTGAGTTTTCCCTTTCAACTTGAATTTCTATAGTTTAAGAAAAGTAAAAAAAATGTGCAAAAAGGAGTTTCGAATGCATTTTTATTCATCACAGTGACTAATTTTCTTTTACTTTTCTCCAGTGAACAAGAGGATGTACAATACAAAAATATGAAAAATAACATCACCCATTCAACTAATTAGCACATGTAGGGCAATATGCAACTGCACAGCCTTTGCAGATATATTTCTTACACCTGCAGCACACATTATGTGTTTTACAGTCCTTCTTTTGAGGGCAGAACTGACATATCTTCCTATTACTTGCCCTTGCTGGGGAAGTGGCTGTGGAAGATGGATCATCAGGTTGATCAGGAGCCGCTGCACTCTGAAGCTTTCACAACTGCTGCGGAGGCTGAGGGCGGACATGCTTCCTTCTTTCAATCAGTGGAGTTACAAGTGCCTTTCCTAGCTGCTCCAGGAACTACCTCCTCGTGTTGTGCTTACGAGACATCCAGGTTGGGTTGATCTCTCTCCAAATCACAAAGGCCTTGTAGGAGGACACATCAATGATGTTGTGGAAGATGACCAGGGGCCAACGTGCAGTCATTCTTCTGTGGCTATATGTTCCAATCACCTTATCTAGGTTGTCCACACCTCCTTTGTTTCGGTTGAATTCCAGGATAATGATTGGCTTCCTGTCCTCAGGATCACTAATGTTGCCGTCTTTGTGCAGTGTGCTCAGAAGAACTACATTCTTGTTTTTCTTTGGGAGGTAGGAAACTAGAGTGGTGGTGGGAGTGAAGGCAAACTTTGAGAAGACCTCTCTCTCCTGACGCAAGCAGTGCAGGTGGGAGCTCAGGCTTGTTCTTTCGAACTGTACCAACCATGGTGATCTTCCTCTACAGGAGCTTCTATCTGAAAGAGTTTGAGTGGCATTGTGGCTCGGAAAATTGTCCTTCCACTCTCTGCATCCTATAGACTAGCTGCAGCCTCACCTCAGGACCTGTATACACCTGCTAGGATTAGCAGCCCTAAATAGGCCAGAAGGTCAATCTCGTCCATTTTTTTCCAGCTGTCTCCATATTTGCGAAAACCCTCCAGATTTTGTCATCTCCAGGATTATTTTTTCTATTGCTGGTGCGATAAACTGGTAGAATGTAGAAACAATATCATGCGCATGAAATGGCATACCTTGTGGGTCCTGGAGTTATATTTACAATGTTTTGTTCTTCATGCCTGCCGTATTGGTCATATGCTGCTGAGGACCACGTTATTTTACCAAGTGTCACTTTCATCTTCAGGGTTTACTTCTTCTGAAGATGATTCATCATGCTCTGGGTTGTATTCCTCTCCATCTTCTTTGGATACATCCTCTACTTCCTCTTCTGAATCAGAGTTGTCTTGCTGGACGTGAGAAAATCACCTCTAAAACCTCTTCAGTGGTGTAACGCACACTGATGGCTTCAGCACAGACACAATTCAGGGTTCTGTTATGCAGGACCTTTATAACCTCTGGAAATAACAGGTGGTCTTCTGAAGTCTGCAAGAATACCACCTGATTTGCCTTGTTTCCTTCTGCTACTGATTAATCTGAGACACAACTAAAACTTTGTAACATTCTGTGGTTTGTAAATAACTCTATGACGTTGATTTCAACTCTATTTGCCTCACGGGTCATTTTGACCCGAAGACCATCTTTGTACCTTTTTTTGTACAGCTCACATGGAAATGTGAATAAAAGCAACATTTAACTTTTTCTATTGTCTAGGCCAATCTAGGAAAAGTCTTAAAATTTTAAGTCGAAAAAATAACATTTAGTGGATTTTTCGGGGGGTTTTAACACAGTGGTGGGTCATTTTGACCCGAGGACAACAGGAGGGTTAAAAAACGAGGAACGACTACAGTAGAGAACTACGATGAAAGGTTAATCGAGGAGGTTCGGAAGTACATTCAGTCGAAAGTTCTCGAGGAGTTCTCGAATAGGCTCCCCCTTGTGCTTTGGCGGGAAACTGCAATTGAAGACCGTCGGTGCAGAAGCATACCAGCAAAACCCAAACAACATTTAATATATGCGGTTGCAGTAGTATAATCTGCCCTTTAGTGTGCTCAGACATCCAGAGTGGAGACTGAGGGGATTGTACCGGGTACTTGCAACTTTCTCAGAATACAAGCACACTGCTCTAACCCACAAGGCCAACACTCCCCACTTGTTTTACCCTATGTTTGCAGATGGTTTCTAGGATATTTTGGTTATAACCAGTTGTCCTTTGACCTGCTCTTATCTTTCTTTCATCTTGTTCAATTTTGCATATACTCCTCAGAAATATACATTTTTATCAACACAGGTTCAGGTCTCTGTGTATTTTCTGCTATTCAGACTATCTTCTGTAAACCTTAAAGATTGTAGTTGTTTAAATTCCTAGAAGACTGACAGGTTCTAAAATACCTAGTCTGTCTGGTGCCAACAACGATGCCTCCCTGATGCCTCCCAGTTTAAACATAAGCAAGTCACCATATCGAGACTCCTAACGGCATTAAGCTGCTGCTGTGTCTGTTTGGTTAATCTGCTTTTGTGCTAACAAGCTATTTAATAACTATGAACTGGCAGGTCAATGTACCATAAAATGAGAGTTAGATGAACCAGCTTAACAAAAATAGGAACCTTTTTGGTGTGTAGGCTACAAGGTGACGTAGTCCTTTAGACTGATTGTGCGTGTGGAGGTGCTGAAAGATGTCTGTGCTCAGAGGGCTGTGACTGCAGATTGGCCTGCATTCAGGCTTTAGGTCAACTCCACACGCTCTTTTAATTCCTTAACAGTTGCTGCCAGGCTGGAGGTCGAATGAGGGCACTGCTTTACATTAACGGGCTGTGCTGCCTGAGAATGTCTGTCATGTTCGTTGACTGTGAGGGCAAAAAAAACAAAAGCCTGCTGAGGTTTTACAGTGTTACGCGGCCGAGTGTACATGCTTGGAATTTCTATTAATGAATCACATTGAAAAGAGTTTTCATTCAGCTGAGGTTTTACCCTGGGCTATTCAAAGTTGATATAAAACAATTGATTTGAGTGTTGACATGATTTCAAAATAATGTTGCACTGTTTTATTTAAAAAAAATTCTTAAAACTGGCATTGATGTACATAAGAAATAAATAGCTTTATAAAACAGCCTTCCTTCATTTTACAAAGAAATGTTCAAACTCTCATAATGAGAACATTAAAACCAAATCAATGAGAAAAGGGACCCTTCTGTCACTGAAATTTGGCAAAAGTGGTAATAACTGGGAGGGAAAATAACACATCTTACTTAACTGCTGAATTATGAAACGATAATTAACTTGACTGGCTGCTCTCCATTCTTCCACCTAAGCCCAGTACACTGTGAGAACAAGGAAATGTTCTCCATTTTCCACTTTTCTAAACACTTTTAATTTAAGATATCCCTTCACATGCCTCAAAAAGAGTGATTGAAAGATGTATTCACATACTTGCTTTATTTCTTCATGTGTTTTCAGTCAATCTCAGCCTTTATGCCAAATTTTGAAAAAGTCTGGTTTGCACTTTCCCTAATGGATGAAGTTCATAAAATCCAAGGAGATCAAAATAGAATTTATGGCAGGTGTAAAAAAAACAAAAAAAAAAACACCTGTCCTTGCCCACTAACCTCTCCATAGATAAATATGATGATAGCATTATCATCATATTCATAATCAAGAGTAGACTCAACAGTGACTGTGCAATCAACACCTTTGTATATAAATGTTGGAGCTTGGCCTGTTTTTCAAGGTAGTCCTGTTTCTCTGACTGTGACTAACTGTATGTGCTGTCCTTCCTCTTCTGACATGGGAGCTCGTCTGCCTGGCTGTGTGTTTCCTGGACGAGGCCGCTTGTGATGACAGTTCCCTTTTTTTTTTTTAAATCTCTGCTTCTTTTTGTATGTCTGCTTCTGTCTCCTTGAACCTCAGTCAGCCTCCACAGTTGGCCACTCACATTGAGCATGGTTCTGCTGGAGGTTTCTTCCTGTTAAAAGGGAGTTTTTTCTCTCCACTTTCGCTGCATGCATACTTGGTGTGAGGGATTGCTCTCGAGTCAATGAGTCGATGCAATCAGCTGGTTTCCCTTAGATTGAAAACTCTGAACCGATCTGACTGTATGATCTGGTTGCATTGTCTCTGTAAAGTGCCTTATAAGGACATGTTGTGAATTGATAAATACAAGAAGAGTTGACAAAAAAAATGCAGAATTGAAATAATTGTTTATTGATGGGAATAATGGTCTGTTTGATTTGTGGTCTTTGGTCCAAGGCAAGGAAAAACTAAATGAGAAAAAGAGATTAAGTATGCACACTTTGGAGATAAATGTTCAATGCATAAGGTGGCAATTAATCAAGGGTCCCAATAAGGGTTTGTCTTTTAGGTACAAAACAATATCAGACATTTCTCATTTCATTAGATCGATAAAAGGCTGTTCATGTACTTTGAATTTAGAATTAAAAACAAACGGTTGCAAATAGAAATTTTTGTTGTCTAAAAAGTCTTTAGAGAGTAACTTCCTTTATTTTGGGATATTTTTCTGAACTATTTGAGTTTTATTTCTTCAAACACATATTTAAGTCCTCATTTGTCAAATTGACATATGTTGCTGAATAATTCAAGTCATATTTCAAAAAGTCAAACTGTGGTTTTCTTCCAATTCTTTAAACTAAACAATGCATTTATATTAATTATAAATGTGTGTCCTGATTATTTTGGTTTTAAACCGTTAGAAAAATGAAAAATCAAACCACAGAGGAACCTAGTGTTTTATATATGGGATTTGCTTTGGATAGGATTAAAACTGACTGAACATGTTATAACGCAGACCATGTTGTCATGTGCTTATTCCTGCTTTTCTGTTTGAAAATGCAGGGAGTTTTGCTGAGACATGGAGACATTCTTCCTCTAACGTGTTATTTTCCTCTCACAAGGCTTTTCTGACACTTGTCTCACTATTAGACCTCACTGATCGGTCAGCCAGATATGAAAAAACTTTTAGAGGTCACAACTAATACAATATACTGTTCCTCTTACTGATAAAAGATATGACCATTTTCCATTTGTAAGCAATAATATATATATATATATATATATATATATATATATATATA
>NW_015150561.1:461516-502086 GCF_000732505.1 Cyprinodon variegatus
TTTTTTTTTTTTTTTTTTTTTTTGGTGTATTCTATGAGAGAAAAACTTCAAAAGTCAAAAATAATTTCAGAATAAAACTGAAATATTGGTAGAAAATATAGTAAGCATAGAAGAAAGTAGATACTCTGCTTCCTGATTTGTGTCAATATATTGAGAGAAAAACAGAAATAAAAAAGAAAAAATTTTTTTATAAAGTGCAGAAAGTGTTTAAAAAAAGTTCCTTTGTTATCAAATCTTACTGATAAATTTGAGGCTACCTTTTGATTTAAACAAGGCATGTCATAATGCGTAATTATTTCAGTGTCATTTTTCTCTGATTGTTCCTCTGATTGAGGGCTGCATGGTGGGGCGGGGGAAGCACTGCAGCATTGCAGCAAGAAGGTTCCAGGTTTGCTTCCCGACTCGGGGTCTTTCTGCATGGAGTTTGCATGTTCTCCCTGAGCATGCATGGGTTCTCTCCGGTTACTCCGTCTTCCTCTCACAATCCTGAAAACATGACTGTTAGGTTAATTGGCTTCTCTAAATTCTCCTTATGTGTGAGTGTGTGAATGGTTGTTTGTCCTGTTTGTCTCTGTGTTGCCCTGTGATGGACTGGCGACCTGTCCAGCGTGTACCCCGCCTCTCGACTGTAGACAGCTGGAGATAGGCACCAGCACCCCTAATGACCCCGCTTGGGATAAGCGTGACGGAAAATGGATGGATATTATGACGGTTAAGGAAAAAAAAAAAACTGTTTCTCTGACCCACTGACAAATAAACTAACCAAATAGTTTAGACCTTAAAGAAACTTTGTATCGATCAAGAAAACCCCTGATGGATGCGTTGCTGCTGATAAAAGGCCACATTCCATGATGACTCTTATTTCAGCAGTCTGGGGACATATCAAAGTAAATGTTTGCACTCCAAACATATATTCCTGATAAAAGAAGATCACCCTGTGAGTAATAAAACATGTCACTCTGCACTTTGAAAAATGTTGTCGGTTGCAAGGTTTGTCTGTCCCTCACCTTGTTTGACATGTCAGGCATTAACAGGCCGCCTACAAACAGTAAAATAAATTCAAACCTGAGAAAGTCTTTGAAGAACTGAAGTTACTGAAGTGAGAAGGAGAAATGTATTCCTATAAAAGCCTACAAGCTTTCCTGCACTCCTCAGATGTGAGAGAATGAGCACAGGAGAAAGAAGGTACCCATGACAGTGGATTAATGCTGCATGCTGGACCTTGTGATATGTGGCTTGAAAGTTGAATATGCATCACTATGAGGTTGAGGAGGCCTGTATCATTTGTTGAAGGGACCCCAACCTTATGACAGCTGATCTGCATCAAGACATGGAGTCTGATTACCCTCTGAAAACAGGTTAATTGCTTTGACATTTTCTGAAGCTTCTAATTCCTTTTCAGGTGGAGCAACATTTAGTACTAAAGGGTGAGGTGACCAGTGGGAGTCTGAAAACAGAGCAGGTCTTCAAAACATGCATTTTGAGAAACTATGACTACAAATGCCGTGTCAGAGTTGATTCCCTTTCAAACGTGGGGTCCCTGCTCAGTGATCGTGGAAAGCCATTAGAGCTGTAGGTGGATGGCAGGCAGTGGCAGCAGGATGACGAAGGGCAGGGTCTCCCAGTGTGGGCCCCAATCTATTAAGAGAAACGAGAGCCCTCATGATTGACGACATGCTCCACCTCATTCATCAGGTCTGACTCACAGAGCCCTGACGCTGCCATATACCTCCTATCTGACTTGGAACCGCCTCAACCCTCAGCAATATTTGCAAGTTGACATTAATGCCTAGTTCTTCACTTATATATTCTCCCTACTTTCTCTTTCTCTCTTGTCTTTCATGCTGCTGCAAATCTTTACCTATTTTACACTGAGCTACTTTATCAAGACAGCTTTCATATTACAGTACGGGATGACACCAATGTTCCAGAAAGGAAGATTAAACTGTAGAGCTGTTGATCTGGTTCAGTTTGTTTCACAGCAACAAGGTGTTTAACTGGACATACTCATATTGACATGATCATATAATCATGTATTAAAAGCATAAAGATAAAAGAAAAATAGATTTTAGGCACAAAAATCTAAAGTAGAAACCCAGCATTCAGAGTTTTAAGTCCAATTAAACTATTTCTTATTTTTCTGTTTCAATGCCAATGCTAATGTATTTCTACTCGTTTTCGCTGAGTGACAAAGGTGGCTGAATGAAGGGAGAGTGCAGGAATGACAATGTCTTCAGATGCATGGAGGTAATTTTATGGGTGCTGTTACTCCTCTGATGAGAGATGTCAGGCCTGTTTGCGTTCACGTCTCCTCTTCATTTTTATTAGCGGGTACTAGGCTGTTGATCCATGCTGTAATTTTAATTAAAACCCATAAGCAGGCTGCAATGAGAACAGCTCAGTTGGTGAAGTCATTTTTTATCCATACCCTTTATGGGAAATGGCCTGCATAGCCGCAAAAGAGCCTCCTCTTTGTGGGAAGCAAGGAATTTATGGTTAAAATAAATAATTCTGGTTGTGTCTTAAAAATATGTCATTGACCTTGAGCTAGGAAAAAAATAAATAAATCTATAAGGCAGTGAAAGTAAGCAGCAGGGACAATTATCCCAAGAATGTGATAAAAAAAAACAAAAAAAAACATTTTCATTATTTTCTTCACAAATTTTTATTAAACTGAACATGATTTAATAAAGGGTTTCTTTTGTTTAATTGGTGTTTTACATTCTGCCATTACAGGATCTAGAGACCTGTTTATTTATCTTTCTAAAATCTCTTAGTTTAGAGTGATACATCTTTGGCCAGGTAACAAGAAAAGATCCCTTTTCTAACTTTACTGTACAAACCATGCAAACAAAGGGGTAAATAACTTTCTCCTGAGCAACTGGAAATATGCAGAGTCAGGCTGGCAGAGTCTGACTTCTGAGGTTGTTTCCTCTTTCTATGTTTCTCTAACTTTAGCACTACAGATCAGTATTCCTTTCTTTCCTTTTTGACCCCTGGAAGAGTGCTAGCTCTTCTTTCAGTTCACTGCCTGCAACAGATTACATAGCAGAGGCTAAAACCGAAGCCTCTCCTTATGGCACTGGCGTGAGAGGCAGATTTAGATCACCCTCTAAGAGTAACTAAACCAGTTTACTTAGCACAAACAGCTGTACACAGTCTGTTCACAATAGCTTTGCATATAAAGTGTTAAATGACCTGTTTTTTGCAGACATGCAGCACCAGTGTCCTCATGGAATCGGATCCACTTACTATAGGAAATCTCTCAGAGATCTGGCCTACAGGAGAATGAACTAATGGTGCTGCAAGCTTCCAGACCATAAAGCAAAGCAACGTTTTCCGTCAGTGCATGCACATCACAGAGCAGCACGGCTAAACATAAAAACTCTAATCAAAGTGCAGGTATTGATTGGTTTATTCACTTTATTGCTGTAATCTGCTCAGAGGCTGAAGCTATATGATAGGAGCTGCCCGGAGCTGTTGAGGTTGGTTAATCCTGACACAGAAGTAAGACCTTGCATGCAAACTAGACTTTTTGATCTTCATCTGGCATTATTTAACAACTCATATCACGCATGCATTTTTCAAGTCAACTCTTGCTTTTACATGCTCTCTTGTTTTGACCTTTTTGTTAACACACGCACACAGACAATTTATCTCTTCCTCACAAATTACTTACTTTATTTATACAGTGCACATTTACCTCAACTCTGTAAAAAAATATAGCGTTTTACCGCTACAAATGCGAGAGAACTGATACTGAAAAAAAGATACACAAACTTCTCACTGCTGGGATTTTTGAAAGCATTAAAATGTCAAAGTCACAGTGACATGAATTCTGAAGAGCATTACAACTACTTTAACTATTAGTCAGAGGCCCTGTAAATCCATCTGGACTCTAAGTCATTAAAGGACTGAAGCACATCATTTAGCGCAGTTTTGCACACCTAATTTTCTTCTTGATTGGCTTTGCATGTTGGTGTTTTTTCAAACTCAGCATTCCTTATCAGCCTGTTATGCATTCAGTGCTAATCAACATCATATAAATAGTCACAGTGTTTTCAATGAGTTTGTGAGTATTTACTGTGTTTTTTAGAAGTGTAAAACCCACTTTCACTAGAAATTAAAAATGCAGTTTAGCTTTATCGTGGTTACAAATGGACTGAGCTGCTGCAGGAGGAGGCAGCATTTGATTTATTTATTTTGCTCTGCTGACGCATGTTAATTGAGTCTGCTGCTTAATTGCAATTTGGGATTTAAAATGAGACTGTCTGTATGCCTACATACATTGGGATCTACAATAGGACATTGGTACCTGAAGACTAATCACCCCCTGTTTGCTAACAGTGCCTCCAATCCTAAGATATACCACATTCAGCTGCATTCAGGTGATAGCGAATGGCTGCAGGCAGTAACAATTTTCTACTACATTTCTTCTCTGTGGTGCTATTAGACTATTAGAACATTAAAACAAGGAAATGTGACATCTTAATATGCCCTCTGAAAAATGTTATGGCACAAGGTCTTACTTAAGGGGGCTAAAGTAAAAATATAAAAACAGGACTGGACATGAAAATTGTGATTCAAGATCGTAATAGGAGAGAGAGAGAAACAAAGAAAAACTAAAGAAACATCACTCTACCAATATTATGAAACATCATCTTAATGTTAACTATATGGTAATATACAGAGATGGGCAGAGTAGCACTACTTTAATATGTTTTAACTAAAGTAAAAGCAAAAAGTAGTCTTCTGAGAAATTACTCAAAAGTAAAAACATATTAATAAATAAATTATTTTCTGTCTTTAGGTTGAACCAGGTTCCGTCTGTGTTGTTGGGTTTGATATTAATGATGATTTGAAAGAGGGGTGAAGGAAGCCATCTTTGTGAAAAGATGGAAATTAAATAAGATCTCTCATCATGATTAAAAAAAAAAACAATCACATAGTCAATAACCAATAACCAGTTCCGATCCTGAATGTTTGTTCACTTGTTTAAATAAACCTCATTTATCTGTTATCTGTTCTCCTGTGGTTCTGCATGTGGGTTAGAAAACTGGAAACCAACATGATAGAAAGTTTCTTTATGGGAAGCGAAATGTCTTCAAACTTGGAAAAAAAAAAGCCCACTGGTTTGCATTTTAAATTTTTCTCTAACTTTTTTTGGAGTAACTTGCAGCATTTTAACTTGTAGTGTATTTACCATAAAATGACCACATCACCAGTTACAATAAGGTATATTGCACATTTGCATCTATTGCATACAAGGAAGTCCTTTTCCGAGCAGAAGTGTGGAGAAAAAAAAAGTACAAGATCAATTGTGAAAGTGAAAAAAAACAAAACAAACAAATGCCAAGACATGAATACTGCTTGGACACCAAAGAAGCAGGAGCTAAAGATTCAGAAACTGACAAGTTGATGGATGCATGAGGCCCGTCAGCAGGTGGCGACAGGGTGTATGTCCACTGATCCAGGCAAAAATTCTTTGCAGGCTCAAACAGGACTATGCAAACACTATTAGGACGAAGGCTTGCTCAGGACGTAGTTGCATTTAACAAATATAGCTGTTTAGTTTTGTTCAATAACTCTCTAAACAAACAATCTTCATGTAATAGATTGTAACTCAAGGAGGCACAGCTGTTGTAGAAGCAACATGTGTGAGATTTCATCATAAACTGGGTGTTTGACTCATCTTTAGTTGCTTTCCGACTATCAGGCCTACAACAATGCCTTTGGGACAAAACGACAGGAATAAAACGGCTGGCCAAACGATAGTGGATGTGAATGAGAATTAGAGCTGACAGATCAACTGGCTGCTTGGATCCTTATTTTGCATTAATTAAACCTCATTAACATTAAAACAAGCAAACACCATCTATTATAGTGCAGCTACTTTCTGCATCTGACCCTGGAGCAGCTCACTTATAGCTTAACACTGGTTTTCTAAAAATGTCGGCTCAAAAAAACACACATCCTCAGATCAAAAACCTTGCAATCATTTTTAACCCTAAATACAATTATAAAATACTAAATGAAGTTATAATTGCTCATAATTATGCATGTACGGTGTTAATAACTGAACATCAAAATGTTTACACTAATTTATGAATCATGAATTTTATTCACACACCCAGTGACACTCAACCAGAAAGAGACTAAATTTGAAAACATTTAGACAATCTGTGTCAGCATGTCAGGACTAAATTTGTTTTCATGGCATCCCAATCACAGCTGCACAGCACGCAAAACTGGCTCTTAATTAGATGAGAAAGCACCACAGGGGGTTGCCTAGTGTTAAAGTTGGTGTATCGCTGCTGCAAACATGCTGTGAGAGAAGCAACTGTACTGAAACTGTTCTGCAGGATTTCCTTTCAAGAATAGATATACTTAAAAATATACAGAGATAAAAAGCAAAAAACAAAACCCGTACACACAGAGAGAGGGGGGGGAATAACATCCCTCAGTTTGCAGACAGTGTGAGCAGCTTGGCTTGATACATCACTGCATTTGGTTCCACATTTTGCCCTAAAGGAAGCGGTGCCATGCCAAGCTGCACACATCTGAAACATTAAGGCTGGAAACCATCGTAAGTTTAGCAATATGCAAAAAAAATTATATCAACAGTGCAACTGGCTGCTTTCCCATATAAAAAGGTTGGAAGTTAAGATATTTAGTGACTTCATATTACAGTACTTTTATGAGTTTAATCTCTCATGAAGGGAAAGATTATTTAAAAAAAATATAAGAATGTAGTTTTAAAAGCACAGATCTGGTAAAACACAACCATGGTAAAAAGTAAGCACAGAAAATGTTTTTTGTTTTTACCCTTGGCATGATCAAATCCAATTTCTAACGGGTTACAAAAATACTTAATCTAATTCAAGTGTACAAAATAAAACTAGTTAATCTAATCTTAAGTTTACAAAATGCAGAGCAGATTCTGCAAAATTAGTATTTGCAAAAAAAGAAATCAAAAACACATTCCTTTAAAAAGGCTGCAGAAATAGAAGCAGTTATTTTACACTGAATAACATTTTTCTCATCTTGTAATCTGTTTTTCAGATTAAAACTGACCCTTACTTCCCTACTACCTTACTATGCTTGCTGATTAGGATATATTACCGCAGTTAACGACTTGTTCTCACAAACTGACCTCTCAGACATAAACTGTTTTATCTGTGATCATAATAAATTGGGTTAAAATGCTTTTTAATTATAAAAAATAATACGCATTAGTATTCTTATATGAGTAAACTGATTATATATCACGTTATATATCTAACTTTTTGTCTTGTAAGTTCAAGTCAAAAATACTTTATTGATCCTGAAGGGAAATGTAATAAATAATGTTAATAATAAGTCTAACTTGCTGATATTTTCTTCAGTCAATAATAACACTCTCTATGCCTTATTGTCTTATGACACAAAAAAGAAATAGAAAACCTTCTTTCCAGAGTTCCTACCTCTTTGTATTTTTTATGATATATCATATTTTACATGCCTCAGCTGGAGTGATAAGACAGAAAGAGGGAAACCAGCAGGCTGGTTTGCTGATATCACACAGATTTGTTTATTCACATGGCTGTGGGTGCATAAAAGGTGATTTATATTCCGGACAGCGATAAGGTAAAGCCTCTTAGCGGCTCCTGCTCTCTCTGTGACAGATAACCAGTGTCTGGTTGTGAAGAGCATCTCTCCTTGTGCAAAATGTTGCCTGCTTGGGAAATTCACTGATCTGTGAAGCTCCACTTTCAACAAGAATGATCAATACACTCCCATCTTACTATTTTCTCTCTAAAGCTCAAAGAAATCACTATCCGCTTCACCGACACAGAGGAGGTGTGAAGCAAAGGCGGGTAGCAGTGGGTGGTGAAGGTGGTCAATTCAATTATCCCACTGTCTGTTCCAGACTGCCTGCAGAATCTCACAGAAAAAAAAACGATGCCAAAGATGTCAAACTGTTTAAATATTCCTAAGCTTCGTATACCCTTCACCAGTTTCTACAAAACCTAATTTAGATGAATATTATAAAAACATTAAAAACCGTTAATGGTCCAAGGTTTTATGGGGATCAAAGTAGAATCTGATCTGGAGGCAATTTATCATCAGCCTCAACCACACCACTCTCTGGTGGTGAGAACTTCTTTTATCTATAGATCTTAAACTTAAAAAAATAAAATCTGACACGTATGAACTCAAAGAATGAAAATAACCATCATCCAGAAAATGCTGATCTAACACCTTCATGCTTAAATGTTTTCACCAAAAAGACCAAGAAGATTTTTGCAGAAATTATTTAACTGAACAACACTAAATAGATTAAAATAACTTACATTTTCTTCCTAAAGTGTGAGATCACCATCATAACCAGTATTTTGAGCTGGAATAATTAAGCACAGCACCGGGTCGCTGCTGCATCATACTCTTCACCCTCACAAGAATCTGCTCCTATCATTGAAAGGAGAAACATCCATGCTGTGTGTATATTATTAATGACATGATAGATGCACTCGCATCAGTTCATAGAGGAAACTTGGCTAATGCACGTCTGTTTGGGTATCCTATTCCCATTATATCCCAGCTAAATCAAGCTGAAACTGGGAGTTAATCACCATTACTGAGGTGCTGATCAATAAAAATGTATCTCTATGTGATGATTTAGGATGGAGTTAACAAAATATACAGTAAACCTATTCACTAGGCAGAAATGAAACATAGTGCTGAAATGGAGCTGAAAGACATTTTGTGATAAGCTTTGATCTTTGGTAAAGCTTTTTAAGCATGCTACTGTAGATAGCATTTAGATAGTTTGTTTAGAGCCAAAAAAAAGTGATAAAGTGTAAAAACTGCAATAAAAAAATACCATTAAAATTAGGGACTGTTGGCGAAAAATAACAATGCAGCTGTAATGTGATAATGATTTTTTTTTTTTTGCAATCTCAATCTCTTCACTGCATCTAATGACTGTTTGATGTCATTGCAAGCCCTATATTTATAATTGTAGACTGTGTGTAATTATAATACATTCATCATTATTTGTTGATTATGTCACACATATTGATTTGTAAATGCAATAATTTAGATTTAGGGATTCAACTGTAGGATTAATTGGGTGAATATTTCATCATAATTCTCTTTAAGCAAGGACATTAAAATAATTAAGAACCCTAAAGGTATTTGTATTTATTAACCCATTCAAAAATAATCTGTTATTTAGGAATGGATCTCTGTGATTTGTTTAGCCATTTTATCCAGATTATCATCAGTTGAAAAAAGAAAAGAAAAATCATACCTTTTATGCCTTACAATTATATGCAATTTTCTGGCTTCTAGGAAATAGAAAAGGTTAAAAGTCTGTGAATATTTCTTGTACACATTGTGTGTTAAATTAATGCAAAAGATGTACACGGAAAATCCCCATAGTTGAAAATGATCTAATGTTAACTTTAATGGTAATTCTTAGATCAGTGTCTCTATTTCATTCACATTAATTTACATAAAGAGAAGCACAACAACAAGTAGTCCTCATTACAGAAAAATTAGCTAAATGAAACGCAGATTTATTTAAATGAAAGGCTCATTTTGATATTTTTAAAGATATTTTAGAGTAAATAAATAAAAAATAATCTAACTGTTGCCTTTCATTAGGAATATACCTTTAAAATCAACACTTAAATCTGAACCAGCAGCCATAGGAGCAAATAGATGGTTGAGGCAATGAAATCCTTTAGGATGAGACCTTTCTTTTTATTTGAGCCATATAAATGAAGAATGCTCACAAAGAAATAACACCAATGTAAACCCCACTGGAAAAAAAAAACAACCCAAGTATAAATCAATAATTCAAAGAGAACACATGTTTTTCAACAAGCACAAGATATATTTCAAACTAAAACAGAGTCCACATCTGGCTGTTAGTGAAAGTGGAGACAATTATATCCCAGATTTATATATTTTTGGCCATTATGTATAATCACTCAGGCAGAAGTTGACTAACAACTGCAAGTGGAAAAAGTCACCCAGGGGTGAAGATGATAATAACTGTAACAAATATGCTGCTGATGTTTGTCAACTCAGATTCAGTGCAGGTTCACGGTGTTCCATCACCGTAATGTCTGCACTATTTAAACAATAACGTGGTGCACATCAAAGGGGAACATGGAGATTCACCAAAAGGATGACAGATAATAGATTGGGCAGGGGCCTCATGTAACTTGCCTCCATATTTAGATCCTAACCCCTGGTCTCCTCTCCTTGCTATAGTGCCTCTATGCAGAAGCGGCTTCTGATTCTGAGCAGGCTGCCTTTGCTATGCTAGTTATGAGCATTTTGAATGCAGATACAGAATAAACAGAACCTTCATACAACATTTAGGTCAAATGCTGACATTTAGCATAGATCTTCTGGCTGAAGACTGGATTTAATGATGGGTTCCTATGGGAAGTAATCTATTCCACTCAAAGATACTTTAATGCACAGTTTATAGTCCAAAACTATTTTTAGTTTAGCACTGTTAGACCTAAAGAGGAAATATTTCCTTGATAATGATTTATTTGACCAAATGTTTCTGGATTAATTCCTCAGTCCAAAAAATAAGTCGGGCAAACTAACCTAGGTATGTTTCCAAATGACGGGATGGATAGCACTTTTTTTTTTTTTTTTTTACAAAATCACAACCAGGGGAGACTTTACATAAGTTACATTCAAGAGTCAGCTATGATTTTTAATATTTGTGGGATCCACAAGTATTTTTCTTTCTTTCTTTAATAAAAGAAAATATAGCTCTTTTTTTTATTTGCTTTACAGCAAACCACAACTCAAAATTTTCCATGACCCAAGACAAGATTATTTCAGAATAAACACAGGAACTTGTCAGGCTCAGACTTGCCTTGAGCTGAAAACTGATGAGTTGCACCAGTGTACTGTAGCTGTCCAGAGTGAAGCCAGTTTTACATCACCAGAAACTGAGTGAAGGTCAGCAAAGAACGAGCTCCTCCCTCAATCTTGACACTATTGGATTCAAATGAGGTGTTGATCTTTAAACTAAGGGCGTATTCCCACCAGAAAAGCCCATTGGTATCCCCGATTGTCCAGAGCAAAAGTTTACTTCATTTTTGTCATTTCAGTCACCTCATATCCAAATTGTACTTTGTGTAAATGGAGTATGTCTCAGAGCAAAGGATTGTTTGTGAAAATTGTTGCTCCCACTGGTCAGAAATGACTGTGGTAGGCCAGAACACAGACATAGTAATTGAGGAAAACTACAACTGTTCTGCATGAGTCACCTCCGTCTTTACACCTACAAACCAGCAGCTATTGTCATTTGGATTTCCAGACTTCTAATGCTATGACTGTGTCAGAGAATCCGTCCTACGTGCAAAGGGTGATCCACTGCTTGCTGGCAGCAGTGTTACTATGTATCACAAATCGAAACAGGTAGGATTTTTACTAAGGTGGTTTGGAAAGTCCAAATATGTGCATGCTTTATGCATCTGGATGGGACTTAAGGCCTGTTTATGTTCATACTTGCAGTGAACCGCATGGTATGGAAGCTCAGTCCTGACCAGAATTTGCCGGTCTTTAAATGACCTAAATGTCTTCTAGACAAGCGATGGGATTGTTCTACTTCTAATAATCTCAAAATGCTTAATCTGAGCTCCAGACTAGATTCTTGATATAATAAACATGATTTCTTTACATTGACTGAATGTGGCAGAAAAACACTGCATGAAGTGAGTGCAGTTATTTTGAGATGAATGTAGGTGTAGAGGTATAAATGTGTTGGACATCCATGTGCTGCTTTTCTTACAGACCAAAGCTCAAATCTCAAGCAGAAGCAGAACAGACAACACTGAGAGCACCAGGCGATCCAATACCAACAAAACATTGTTAAACAAACCACAACAGAAGAAATTATTCCACACAAACACATGCAGAGGAACAGCTTTGGTGGCAGGGGAGACACTGCTGAGCAAATAAGACAGGCATGGGACAAATGCAGCACAACCCAGAGAGCAAAAACACAACAAAGCCTTTCTTCTTCTTTTTTTCTTAGATTAATCTTTGGACTTTGAGCAGCGGGCCAACTCAGCAGGGAAAGGAAATCTAAAAATCCAAGAACAAAGTGAAGGTTTGCTGTTAGCAAATGATGTTCTTCTACTTTCTAATCACAGCAGTGCAAACTGGAAGATTCCATCTGCAACTGCAGGCAGCAGTTAATTGATGAAACAAACTGTTCTTCTTGGTCTCCAAATAATTAAATCTACTGTCTTAAATTGTTTATCTGACTGTCTTGACCTCTTCTACTCTTCATTTCTAGTGTAATGGAACAAACTGCAGAGGGAAAATTGCACAGAGATGTAGATAATATAGGAAGTCCTGCTAAGCCTGTTTCCACAACAGCATGTGGTCATGGAAGCTGATAGCCCAGACACACTGCACACACAGAGGCAATAAAAACAGCAATTCGCGGCGCGTGGTTTTAATGCTAAATCAGTGACCTGCACTTTCGGAGGATTATGTGCTGCTACTGATTTTCACAAAATCCTTCAGAAAACTTTGTGAAAGATTAGTTTAATATGATTACAGTTAGAGACACTGAACTGAGAGGGAGATTAGGTTCTCAGTCAGGTGAAATTAGAAGGGTCTTATCTTATTTACTTGTATGCAGCTTGGCTTTATCCCAACCAGTAAAAAAAAGAAACACATTCTCTAAAGGGCAATGAAAAAAAGAGGTGGAAGAGAAGGAACCAGACTACGTTTCTTTATATCACGAAGAACATCACAGAGCCACCGGTCGCTATTGAAATAGATTTGCTCCTCGCTCTCTTTCTGTCCCCCTTTTCTCAAACGTTTTTTCAGTATATTTGTCTTCTAAAAAAGAAGTCCATCCTTTTCCAAGAAATGTTTCGATCTGAAAGGCAGCTAATCAAGTGTTGTTCAGGGCAAGTCTGAAGTAGGTCACATCAGCTGGATCTAAGCAGAGTGTTTGATGAGTACTTCTCACTAACTCACAACAGTGATAATCATTCTGCTCTATCTTATACACTTCTCTTCTCATGGTCAAAGTTATAAAAACATATTTAAAAGAATTTTTACTGACTTGTAACCCTGATAACATCTACAGCAACATCTGAGTTGTTGACTTAGAAACATTTCAACTTTCAGCCACAGTCGAGATGAATCAGACCCCCTGTGGTCTTTCAGTAAATGAAACATCTGAGAAAAAGGCATATCAACTGATACTCAAAAAAACAAAAACTCCTCTCTGTAGGATTTTTTAAACTGTAGATTTTCCTTAAAGTATTTTTCTGGGTGGATCATCAAAATAAGTGGTCCTCCTAAATGTCATTCATTCTTGTGATATGTTTACATAAGGCTGTCCTACGTGCTCGTCCCCATTTACACTTACTTCACTTACGTCTGACATAGTGGAAAAATTGTTAATCTTCTTTTGGAAAGTAAGCTTTTTATGAGCGATGCAAACTGCAACTTTTAAATAGAGCGTGCATGAGGAGAAATGGGCTTGTGCATGCTCATGCACGCCTTTAATAGGCGTTCCCGTTCAGGAGCGGGTAGATGGTTGTGGATTTGCATTTCTTTCAAAGTGGAGAGGGCAGGTCTTTTCAAAAATTTGTGAAAATCCTACACTATACCTTTAAGAGGAGCAGACCCAGTAAGGTTTCTACTTTTTATTCTGTGAGAGAAGGACCCATTTATTGTGTTGGAAAAGTTACCAAATAAACCTCTAATCCTTTTTAGGGAAAATGCAAGAACTCCGTCCATCTAAGAGCCAGACTGAGCTGAACGTTAGAACATCTGTGATCTGAGACTCCATCTAAATGTCTTTCAGTTGGTTCAATCAGTTGTTTTCAAATGGCTTTCACTTGAACTAGGGAAATATTGAGCACCATCTTAGTGGTCAAACTTTTAATCCACCAAATGGGTGATATGATTAAATGTGCCAGAAAAATACCTGAAACAGCTCTGAAGAGTATCCGAACAACTGCTCTTTATATAGGAGGGTTAGTTCAAGGGTTAAGGAAATGCAGTGTCTTGCAGTACCGTGTTCACTAACCGTCATGAAAAACATACTTGCTGATAAGTTCACTTTGTCTCGAGGAAATGGTGTCATGGACACAAATGAAAGGGAGCGCAGAGAATCTGGGAACAATATATCACATTTCCAAATATGGTGCACTTTAAGGTAATGATTTACTGAGATCAGAGGTAGCAGTGGAGACGTGTGATAAAAGCTTGAATTAGCATGATCAGATTAGAACTTTAGGTGAGCGATTAAATCTGGGATTGCATTGGCATTGGACAAGCAACCAAGAAGTGTGATATTTTCAGTTCATTATTAGGTTCAGCCAATGTCCTGGCCCTTAATGACATTCAGGGCTACTGCTGTGGTCTTTTAGGAAAATTACTCATCCTGGATCTACCATTTCCATCTCCTATTGCTTTGCCCTTTAATGATTTGCTCTACATGAACTTTATACCAGATAATGTTGGAGTAAAGTCTGTTCCAATCCATGAGAACCACACACTTGGTGCTGGTAAGTGTGCTTCTGTATTGCCAGTGTGTCACCAGTGGATGGCTGCTGACAGATCACAGGCCGATCTCATTTAGATAGGAACAGGTGAGGAGCAGGATTGCCCTCTAATCTGATTTTGTCCATCATGACTTATCGCACTGACAAAAGGCATCTTTAAACTGAGCTTTAGTTGAATAAGAGTGCTACTTCTGTGTCCAAAATGCCAAGTTAGACGTAAGGTTTTAGCACTTTTGTGTAATTGAAATTGGCTGAATTTTGAATAATTTGTGATAGTAATTGGCAGGTCAAGCACTATCAGCTAAGATACAGATTTTTTTGTGTGTTTCATAGAAAATATCATGCTACTTCATTGAATTTATGAGGCCGTGTTGCTGGTGTCACCATGGGGAAAATAAATGGTACTTCTGGCACTGTGGGTCAGTATCAAGACTTGCTGGAAAATAAAATCAGCATCTATATAAAGATTAGGAGCAGAATGAGGAGTGATGGGCTCTAGAATGTGACCTTGATTTTAAATAAGATGCAAACTTTAGTGTCATCTCAAAACATTTGACCACTGAGCTACAATCCAGTTATTTTTCCGCTTAACCTTAATGAGATATTTTTCGATTGGTTTAGGAGTGGTTTAATCCAGGAAATCTGACAATTATAGCTCATCTTTAGAAAACATCTGTGCACAGAGGTTCTGACCCCAGCTGCAGTCCAAACCTTGTGAATCTTATTAAACTACTGAGTGAGCTTTGCATTGCAGTTTCATTAATGATCAACCAATTTTTGCTGGTGCATCTCTTTCTACACAAACCTTTCCTTCCACTAAACTTTCAGTTACCGTGCTACATATAATTCCCCATGACTGTGTAAGTGATAACAAGGATATAACATAATTATTCAATTATTAAACCATTTTTATATTGAGCTAGTGCAGCCGTTAAACTGTCTGAGAAACAAAATTTTTGAGTTTTATTTGGCTGAAAGCGATAGTAATCTACTGTTTCTGAAAAGGTTTCAAAGCCTACCCAGAAGCATTTGTCGATAATGTCGGCTCACTCTGGTGCAACCAGTACTGTAGTTGGAGCCATGCTGTTTAAAAGCACATGGAAGCTCATCCTCCTGGGCATAGTCAGATTCAAGCAAATGACCCAACCATTGGCTTCCTGGGTTTCTGGAGTTTGCTGTTTTGTAGGGGTTTTGTGGCTTCAACTACAGATTTCTGTACTTCAAGCTGACAAATTTGAAAAAGACTCCTGGATACGTGTTGAAATGTTTTTTTGTTTTTGTTTACAAAACTGATTGAAAGTCCATTTCCCTCTGATAACAGCCTGTTTTGTGGTTGCCATGATCCAGATGACTAAGAATTCGTAAAGACATGATATAGGAGGTTAACTTTAAATTTGGTTCGAAAAATAAATCACCTTTCAGATGACAAACAATATTTTATAAGATGTCCCTTTATGTGCAATGTAGTGACCTTTTAATGTGTTCATTTTTTTTGGGTCAGATCTTTGCCTTTTTAAAGTAAAAGTTAGCATTTTATTTTTGTTAATAGTAAATATCTCTACATCTGGATTATATTTGGCTTGAGGATAATCAAAATCACCTGAACTTGAATGTAGCAGACCACTTCTCAAACCAACAGTCAGTAAAAGCCTCTATGGTTAATACAATCTTAAAGCACAATCACCTGTTTTCAGATAAATCTACTTTAAGATGCCATAAAGCTGATGCTTATCTTGCCAAATGTTAAACTGAACAAAGAAGCCCTCTTGGGTCATCAAGATCACAAGAAAAAAAGAGAGCAACAAAGCCACCATTACAAAGGTCACATGTTTTATATTTACGTTTAATTTAAATCTTTTTAAAAAAAAATCATGTTATTTGAGCTCATTATGTCACAGAGTGTCTGGTCACTGTCATGACAGAGCCTTTGTCTAAGTTGGCATTTTGGTTGTAAATTACTTAAATGTGCAGAGAAGAGCGTGTAACCGCAAAAACAAAACAACCTAAGAGGAGCTGTGTTTTAAAAACGTCACATCACATTAAATAATCAAACCTTCTAAAACGCAACAACACCAAACCTCTTCTCATCTCTTTACTTATTTAGATCTTTACTTCAATGAGATAACAAGGACCGATGTCCATATGTTCCTGGGCTTTGAGATCATCACATGGTTTGTATGAAAACACACAAAGAAGACTGAGACAAACAATTACAATTGAGTTAAAGGTCAAGAGGAAATCTGAAAACAGCCATAGATCAGATGACTGAGATCCCCCAGCCACTGATGGTTCCCCATCAAACTCATTAAGAGAACCTTGTGTCTGCAGCCTTCAGAGGAAGTATGAATATACATAGTTTATTCTTCCCTGAACCAGGCCTCATGCTTTGTATGCTGAACGTCACTGGATGCATAATGCAGAATCACAAAACAGTAAATACAAACAGGTTTTTACTCAGCTGCAGTGCGTTCATGCTCATCTCTCCACCATGACTGTGAATCTCTAAGGACGCTGCAGCGTGAGCCTGAGATGGACTCCGATATAATGAAAGTGGGGATCCCTGTAGATGTGCCTCTCCCAAGCTCTGCAACCAACACTGATGCAGAGTGAGGAGTATATTGATGTTTTATTTTGCTTTCCTGCCATAGCAAATCTGCTGCAAACAAATTAGTCTGTAGCAGAAGATCGCCCTGTCTCACAAATGAAAATACAAAGTGATCGATAAGGGTTTCCATGGGTAATCCAGCTGCCCACCCCCCTGTTATCATAAAAATATTCCACATATAAGATCAGCTGCAGCTAAGCTATATTAATAAAGTCTTACTGAAGAAGAGATCATCACCATGGAGAACATTTTCTTGCAACAATAAAAGCAACAACCATCCACAGAGGATTCGGCTTAGGCTGATCTCTTAAACTGATGTAGTAACTTGTCTGTTGAAGGTCAGCTTATTAAAGCCTTTTATATGTTTATTTGTTTATGTGCTTTTCCAAGGTAAAATGAACCATTAGAAAAGATTTAGATATGAAAGCATCAGCTTACGCAAAAATCCTTTTATTTCTGCAACTAATCTAAAAAAAAAAAAAAGGACAAACATGCTGCAGGAAAAGGCAAGAGGTTCACTAAAGGATGAGCTGTGGAGGGAGGAGATTTTTGGAATTAGAAGAACATTCATTGCCGAGGCAAAATGAGATTTGCTTTTATGGGGACGATTATCAGGCCCTTGATAACACTGTTGGAGGAGAGCAGACGGACGTGTCATTCTTCAAATGAGAGATAAACGCTTTGACTTTCATTGTTTTCCAAACGAAGGCTTCAAGAACACTTTAACCTGCATTTTTATATCAATGAGTCTTTGGTTTCAATCTGATATCCCAATTATTTCAATCTGCAAGTGAGGGGCACTGTCAATTATAGAAGGTTGATGATTTCTAAGTGAATCTCTGTAATTTCTGTCATTAAAATATCAATCGAGCAACTTGGAACTCATTGGTACAAATCTGTAGAATTTGTGGTGAAAATTAAGAGGTTTTCTATTAATATTTCCGTTTTTTAGGGAGTTAATTGTGGAGACTGTCTGCCCAACATGTACCACAGCTTAAATATACAGCTTAATCTTTCGGTTTTGAATCATGATACCTAAGAACGAACCACTGTAACAGTAAAGTAGACCCTCATTCTTCACAAAATTATCTTAACTCTTTGAATTTCTAGCATTTACGGCAGCTAAATTTTGTTTCAGTGAAATTTATTCGGAAAGACCAACACAATGTGACACATAACTCACACGTTCTGTTTAATACTATTTAGAAAGAGAAATCACAAGTATGTCATGGATATGTATTCAGCTCCTTTACTCTAATACCGCAAATAAAATCCAGGGCAAGTGTGTACAGCAATAGCGTCCATGAGTCCAAATATTTGTGATATATTCTGAGCAGCAGCTTTCCTGTTTTTGGAATCTAAAGTATTTTAGAGAAGAATATGGAACAGCCATCTTCATAAAGACTAAGCAACCTAGCAGGCAGGACTGGGAGGAAGTTCGGCTTCAGCTTAATGGAACTGCAAAAATCCAGAACTGAAGAAAAATAATCTGGTGTGGTTAGATGAGAATAAAGCTACAGTCTGTATACAGCAACAGTTAGTCTACTTGGAAAATGTTGCATGTGTTGGAAAACAAGAATTCTTTATCACTGTGGACCCCTATGGGGGTGGCAGCATCATGCTTTAGGGAGACTTTGATATATCCTTATTTTATATTTTATAAAGGAAAATTATAAAAGAAGGAAAGGAAAATTAAAAAAAAAGAAGGGAAACAAGTGATTTAAAGAAAACGTCCGAATGATCAATGGCTCATTATTTATACCTAAAACTAATACGTTCGTGGTGACTTGATGAGTTTAGCATTAATCAGTAAAAAAATAAAAACAATTTTCGTTGCGATCACCGAGTCTGCCCATTTTTTCCCAAACATATAGTGACAAACAGCAGACACGGCACTGGGACTTGATCAACAGCCAGTAATGCACCGCAACGTTACAAACTGGTAGGTGGCAGTAGTGTTGTTCGTCAAACATGGATGTTTGTATTTAAAGGACTTTCAGAAGTTTGAAAATCTGAACATGACCGGACTTTAAAGTCCAACAGGACAACAACTCTGAACATACAGTACATATTCACTTCACTTTGAAACAATGAAGAAGAGCAACTTGTAGAGTACAGACTTTAATAGCTCTGCATATTTTATGAGGCATTGCAATATTTTTCTCGCTTTAAACCATAAAAAAAACTTTTCACAATTTAAGGTTTAGGGATGTTTTGCCATAAAAGTCCAAAACATCTAAGTAATATTTTTGTCATTCCAGCAGAGAACACTAATATTTCAGCTGCAGTGCTTGATAGAAAAATGGACTAACAATCTTGAACCAAAATGCTTTTACTAGCATCCTGTCACTGTAGAGATCCAAGGTTCAGATTTTACTCAAGTGAATGGCTAAATATGCAGAAGAAGCCCAATAGTAACAAAGCTTTTTCTTATAAAATCAAACATGGCATTGCAGAATACTGTGGTCAATGCATTACATTATGCAGAAAAAGACCCTAAACTCTACTTCCTGTACTGAGTACAGATAATTAGGCTGGGGAGCTTGGAGCTGTCAGAAGGAAATAAGAACTTACACAGCTCATTTAAGCAGTTTAACCCAACTATTGTGGAGCCTCACCTGCATTTACTTGGAATTAGTTTTCAAATGCCTTTTATTTCTGGTTCCGTTGTCACTAAACGTGAAGCCCCTCTAGAACAGCCATCAACGAAGAACACTTAAACTGTATAAAACAGGCAAAAATATCATATAATCTGATCCCAGGTGACATGAGACATTTAAAATGTATCTTTATCCAACAGCATAAGTAAGGAAAAATGATTCAGAGTGGTAATTTGGTCTGCTATATGAAATGGTTAAAAAACTGAAGGTGTACATCTCTGAGAGGGTTTAACAAATGAAGTGACATGGTCACAGCAACAGGTTTAGTGATAATAAAGGGACAATAAGGGGAGAAGGGAGAGATGGTGCCCTACCCAATAGAAATGTAGCAGCAGAATAAACTACAGGGACCTTTTCTGGTGGTAGAAGAAAGTCTGAACAGTCAGGCCATAACCCCTTACTTTCTAACAGCCTTATTAGCTGTAGACTAGAGGGCCCCTGCTGAACACTTTAAATTGTCAACATAAAGACTGCAGGAAAAATTGAAGATGGTAAAAAAAAAATCATATATCTACACATGTGAAAGAATGTCATGTATCAAGTTAAAGGAGGATTTCCAGATGCAGGGATCAATGGTGGCCCATCATACAATTGTTTTCAGACAATACGGTAATTTCATTTATACACATTGTTGAAGGTCTGATAACTGGTTATATAATACTTACACCAATCATAAATTCTACAGCCCAGTGAAACAGCTACTTGGAGCTCAATGCATTGGAGCAAACAAGCTGCAGTTGTTGAAAAGTCAAATACAAGCAAACTTTCTACACTGTCCGTGGTTCTTGTATTCAGATGAAGCACTCAGCTGATATTAACAATGTGCAAGTTTTGATCATTTACTGAGCATGCAGGACCATGTGTTTGCATGGTGCTTTACCTTAAAAAATAGCTAAAAAAGAAAACCATATACTGTGACTATTTGGTAAATCCCCTTTTTCTGTTAAGAACACCCGTCAACATCCAGATGGAGCTTGTTGAACAGCACACTTAAGCCAAAGTATGACTCTGTGGGTCCTGCAAAGCTTTCCCACCTGATCCTAAAGACTATGCTGAAACATTTCATTCCAAACTGCTACAAAGCAGTGTGAGGCATTCTTTCAGTGATGGATGTTATTTATATGTCTTATGGAGGCCAAATCTTTGTTGCACAACTACAAAGTTTAAGGTTGGAACAGTTCAAACCTTTTCTTTTCACAACAATGCACCAAGTTGTGTTTGTCTGTCGTATAAGATCACATTCAAAGGAATGAATACCTTTTTAAAACTGGGAACTGTGGCCTTTATCTGAAGAGTCTTTTTATTTAAAACATTTTTTAAGACCAAACAACATCTGTGCGCTTTTTAGAGACTAGAAAGTACGTTGCCACACAGCGCAAACTGTTCAGGCACAGTTTAAAGGAGATGACACTGAATCCTTGGTTACCTTGATCTCCAAACTGTGACACAATGGTATAGCATGAAACATTCTTAGATGTTGGTTAATGTCATATCTCAAAACGTCAAAGACAATGAAACTTTTCTTCCAGCAACAGAATTATTTCATTAAATTGATTAACCAAAAGGTGAACCAAGATGGACCAAGAGCAGAATTACTGTCTACTTAAAAAAAAAATAGAACAAATAATTTTTCACAGGAAAAAAAGAAAAATGTCATGTTGTGTAGACCAAGAACAAGACCTGAGAGTGGTGGTGAGTCACATCTCGGGAGCTGTCACCAAGCATCAATGTATCCACCTCTCTTGCTCCTGGGAAAAGGTCCCTATGCCCCATCCCCGCCTTTACGCTTCACTTCTTCCAACCCAAGAAAAGGACAGCATCCTGCCCAGCCTGCTCTCTCAGAAGGGGATTTGAAGAAAAATATGGCCAACCCCATCTGTCCTAGATTTGCATATGAACTGTGCTTAAGGTGCAACCAGGGAAGCGCTCATGGGGATGGTGGAGATCTAAATCATGATGAGTAAACGCTGGGTTTGAAACATAAGGGGCATTAATGGCCTGACCCCAAAATATGGTGGCGTTTTATTTGCTGAAATGATGACCGGATGAAGCAGTGATGGAGATTTTTCTAACCACACTCCACTGATGAGAGCACACACAGGTCTGATAATAATTACTCTAATTCGCTATGAATGAATTAGACCATTCCCTCAATGCTGTGATGACCCTATAATAAACTACGCAGATTAGACTCTTTACCCAGCTTTAGTCAGCCCACTCCAAGCTCTATTCAGACTCACTCCTTTGTATTTCACGGCCATCCATGGACCCCATTACTGAGGCTTTGCTGGGTTAACAGAAGAAAATGAGAGATTTGTGCAAAAATAATGATTGCTGATGAGTAATGCAAATGACAAAAAGTAAGCCGGCGTTTTACAGTATTTTCTCACTTTATTTAGTACTAGATTCATATTCCCGGACATTACCATAAGTCTGAAAATCAAAATATATAATCATTAAATGAAAAATGCATTAATATTAAATTGTGCACTCTCACATTTGAGAAAAGATTAATAAATTAAAACAGAAGTTTTACTTTGCTTTAAGACTTTGCATAGCAGAAGCTAATGCATATAAAATGAAGTGGTTGGAGCAAAGGTTAATGAATGTGGTTTTCATGGCAAATCCTTTGTGTTTACCGCATTAATTAAATAACTGACTTTAGGCAGAGGGAAATTTACCAGTCACAAGACCAACCGTAAAACTGATCAGCATTTTAGATCTACATGAAGAATGCCTTATATAGAAGTAGTCATGCTGATGGCTGCTTCTCATTTGTTGCCGGGTCAAAACCACAAACCTCAACTAATATCAGTGGATGTTGGTGTGAAAGACAAAAACAAATTAATTCATGCTCCAGAAGTCAAAATGTGTGGCATGCATTTAGGTTCACCGAACCTTTCCTCTGAAACCTTAAAAAAAAATCCTGTTAAATTAATTGTCATCCACAGTTATCATTCAACAAGGGATACCTGGGTCTAATTTGATCTCAGCATACACACAGCTGTTGTGTGTGTGTTTTCTTTCGCCCTTGTTAGAGAACAACGAGCATAAGAGAGAACACTATAGAGAAGTGAAAGGGAGGACTGGGTTCTGAAATAATATCCCAAGCTTTGAACATTTCCCAGAGCGCTGTTAAAGCCATCATCTAAACATGGAGAGAGGTAAACATGTAAGACAGGACTCTAGTGAGATGACATCATTGCTTACTGTTCATATATCCATATGCAAACACACTGTTTATATGGTAGAAGATGGTGATGATAGGGAGGCTTTTCTTCAGCAGAAAATAAAACAGATACATCAATGGATAGATTAATGGAGGATAATCTTGAGATTTATAATTTACACAAGGTGCCCAGAGACATGCCCTTAGGGTATATTCAGCCACAACAATTCTAAATAAATTGGCCATTTCCATAATAGAAAGGTTGTTATCACAGCACATTTAATCCATACAATGGCCCAATTATTAAGATAAAATCAATAAAAAGTGTTAAAAACACTTTCTACTATTTAGCAAAACGAACAAAAATGTCTGAAAGTCTCATGGGGCTAAATACAAATCCACACTTTTATAGTAAGTTTATGATTTTTCATTTTCAGTCCACTTCCTATGCATCCCTTTTTGTTCACATATAAACTGCATGAAATCCATCTAAAAATGTGGGCTTTCTACAAACAAATATGTGAAAAACTCCAAGAGATATGATTCTTTTTCCCAGGCACTGTACAACTTTTGACAACTTTACCAGAATTATCTTTCATTTCCAGTCCTGAATACAGCTGTCGGATTTTTTCTAAAGCCATGATCAGAGACATCCCTCTGTGTCCCAGATACAAAAGACTGGAAAGAGGCTGGATTTTCTTGTTTTCCTTTTAAAATAAGACTTCAGGCTATCAGGATAATTTCTATTTCAGGATGCTTAATGCTCATTAATGTTTTGAAATACAAACAAACCAATTTCTTTCAAGGCATGATATGCAACTTGTAATTTCAAATGGATGTTAAATAAACAGCGGGAACCAAATGTTTTGCTTGTTAAATAAGACTAGGCAAAGTCAAAAATGCATCCAAGGCTCAGCTGCGATATAATGCCTATTAGGGTTACGCAGCCTGTCAGTTAGTCATTTTTGTTTCACTGCAGTAAAGAAGCTTGACTTCTAACTGCAAGGAGCACATCTGAGCCAGCGGAGAGCGCACCTCTAGCACATCAAATAAGAGTCAGGCTCAGATTGGATCAGACATAAGGAAAGTGCTGCAACAACCTGCTTTAATGAAGATCTTGGTTTCACTCTGAAAACAACAACACAAAAACACCCATCCAGTTCAAAAGAAAAACACTTCAACACATTTACTGATGGTTACTATATATAAAAAATACTGCACCATTAGAAAATAACAATGAGGCTTTTAAAGAACAGTCAAACAATCTCTTGTTCTCAGATTAAACCTGATCTGGAAAGCTGCAATATGCTGACGTATGACGCAACATTAATCTGATGGTTCAGCTTCATAAATCAATACATGCTGTAAGATTTAAGGCATACACATCCTTCCCATTTGTCATTGCTAACAATGTGGAGTATAAAGACTGGAAGCTCTGCTGGAACTGTGTCCTGAGCTCATTACGATTCAGAGAGTGAATGCCTGAGTCTCTGACCCAAATTCAAAATAGCATGTTAAAATATACATATTCAAAGTCAATCTGTTCATTTGGTTTCTCTGCATCTCTCTGTCCATCTGTTTGTCTGTATCTCTGCTGTCGTACATGGTTTCTGATTGTCTCTGGGTCTTTAAAGATCGTTTAGAGATGAGAAGAGGCCAGCCGGATACCATGTGGGATGCTTGAGTGGCTTTATGGTGGGAAAGAAGTAGGCCTTACTGAATGGACTAAAGTAGCAACCCTGGGAAAATTGAACTTGCTGTCAGTTATTGATGCACCTCAGCCTACAGTTTATGACTTAGCATTAGGTAGCATTAGGTGAAGAGCAGCAAATGTTGTCTCTAATGGACTTTATGAGTTAGATAAGCATATATTGTGAGTTAGTCAAAGAAAATCCTTCCTGGTCCTGATACTAGTAGGAATCCATGTGTTAGAAAGTCAAAATACTTACTGTTTATAATTGCTGAATTTTCAGACGTCACTGACTCCTCTTCCTTTAGTAGAAAAGAACCCCCCCAAAAACACAAACTTATTTTATGTCTCAAGTGATTTTGAATCTCTCCTTTTACTTTGCTGCTAATATTGATAACAAACTACAACTCAAACATATTTATCATATCAACTCAAAGCATGAACTTTAACACATTGTTTTTATATTTATTCCTGAACAAAAATGTTATAATTTTTTATTTTGAAACAATTAATCATGATCAATCGATTATTGAAATAATCGTCAGCTAATTTAGCAATCGATTGATCGTTAACTGGAGTATAGAGACTGTAAAACATGCTTTTAGCTGACAGCGAGTCATGAGCTTTTGAGCATCTGACATGCTGCAAAAGCAGCAGATGCAGAGTTTGAAAAATGTTACGTTTGCTGCCACATCAACCAATCAGAGACGCTGATCTGGGAGCTGGCAGGGAGACAGACACAGCAGTGCTAATTCAGAGCGCTATGGTCACTTCCCTCAAACACTTTATTAACAACTAAATTAACTTAAAATCTCGAAACCTGCTGGCAAAATATGTTTGATTATATTATTCTGGTGCCTGCAGTTTGGATTACCTACCTGAAAAACGCCTTCCAGCTGCTGTGAACAGTAGTGGAAAACCACAAAGATGCCATAGGCTGCCGTTGAATGGGATTTCCAGTGACAGAGCACTGCTGGTGTACGGGGGGTCTGAGCGGCTCCCACAGCGAAATATTTGAAGGCACGATCGTAATATTGATGAACGGACTGCACAGAGGAAGTTTTCAGGTGGATTTTCTCCCTTATAACAGCAAATATAGCAAAGCCAGTCTCTGCCACTGAACACAGGAGCAGCAGAAGCATCAGACACATCTGGACACACTTTACTGGACGTCTGACCTTAATGTGGACAAGCATCAAAAATAGAGCAGCAGAATTTTTTTACCGTTTCCAGCTTTTGTGGTCTGAACGTTAGATTATTCATCAAAATAAGCCAAGCGACTTTCTCGATTTCACCCGCCATTGTTACAGGCAAAGAAAGGATAGTGTAGCTCCGCCCAACAGGCATCAGACCCACTTTTCGACCACGCAGGTAGAGCAGCAAAGATGCTTCAGCTGCACATCAGAGCTAAACCTGTACAAGCATCAAAAAATTAAGCAGCATGTTTTTGCTGCTTCCAGCATTTGTGTTCTGAACATAGCATTAGAGCAGTAATTATATCAAAATTGTAAAAGAAATATGTAAACATTTCTCATTACAATAAAAAAAAAAAAAAACATTTTTTCGTCTGTCAATATGCTCTATCCAGAACTCCTAAAGTGGGAACATTTTAGTTTTACCTGGTTTAATTTGTAAAAAATCTTCTTCAAGGAACCTTTTGCTGTCTGATTATTAATCGATTAGTCGAAAAATATAATTAGCAAAAATAATCGTTAGTTCCAGCCCTACTTTATATCTTTTTGCTCAAATGTTCATATGTGTCCTCTTAGAAAGTTTATTCTTCTTCTTCTTCTTCACAGAACTGGGTCAGGTTTGTGGGTTGCCTTCCTCGCACACACTTATCCCAACTCTTCCAGCAAAGTTTCTCTGGGACTGAAGGTCTTTGAATGGACATTGCAAAAAATCATCTTTGTTGTTTTAAACTACTCTCTAACTACTTTGGCAGTATTGTTTTGGTCATTCTCTATCTGGAAGATGCTTTCATGCCTAAAATAAAACTTTGTCTGGTTTTTAAATGTTGCTTCCTGTTCCAACATAAGGCTCTTTCCCCATCAAACTACTACCACTGCATTTTGTTCAACACACCTTTCCCTCCTATAGGACAAATAAGTGGGTAAACTTCCAATCAACTGAAAAGTTGAGAATTAAACTTAATCAGAAGTTTATAAAGCCATCTGGGCTTTTCTAAATTGCCTGAATTTTTAAAAAGGCATATCAATCACAGCGTATGTAAACTCCTGTTAAGACATTTAGGAAACAGTAACAATTCTGTGTATCTTAAGTAACGGAAAATAGAAAAAGTTTTATCAGATTTATTGTCCAAGTTAAGTAAGGTTAAATTAAATTTTATACAGTTTATGTAAATATGTATATACACACATTTACACAGGAGTATACGCACAATTGCCTTTTCCTTTTGAGGAGATGTTTAATTTCATCCTCGGAAAATGAACAAAATAATTCTCCCAGCCAGCGTAATGAGATTTGAGATGAGGAACGACTGGGAAACACTGGGTTCATTGTAATTTGACTTTAGCTGATGGAAAAAATGCTGACTAGTTATTCCAGCAAGCTGCTGTAACATTTATATTAACACTTTGCACATATGCCTTAACTAGTGTTTTCGAAGCAGGAAAGTCTGATACTATAGAAGTTTAGAGTCAATCCTGCAGAAAGAAAGCAAAACAAAGAGCTGAAAAGATTTTTCTACTGGTGATAGTGCTCCTCTGATTGCAACACGATCTGCTCCAAGATCATGGATAAGCTGTTTTCTGAGCCATACATAAAAACACAAAAACAAAAAACAAAGAAGATTTATGCCGCATTACCAAAAATCCTAACAAAGTACTATAATATGCATTAAAAATATTTCTGTTACGGAGTGGCTGCAGCATTCTGTCCTCAGATAATGAAGCTAAAGCTGCTGTGGAACCAAATGTTCTCAAATCCTCTCTCTTCCTACTAATGCAAATTCCAGTGCAAAATGCAACATATTGGCTCTTTGTGAAACTGCAGATATAAGATCTTTGGTGTTATTTTTCTATAAAATAATGAATATCTAATAAAGCCTTTCATTTGTTAGACTTTCAAAGCCATGGTTCTTAAACTGTTACACTAATGCAAAGGGGTAAAATTTGGGCTGCTATTAGTCCTACTTTGAAAACATTTTGGTATATCACATTTGCATAAATGTGATTTTGAAAATATTTTAGGGGAAATGTGAAGAAAATTAGCTTTAAAGTAGAGCTAATAAGAAAAGTATTTTCTTCTGTAAAATATTAACCTTTGCTGGGATGAAGGCATCTTCAATTCCAATCCCTGATGTCCCGGCTGGGTCTTACATCTTTTAGATGTCAAATAAACAGATCATTTGCAGAATTTTGCTGCATACTAAGGAGATAATACAGATTACAAATTTAGGGCTTCAGGACAAGAGTTGAAGACCCTGCTTTATAAAGGTATGGGAAGCAATGGGATGACATTGAATGTACTAAGTAAAACTGCTGGATAATTACTGTAAGTTATAATCAATTTGACCTCTAAATAATAAAAAAACTGATCAGGAAATAGCACAAATTTAACTTAATCATATTAACAATACAAGCTAAAAGTAAATCTCTGCATTTTATGCATTCATACACTTAAAATCGTAAGTTTACATATCCATTCATTCATTTATTCAGTCCTCAAAAGCCATAATATATCAAGAATGTCAAAAAAATAGAGGCAGGAATTCTTTTGAACAGTAGAAAGAGGCAAAATGCAAGAACACCTCCAATGTCTTTTAAAAAAAAAAAGCTTACATTTATGTGAGTTAAACTAATGAAAATGATCTTTAAACCAAGGAAGATAGAATAAAGCTTTAATATGCACCAACATGAAGTTGCAGTCCTGTTTTAAATTACAGTTTCCTTTTAGGCTTTGAATATTTTGAGAAGAAAGTTCAGAAGGCATTTAGAGGCTGCAATAGATTCTTTGTCTAAAGCAAGGACATTTGTACTTATTGCAGAATAGAAAAAGGGTGAGTCTGGCATGCTGGACCACAGGTGAGGCCTACACAGCTAATATTAGTAGGTTAGTAAAAAAAATATAAAGCATAATTTAAGGAAAACCCCGTAAAACGTAGGGAGATACAGAATCTGGATTAAAAAAAGGATAAATGTTAGTCCTGTTATTTCAAAAAGTATATATTTTTTGTAAATGAAAAGTACATGGGCTTTACGAGCTATAGCATGGGTTTTCAACGTTTCCCAAAACTGATGGCGAGATGGAACGGGCACGCCCTAATTATATATACTATATGAAATTGTGTTATATCAAACTGGTCCTATAGTCACTCTATTACACATAGAGTAATGTAATAAAAGTATTTCTGATTCTGATTCCTCGTTGATGGGACAGGTGTTGTGAATGAAACGGTGCCCAGCTTGAAAGAGCTCCTGTGTGTCTCTGAATGTGTGCAGTGATGACTGAAAGACATCATCTGCCTCCATTGCATTCATGTTAACGTATATTTCAAGACATTTCAATTAGTGGTAAAAATTGCAGGGGAGAATATAATGAAAAACGTCTAATTAACCAAAACCTTGTTGAAGACCTTGAGTAATAGTAAATGAAAAAATGAATAATAATAAAACTTTTTAAAATAAAAATGACATAGCCCTTTTTAACATTCGCATATCAGCTATGACGTTATGACCACTGACAAGTGAAATAAGCAAAACTGACAACCTTTTCATTCTGGTATTTTTTCATGGTTTATGGGGGGGATTTGTCAGGCAGCAAGTGAACTTTTAGCCTTCAAAGTAAATGTGGAAAAGCCATGTGGATCTGAGTGAGTTTGACAACAAGGAGCAAAATGCAATGGCAAGATGACATGGTTGTTGCATGTCGAAAAATGCAGCTTTTGTGCAGAGTTTCTGGGCTGTATTTAGGTGAAATATACTAAGGAAGAAAACGTTTCCTAGTTGACAGAGCAAAGGATAGATCATGTGGTCTTGCCCAGCAGAAGAGCTGCTGTGTTAGTTAGCCATATGAAACTGACCTAAATTAATTCTGATGTAAAGGACTGCAGACGACATTGTGTATTTCAGCGTAGGGAACAAGTGTGGCCATTCTGACTGCTTTTGTTGGATCAAAGCAACGATAATGAGCACAGAGGTATCAAAGCTGGACTGTGGAGAAATGGAAGAAGGTTGCCTGATCTGCTGAGACAAGTCTTGACTTCAACATTCCCCAGATATCACACCAATGGAACGTCTGTGACACATTCTGGGCACAAAGGTCCAGTCCACGGAGACTCCAATCAGAAACCACACTAATGTTTCAGGCGGGTGGTTTTAAAGAAGCGATAAGTTAAAACGATGCCTAGTGTTTCAAAGGGGAATGATACCTTCCCCATTGTGGAGAGTTTCATGTAGGTTGCCAAATCAAGAGAGATGAGGATGCAACAATTAATGATGAGGAGTAAATTCAGCCATAGTAACTTTTGCAAATACTTTAAAGGAATGCCAAGGCTTCTTATTATTCATCTATTTGTGGTCTGCCTCTCTGATTGGCTTCCATGTTTACAGGCTGCTGCTCTTTTGCCAGCACCAAATACCAAATGCTGTGCTCTGTTTGGGAATTTTCATACTATAGGCTCAGAAACCGGTAGGTAAACATGCGCTACACACTGCATCAAACTATTTCCTTAGCATACCTCTAGGTTTGAATAGAATAAAACTTGACTTAGAAATTGTTAATTGTACCTTAATCTCAGGTTCACAATGATAAGGATTCTGGTTAGTTTACTTACGTTTTGGTCTTTTTTTGACCAATTTGACAAGAAGACTTCGTTTTAAAGAGCATTGCTTAGCACCCTAATGAAATAAATGCATAATAAAAAAATCTTAAAAGAATCCTCCGAATTAAAATCTGAATGCTACTTCCATTGGTCTGCAGACAAATGATTTAACATAAAGCAAAATGATTCTGGACTATAAAGAAACTTTTCATTGATGCTAAACAACATGAAGTTACACAATATACAGTCTGTTTGACAAACAAAGCACTAAAACTGTAAAAATGTTTAGCGCAATATCATTTATTTGAATTGCTTCACTCAGTCACAGCTGGAAGTGATCACAGCACAGCTTAAAAAATATTTATTTCTTCACTTTCTTTGTGAGTGTGAAAACCCTTTTTTACATAACCAGTCAATGGTCTAACTGAAGCTGAACACTTTCAAACAGCAATCAGAGCAGGGCTAAAAAAAACAACTAATTCCCCTGCAAAAAGCCCCACCTTCCAGTGGCATCTGAGCGTAAAATGCTCCGTCAATTCTCCTGCTCTATTACCTCGATCCCCAAGAGTGAACCCCAGCCTCTCCATACAGCAACTGATCAGCGGCGGGAGATAATGAGCTCCGAGGCACTGCGCAACACGAGCTGGAAATCGAAGCAGCTGGAGAGAAGACATGTAAATTAAGATAATCTCCCAAATGATCCAGTGGACAAAAGAAGGCATATGGAATATTTACCAAGCTGGTCAGCTACTCCGGATCAAAGCCCAGCAATTTAGGAGGAAAACATAATTAAAATGCATTTAAATATGATTCTTTACTAATAAGCTCAAGAGAAGAGCAGATACTTTAGATGTCCAAAACATATTAATTCTCTTTGGAAAGTTAATCATCATTAACTCAATATAAAAAAAGTGAAATTCATTTTATGTAAAGATACTGCCTGTTTTTCAAAAAGTCCAAATGAGGAGACCTAAACTGCACATGCATTAAAAAAAATGCCTGCGCAATAAAGTGCTAAAAATAGATAAAAAAAAAACTGTTCCTGCAATTACTTTCTTTGCGGGTGCCAAGTGTTTTGTGCAGTTGCACATAAGAGTATGGTGATTAACGCGGAAAAATATGAATTACCTCTGCTTTGGAGAACAGCTTGTCATGTCTTGATAAAATTGCACATGTTGTAATACATAGAAACCTCTTGAAAAATCAGGCCCAAAAAATAAATAGATTTCAGTCTTTATTTCTGTTCATGTCGATGGTTAATCTGGTGTAACAGTGAACTTGACAGATATCCAGGCCTGAGTCCATGTTACCAAGTCTCGAACTGTTTACATTTTGCCATAGATCACAATGCAAACAGTTTCTTTTCTTCTTTTATTCTAGGAGCAATTAAGAAAGTAATACATTTACCATCTACTGTTTAAAAATGAGAAAGAATGTAAGAAGTTGTTGACAACCTGCCGCATTGAGGCTATTGTGCTTTAACAGGCAGAGTAGATCCAGGCATCCACTTTAACTTAAATATGTGGTACAATCAGCTTCATTATCCTGGTTTTGCTATAATGAATTGAGCTGTTTTACAGTATATCCAAGATCAAAGACAATGTATGTCTGCTTATTTACCTATCCAAGACAGTGTCACGGATGGTTATCTCATTACTTTGCTCCCTGTTACTTTTTATATTTGACGCCCTCCTCGCTGAGGTTAAGCCATAAACTCATTGCAAAACAAAATGGCTGTTCACAGAGTGTTACACATTAACAGATAGTTGAGTTGAAGGAAAAAGTTCACTAGAAAAGGTGCATCAGCTACAAGAATACAGTAATTGTTACCTTTAGAGGATTGGCAAGTAAAGGCCATTCAAGAGTTTAGGGTAGATTCATAAGCTGTCTACAGCGACCGTAGTCAGAGCTAAAGGGACACCAAACAAACTACTAAAGGTAACAATACCTGCTTTGATCATTATGGTGTCAGTGTGCTTGATTATCATGCATCTGAGCCTGACCTAAATCCCAAACAGAATCTATGAGGTTCTGGTGATACCAGAACAACAAAGCAAGCTGTTGATGAGGGCTTCAATTACACTCAATTGCAATTGCAGAGCCATAGGGTGATCTTCACCATAGAGTACTGCGTTGATTACGTACTTCATACAACAGCAGCCCACAGCCCAATCTGAGTCCTGAGACAGTGAAATAAATGTACTTAAATCTTGGCTAATATTCTTATTTTGAGAGAAAACATCATTAGTGGTAAGCCACCATCTGAAAAACATATTCATCACATAGTGCATTAGACGTTCGATATACAGTTGTCAATTTACATCATTATTCTGAGTGCAGTGATGTCCAAACTTACATGTTCTTTACTCTTACACTGGTAGGTTTATATCAGCTGTGTTTTTTCTTGGGGCTATATAAACTTTCTTTTTTGTGGAAAATGAAAAACAACTAAATAGCTTCAGCCCCTTAGAAACCCTGGGGTAATCCTGTCTTAGTTGGAAGCAGAGGAACAGCTTATGACTTAGACTTAGATGAAACTTATGTGAAACTTTTATGAAGACAAAAATACTACATGCCGGCTTACACCTACACTCATGCCAAAGCTCACAAAAGACACCTCAGTTTTGTAAAAATCCCCCTGTACATTTGTACCACCAAAACATATATACACTTGACATTTCAGTGTCAAATTTAGCATTTAAATCAATGGAAAACCTACATTGCCGGTGCCTTGAACTAAACTGATTATAAATCCTGCAGCAATCCCTTAAGTAAGTGCAAGAATTCATGAATGCTGAACAAATCTGTTTTTGCCTGCTGCAACAAAGGAATTGCTTTGATTGTACCCCTGTTGTATTACTTGGACAAGACTGCTGAACCGACATTTTCCTTTTAAATATGAATATCAAGCAAGCTTTTGATATGGCAGGATAATGGCACAGCTGGGGCAGACCCATTAGGATGCTGCACAACTAATCTGCAACAAACGAAAATAGTTTGTGGGCAATTTTACAAACATTTTACAAGCAAGATTTTTAAGGACAGTTTTTTTTTTTTAAGTGCTGCTTTTTAAAAAATGCCAAAGCAAAAGATAAATACTTCGACGTGATTTTGTTGCGCAGGACATGGAATACTGAACCAGGAGCTTAGAATGGAAGTCATGCATACTGAGAATGCTCGACATGATAAGACGATAAAATCCTGTCTCCCAGCAAGAACACCAGCACTGAAACCCTCCCAAGGCTAAAACCAGTAGGACTTAGCATCAACGGCCCTATCAGGCTGGTCCAACAAACACTATTAAAGTATGCTTAAGAGCCAGCACAGCAGGGCCTTTTCCTTACTGAACTACATTATTTGTCACACGTTGTCACACCACAAAGGCATTTGCTTTGATGATGTAAGCTTTAGCATGAAGCTCTCCTAAGGAGCTGTGCTCTCAATCCTCAACCACACAACCAAGCACTGCTCTAATCGGCCCCAAACTACCCCCTGCAGCTCAGACTCTGCTAATCCCTCATAAGAAAGAGGAGCCAGATGGTCACAAACAAATGCTAGTGGGGCTAAAGATCAGCACATGCATAGCAATGCATAGAGTGGCTGCTACTGTTTACCTTGTGCCTCAAGTTACTAGCGTAAGCTGCTGAAGAAGTGTGGGTGGTAAACATGCTTTCAAGGATGGCCGATATCAGTGTGTCTACAAAGCAAGTGTGCTCGTCCATGTGTGCAGAAAGAAGGGGCCCCTGCTGCACTTGGTATATGGTTACCCCAGTGGATCATTTCCTCATCAGTCTCAGGATGAGATGACAGAAGTTAAAGGGAAAAGCTCTCAATCAGCTTCGGTAACCTTGTGATTTCTGAAGTGTCAAAGGTAGAAGAGCACAGTCCCAGGAGTGTCAAGATACAGCATACCTCCCGTGCTCCTCCTTTCATCCTGGCTTGTTCGAGCAACCTATCATGACCCCTGACTGTGGACTGATCTCATTACTGAAAGCTTGACTAACCTATGCATTGACCCTAACAGTACAATTCTCAGAAGCGACAGGTAAGCATCTGTTGATAGATGAGACACCATTCAACCCAATTTTCTTCTTGTTTATTACTGTTAAAAGCTGTTATAATGAGCAAATGGTCAGAGAGGAACAGAGAGTAGACTTTACCTTAGTATACATACACAGCTACTTAGGGGAGCATTTCAACAAAATCTCATGACAGCCATGAAGCATCTTTTTGAAGACCAATAAACTAAACTTAAACTGAAGAACCACTGGGCTTGAAATCTACAGCTTCTGTTCTGCTTCACTATCAGAGCCATGCTGCGGCCAGTTATTAGTGGTGAGGCTTCACTGCTGAAACGGGTTAAGTACAAATTGAGCCCGGAAGGCCTTGGGAAGTAAAAGCCTCACCACAAATCTCTGGAGACTGGCTCTTAAGGAAAATTGGATAGCAATGTTAGTGTAACTGCTGCTAAAAGTTGAAGCTTCTGTCTATGTCAAGCAGGCCATGCCTGAACTCCTACTGGAGGAGCAAGTCTGAGCATCTCTAACATTTCCTTTTCATTTTTGTTGCAAATTTACACTAATATTGCTCCTACCTTTGTATTTTTTCTTTGTCCTGGCAGATAGTCAATGCCAACACCATCTGTGTTTATCTGTGTCTCTTTCCTGTCCTCTTAACCTACAGCCGGCAGAGACAGATGGCTACCCATACTGAGCCAGGTTCTGCTGGAGGTTTCTTTCAGTTGAAAGGTAGATTTCCGCTCTGCTGTTCCCCTGCACTAATCATCTAATTTTATTTTACATTGGCAGCATGCAAACATTGATTTAGAGTGTTTATAAAGAAATATAAATACTGTATATTCATAAGAAAATTATTTGAAATAAGCTATTTATTGAAATCAAGCGGTTACATTGAGATGAATTAATCCTCTGAAGAAAATCATAACAGTATAATAATGAACAACTCCGGATCGATCAACTAAAAGCTTAAAAACCTAATCTCTAAAGCAAATAGACCAAAGCATCCACTTGGAATCTGCCGACTGAGATAAAAATGATGATCGGTCAATATAAGCAATAATGAATCAATCACAAGCTTGGCTTTTATGACCTTCTCATTTGCATCATTTTAAAAGCAAAGAAGACCCATTTATTTCTATTCTCTGAGGCCAGAATCACATTATTGATGATGAAAAGAAGATGTCCTCCTTATAGGCCAGATATATTTTTTTCTAGAATGCATACATCACCATTTTTTGTCAATGCCAGTAAGTAATTCTAAGAAGTTTTTCTAAAAAAAATGTGAAGTTCATCATATAATAGATCATTTGCACCTCTTTAACTGAATTATGTCAGATTAGTGTGTGTTTCACTATAAGAAAAACAGAAGCAGGATAGTGTGCAAATTTGCTTTTAAAGATCATTTAGGAGAAAAATGCAGGGAAATCAGGTTGCATTTTACAAAAACAGTTTCTCAAATAAAAATATTATTTGCTTCAGTGTGTTGAAAATGGGTATTTTTAGCCATGATTGTGAGTGATGCAACCATGAGAAGACGCAGTCCATGCCATGGCTTTGACAGGTAGCTTGAGCAGGTAGTCATCAGCCAGACCACTGAGGAACTGTGGGTGACGTTTTTCTAACTTAATTTATATCTGGTAAGTAACAGTGTTTTTGGGCAATAACTGGCCTCAGATTTCTTGTATATTGTTGTATAACTTATCAACAATTTAGCATTCACTGTTGTGGGAAATTACATTTGGACTACAAACTACATTCAACAAATTTGAATTGACATTATGTGAAGTTGATGTCAGACTAAGTTTTTTCAGATTTATCCTTTTTTTTACACTGTTTTCAAAGGATGCTTGTGCATTTTACACATGGTAATGAAGATAACTATTGTGAGGCAGAAGTCTGAAGATACCTGGAGAGATGAGTTGTATAAATAATGATACTGTATATTCATTTCAAGAGGCAGAAGATCAACAGCTTCATTTAAGATCTGTGCTGGCTGCATTCTGATGGGAATTCATTTTTCATTCTAAATTTGGTGTGTGTGTGTGTGTGTCTATATGATGTGTGTGTTTGTTTCAAAGCCTGGCGTATTCACAACTGGGCTGAGGCTAATGCCACCCCCGTGCCCCAGTTACCAGAGCTCCCAGCTCAGTGATATGGGAAGTCTGGGATGATTGAGTCCTTCGTGTTGGGATATTTTTAATGCTTCACGCTTCATTGCATCCACACAAAAGACTTACCCTCATAACGTATAAGCCTTATAATCCATCCTGTAATCATTCAAGGGATACCCATTTTCACAATAAATGCCCATGCATGGCTACACACGGCTCAGCCTGCCACATAGTGACTTTTTTCCCTTGAATGAAACCTATGGGTGAGTAAACTGGGCATGCTGAGATTTACTGCCATCATTGCTGTAAATATGGCAGCTACAACGTAAATCAGACATGATGTTATAAAAATTAAAATTGCAGCATATTATTATGACTCTGTTTAGTTTATAGCTGAGCACATTTACACCAACAGAGAAACAATACAATAAACAGATTCAATGACATGAAACTAATGCTGACTAACCCTTATAATATCTACTCACTATCTATTGCACACCAGATGTATCATTTCAGTCTCATGTCAGCTCTGAATCCCACACCCATCTAAAGGAGTGACCCAAATGACCCCCCCAGCACCACAGAGAATACAAAAGAAGACCTGGTGCATTGCCACTGACTCTGTCATTGCATCCAAGAATAGCAGCTTGAGCAAAATGGAACAAGTATAAAGACCCTGATGTAATTAGAAACGCATGGTCACCCTGACAGCCAACATTTTGTCATACATGAATGTCCCCTGATTAACATTCTGAATTACCATTGTGCTTTCACGTTTTTAGTCGTAATAAATCCCTACTGGCATATTTCCTTCGTCAGCATGAATGTCAACAGGATCAATATGAGCAAGCATGCCAAGACAAACATTAAGAAATGATGAGCCACTTACCCAGAAGATGAGATTGAAGACGAACATCAAATACTTCAAGCAGCACAAGCAGCCTCTCGCCATGTTGCACTTCTTGAATTCTAAAAGGAACACAAAGGATAGATCCAGGTAAAAGACTACGTATTTGCTGCCTTTGGGTGAGCTGTACTTGTTGTTGGTCTTGTCTCCCACGCCGGTGTCAGCTGCTGCACCAGCCTGTCCCTGCTGTGGGTTTTTGCGTGGCCCCGTGGAGCCGTAGAAAGCACCAGCAGTGAAGCCACGGCCGCCAAACGGGCGGCCAGACGTGGAGGCTTGAGGAAAATCCGAATCACGGCTGTCTACAGATGGACTACGGTGAATGGCTGACTCCTCACTGCTGGACTTCTCCATGCTCTAGAGCTGCTGCTGATGATGAGGGGTTCTCTGATGCACAGTCTAACATAGTCCCAGAGATGACAGAACACCTTGGCCTTCAAACCTCACACTTTTGAAGAAAAGACAAAGGCACACAACTACATCCACTCCCAAGAAGTCACCTGTGCAGAAAAGAGTTGAATGGAACAGCACAGGCACTTTGGCAGGTTTACAGTAAGAGTCCTTTGCTTAAAGCTGCTGCCTTCCTGTGATAATCCTGAAGTAAGCTGTGCAGCCAGGTCCTGTTAGGAGCATTACCCTTGCCTTATGACAGGACTGTAATTCTGAGAAGAAGTTACAGCCCCCCCACCCTCCTGTAATATCACTCTCCTCCTGCTGTGCTCATTGATGTGCTTGGCTCCTCCAGTGGGACTGAGACCCACTCAGTCTCAGCTGCTCTATGATCTTTTGCTGACCAGGTAACTTTTATCCTCCTCCTGCTCCTCTCCTCTTCCTTCTTTCCTGCTCCTCCTCAGTGCTCCTCTTCTTTAAATGTGCAGATGCACTCTCTCTTCACGTGCTCTGTCTCTGATTGTCTCCTCTAGTGTACCATTCTGCGCTCAGCAGCTCAGTCCTCCGTGCTGCCTGTGCTCTGCTCCCCCAATAGCAGCGCACTGGCTGATGTGCTATTATCGGCAGACGCAACTAACGGGCATTCCCTATCATCCAACAAGAGCTCTTCCCTCCTCCTCAAGAGTCTCCCTTTCTCTCTGCCTCTCTCTCAGCCCCTCCCCACTGCAGAGCAGACAGCCAATGCAGCAGCTTAAGCAAAACCAGAGCTCCTCCTCTCCACTCCCAGTGTCTTTATTAAGCATATCACTGTGTTTGTTTTTACTATACATGTTCAACTATTTTTCTTCTATCAGGGGGATTCAGAGGTCAGAGACGAGATCAGCAAAATGAAACAAGCACTTTGCAGAAAAGGCAAAAGTGTTTTTTCTGGAGATGAGCAGAGCTGTGTCTAGGGATGGTGGAGGTATTAGATCACTATAAGTACAGCCCAGGCTTTTGCAAAAGAAAAGTTAACTCCCGTCATCTGCAGCTATGCTGTCTCATTAAAACCTGACATTGAGATAATTTTAAATCAAGCTGGAAATCAGAAGCTACTAATCTCAGAAAACTTTACAAATAATGCAGCATAATTGAAAAAAATTACTAATTTTATAGCATTTTTGGCAATATTCTGGTTATCAAAAAAAAAAAAAAATCCGGTTGTTGTTTGCTATTAGCCTCAGTCTATCAAATTGAAAACAATAAAAAAAATTACAAGGATTAATTTGAGTTTAAAGAAGCCTTTTTCTCCTGCTTAGTCCTTGTCAGGGTCACAGTCGGGCCAGTTTTTGGACTGTGGGAGGAAGCAGGAGTACCCAGAGAGAACCCACCCATGTACGAGGAGAGCATGCAAACTCCATGCAGAAAGACCCAGGGCCGGGAATCGATATATATATATATATAGATATATATCTATATATATATATAGATATATATCTATAGATATATATATAACAAGTAATAAGTCTAAATTGATCTAAAAACAAAAAATTGTTTCAGATTGAATCAAAATGTATAATATATTTTGTTATTTTTATTTGAATTGATAAATAACTCAAAGTTACCATCATTATTGCCATCATTGCCTTTTGCAAAAATGTTGATTGTTCTTGCATTAAATGAGGGACATCAAAATCTCTCCACATCCCCCTTTTCCTAGTTTTTTGAAAGCTGGACACAGGAACCTACATCTGCACTGATATCCTGCATGTACTTAAAGCCCTGGCACCATGCTGAGGTGCAGTCCTTCCATGCTGTAAATATTCCAGAAGAAGACCACAAACTGAGAACAACCTGGGTTGGTAATTATAAGATCTGATCCATATGTAAACGCTTAAACAGGGTTCAAAGCTGGACAGCGTTTAACACCTGCTGATACAGATGCCATCATTCTCTCTCACTAGTACACCAAAATAAATCGGCTAACAGCTTGATATGCTTTACTGACTTTTGATGCAAAACAGCCTAGAAAAACAGAAGATTTGTTCCAGCACCAAACATTGTTGGGCTGCGTTAATGTTTTCTTTTAGCTAAAGGCAGGAACAAGGATGAAAAGCTTTCACTCTCTAGGCTGAAGATCCAGAAATATTCAACCAAGAGCAGGTCATATGGCTACCTAGTGTTTTACTGTTACAGGGATAAACCCACCTGCTGGATGTGCATGCATTGTGGTTGATAATGCACAATTGGCTCCTCTTTTGGGTTCTTTACATGCATTTTTAAAAAAAAAATTGTTTGTAAACTACTATTTATGCCATTAATTCCCAAACTGTTGACTTTCTTCTTGGTAAGCAGGAAAAATAAATTTGACAGTGGCATGTAAAAATAGGGGAAAAGCTGACAGCATGAAATAATCTGGTCCATATAGAAACAAAACTTTACTCCATAAGTTTTTTCGATATTGTATCAAAAATGATCTAAAACACAATAAAAACATTAAGAATGAAATGTCTGGTTTTGAAACGGTACTTTTTTAGAACCTTAAAAAAGTACAGGTATCCCTTTTCCAGATATCCCTTGAAACTAGTAACCACAGGTATGACCTCGCGCCTGTGAGTAACTATCAGTTACCTTTTGAGCCATATCTTCCTCACTCCAGAGGCAAGTGTATTCGAAATTACCGTAAGTTTACTACCGTATTTT
>NW_015150561.1:504143-518451 GCF_000732505.1 Cyprinodon variegatus
GCAGTAGAGGTATTTAAACGTAGTAGAGGACATGTACCTGTATATAAAAAACGCGCCCTATAGTCCGGTGCGCCTTATGTGTGTGTTAAAAACAGAAATGGGACACATAACTGAGAGTGCGCCTTTTAGTACAGTGCGCCTTATGGTCGTGAAAATACGGTATTAGAAAAATAAAGACTGGTTAAAAACATACACACATTACACCTTTTATAAGCGCTGAAATTTGTTTAATGGCAGTAGTGAAAGTTGCCTTAATTTCAAGCTTCTGCTCTGTTTCCCTGTTTTCCCCATATGATTTGTCCTGGGCTTGCTGCGCACTGCTCTGTGCCGATTACCATAAAAAGCTCCCTTTTGTCCAATGTTGCTGACACAGTCATCTAGTGCCAGATTCTTGAAAGCCATTTGTGTGAGAAGACTTCCATTGGTTTTTATTTTGACTGACTTGCCTGATTTTGACTTCTCAAATTATGGATTTCCCTGCTCTGTCTTGCCATATTCTTATTTGGCTTTTGCATTCTGGACACAGGACCACTGATATGTATTTTTTTAGACTGTTGTAAATAACTGTCATATTCAATGTCCAGCCAGCTGGGATGCCATATTATGCTTTAATAGTTTAAGATGATCATTGCCCTTCCCGGCAGGGGTGGGCAATACATATTGCAGAGTAGGCTATAGTGTTTTAGATTTTCGACTACTCGTAGGCGCCACTCAGTGGGATTTACTATGTTGTTGGTTTTCTAGCGTTTTATTTGCTTATGAGAGCATATCAAAACGAAATTGACAAGTTGTGACCTCTGCTGCATATCTTATCATTATTCATAGTATAAGTAATTTCACTGAGTTTAATTCATATCAGTATGTTTGAGCTATTTGTACATCATGATACTTCAAAGAAATAGAAGGAAGTAAAAATACAGTCCTTTAAAAGTAAGACTATGGTTTTGTGAGAAATTCTCTGGAAGAGGTGATTGCTGCATGTTACACTCCACCCCTTCACAATAAGTATTGTATCTGTCAGGTAAACAAGAAAGCATATCAAAACACTTTGTCAGATTCACAAGCTAAACCTGCAATACACAATGTCAGCATTATGTTTAGAGGATCTTCCAATTAATCTGAGTAACAGCTTGGACTTGTCAGTACAAAACAGATCATTGAGCCAATTCAATGGCAGCAACCTGACAACTTGAAAGAAAGTATAGTGACTAGAGTGTAAAAGAACTGTTCTGAAGTTTATGTTCTGCTTAGGGTTTTGGCTGCAGAGAAGCTTCTTTATACTAAAGTTGAAGAGGCCCAGTGAGAGGTCCCTCTTCTAAAGTAGATAATCTCCAAACACATAGAAAAGATAACACAGCAGGAAAGAATTATATTTAGTATAGTTTGGATATATTTCACACCTGGTATGCTGTGTGTAGCAGCAGAAGGACAATGGATTCTACCTTTGGAACCGAGAGAACAGTTTTACTGCTAAGATGTGTTATGTAGAGCAAATAGAAAACTTCAGGTAATGCATCAGTTTTCCAAAATTATACACAACAAAATAAAATTTCTTGTTGCTCTGTTGTCTTAATGTAAGGGAAATGTATGGGAACCTTGACAGGGGATGCAGCACAGGGGATCAGTAAGGATAACATACTACTAAACATCTGTGTCTATGTGCGCAGCTAAGTGAAACATGTTCCGTCAAAGCCGCCGCAATACAAACTCAATATTTACAGCAATGCTTTTAAAAAACGTTGCTAAATGCCTCAGTTCAAATACTGTCATGATCGGTAGCCATCTCTTTTGGGACTGTAGCTGGTCTGGTAGCCTATAGACTCTATGCAGTCTAACCAAACAATAGGCATAAGCTGCCCCTTTGAGCCACCATCTCCTACACTTAAGATTGGGTTATGCTTGAGGAATGTCAATGATGATTTATTTTCATACCTGTTTTTCCACAATCAAAGCATATTTCTAGATGTTTATATTTTCAAATGCTTGCTGGTAGGAGCTGTTTCTCACTCGACATGTTTTTCCATGCTGATCAGTTTGCATAGTTACAAATTTTCCTAGGTGCACAATTCAGAAATTTTGCCTGCATTGACGCTGTGCAGAGGGGCATGGAAGCCGAAAATTACATAATTTGCCCAAGCTGACATTGTGGACATGTCAAACATAAGGTAGGAATAAACTAGTAACTAAAAGCAGTTACTTTCTTACAGTATCTCAACTATCACAGCTCATACTTGAGCTTTTTCTCCAGCTTGTAATAAATTTACAGCTTGGTATGATATGAGGCAGTTTTTGAAGAGAATGGATGAAAATGGCTATCAAACAGGAATTAAGTGCTCCCAGTTTTATGTATTGCTTTTATTTTAGCCTGTATGATCGTTTAGAAAACAAAACCCAGTCAATCGAGCTCAGTTACTGGGTTCACTCTTTGACTTAGAGATAATTGTCAAAGCTCAGATCTGAGCATCTGAACATGTAACTTGATTTCTAAGGTAGACTGAAGAGCAGATCATCACAGGTGTGTCTGTTCACCTCAGAGTGACAGGACTTTATTCTTCTGTTTAAGGCTGGGAGGAGCAAAAGAAAAGAGAAAGTGAATGTTGGTAGAACAGCCTCGTGTGGATTCATACTTTAGACTTCAGATTTAGATTGACAATTAATTGGAAAGTAGAACTGTCCAAGAGGCCAGTGTTTAGAACAATGGGGACTGGATGGGATAAGAGTGGACAGAAATATTTTCCCTTGTGCTGCTGAATAACACGAGCCGTTTTTAACCAAATGCATGAGAAAGAGATTAGAACATAAAGAGAAGATGAATTCTAGTGAAGCAATTTAGACCATGCTTCATAAAAGGTAATGGGATGAAAACACTTAACCCGGAGGCTGCATCAAAAGACTATGACCAAATAACAGCCCACTACAGAGATATGAGTGTTCAGTGCAGGGCAGTTGTTAACTTTGCTTTTTTCTTTTTTTTTTTATCCCAGTCAGCGCATTTGCAAAGCACCACAGTATGCTTATAGATAATGAAGAGGTTGCAGGCTGTGAACAGAGAGAGAAAAATATTTTACAGTAACATACTCTCAGTAAAAAAAAACACAAACCAGACTGTGGACTTATTTAACGTAAAGTCTGTAGTGGAGCCAGTCAACAGGGAGCATTAAATATTTCTCCAAAAAGTATCAGTACAAGAACTACATTTGGATGCATTTTATTTTATTTGTATAGATCAGTGGAAATTTCCCTGAAAAGCGAGGAGAGATTTGTGTCTGAGTGATGCAATAAAAAGATGGATCCTTTCAGAGAAACTTAACCTCAATTTATTCCTAGGAGAGATTCTGAGAAGAGGGATTTTTAAGATCAAAACTAAAGTAGCAATAAAGATAGAACCTGACATTTCACCCCTATGGTAGAAAAAGTACTGATCATCCACTTTCCCACAGTATAAAGGGGCATACTGCTTTTAAAAAAAATATTAAACAGCTCAACACCTGTTAAGCAAATAATAATATATGAAAACTCAAGTGTAATACAATCACATAAAACTGGAATTCAATGTTGATTTATATTGAAGTATATGTGCACATGCAGTGCCCTACAAAACTACAGTTACATTTAATAATACACATTTTAAGATTTTGCAATAGTTAAAACGCAAGTTCAATATATTCTATGTGGATTTAAGGGGACAGACAAACAGAAGCCAGTGCATGATTGGTAGTTGGGAGTAAAATGATCAATTGCTTTAAATCTTTATTAGTAAAATGTATTCAGCCCACCTTACTCAGTACTTTATGAATAGTGCAAGGAACTGCACCATCGGGGCCGCCATCGATGGGGGTCGTTTTAAACAAAGATAGAGTAAGCAGCGTGAGAGGAGCCAGGAGACCAAAATGTGTCCCTTGGACCCCACGCTTTGTAGTGTTTATCGATGTAAAGTGTTGTGATGAAGGTAGACTTCTATGGGTGAATGCATTAAATTCAGCAGTTCTGGTGCCAAATTCAGATTCAGAGATTCAAAATTATGCACCTCTTCACAAACTTATTTAAATATCAGTGGAATTCAGTGCTTGGCTCAGTAACTCATCAGCATATGGCTATTAAAAGTTGGAATTAAACTCACATTCTGCAAGTTTCGAGAGAACAGCTCCTCTCTGCTGTGCTGCAGGCCCATTATTCTAATTCAAAAAGGAATAATTTGGCATAAAGTTTTCATAAGGTCAAGACTAATCTTATTATCCTCAAACTCAACTGTGATGCCTCATAGTGTCAGGAATATTAGCTGTTCAGGAATTAATAATGTGTATGCTTGTAATTCTTTAGGTCGGGTCAAGTTTAAACCTAAAGGTCAGGTCTTTAGGTTTAAACTTGTATTCAGGAGTTTTGGTTACCTTTTGGATGTTTTCCCTCTTTCAAATGCACAGTGATGGCAAACATAAAATATCTAATATTGTAAGACAGAACTATATCTAGTTGAAAAGGGTGCAATATTTTTCATTTCAGCTTTAATCAAGATGCTGGGAGAGTGATGCTGTGACTGTTGTAGGAGGAATAAAAATGGAGATGCCCTACTGACTGGCAAATTAGAGGGTAGAAAATGAACAACTCGTGCTTTTTATTACTTTATTATTTCCCATTATGGTGAGTGACTGTTTCTGATTTATCAGTTAGAGGTAAATTATGCTTAAATCTTTTTGAAGTTGAGATGATGCATACTTGGTGAAAGACGTTGAAAAACACCAGAAAGGTTTGGCCAACAACTGTAATAATTTCAGTATTTGCAAAAAAATAAAAAATGGAGACTGGGGAGAAAGTTCTCCTTTCTGCAGGACAAAAACACTTATCTCACAAGTGAAATGCAATGGATGATTTAGATCAATGCACCATGTGTCATGATTGCCCATTTGAAGTCATTCTTTACAGAACTAAAATAAGCCATCTTGCTATAAGCAGAGAACTCTGGTGGGCTGATTGTTTATGTTTGTTGTATTAAGAGCTGATCTGAAAAAAGGTAAGGGTTGTAATTCGTGTTTCTATCACTTTAAGAAACTTATTTAGAGTGCACTATAAATTATTATAATCATAATTATCATTTTTCTTATTTTTTTTAATAATTGTTATTTTTTTACAGCCACTCAAACTGCTACCACACTCAATTTGCTCATTGAAAGGTGATGAAAGAAACATGGCCCTTAACAGGGCCATTTATTAGACATTAATTTTTTCTTCTTTTGCCCATGCAATTTGGTGTTCCTTATTTGGATTCACTGAAAAACACGCCCTACATGTGCAAAGCTGCTACTGTACAGCCATTGACTAAACATCTTCTGGCTGCAATGGTAGCAAAAGATGTTATATATAGAGAGAGAGACAGGTATCGGGTATTGCAGGCTAACAAAGAGCCCAAATAACTGCCCATTCCTATATTCCAATTTGAATATTCTCTAAGCCATAACAAAGCTTTGTTTTTGTTCCACTCTATAAAGCCTAAAACTCAACGCTATTTCTGACATTTTGAATTGAAAAAGTTTAGCGGATGGGAAGGGAAACCTCTCCAAACTTGGAAACAAAGTCCAGTGGATTGTTTTTTAACAGTTTTGGAATGACTATGACCTGGATGACTGACAATCTTCACCAGGATATGATGTTATATACTGTACAGTAATAACCCAGTGGGATAAAATACATATGTGCGCCTCACTTATTATTTTTCTAAACATTGTTAATAACTTTGCTTTGACTTCACCTAAAATCCCAGTCGAATATACAGTAGGCAAGTTAAAAATGTTACATTCACAAAAGGTGGAAAAGATCAAGAGGTATACATACTTTTTTAGGGATTTAGGAGATAATACATATCTTTGTTCTAGATGAAAGCAATGCTTTAAAAAAACAGAAAAGAGCCATTTCATATTAGGATGATATGACCTATAAAAGGGGCTACAAGGTAGCTATTTTATCTTTGCTCATAGTATACAAGGAATTAGAGCTGCGTACCTTTGATCAGTTCATTTAAAAGGCTACTAGCCCAGCAGTAAAAGCACATGATCAAGGCACCAAGCAAGGAAGAAGAAACTACAAAGGGTTTCCTCTCAGGAAATAAGTCAGTGCCAGTGGCCCTCAGTCAGTTTCTGTGGCTGCAACAAAACTCTAAGGCAACATGACTACATGAACAGTTCTGTGGAAAACAGAAAGTAACAGAAACAGTAACAGGATGAATTCAGCTAAATTCAATTCAGTTTATTTATATAGCGCCAATTCATGACATGTCATCTTCTATCGCCGTCCATCTCATCTCCCATATCAAATTCAAATAAGATGTCCAGCTGGTTTGATATTTATGGTTCTCTTCTTCCCTTTTATGACGATCTTAACATGGACGTCAGAGACGAGGCTGGCTGGAGGCACCACCATTTTTCAGCCATTCTTGGTTGATTTGCAACTAAGAAGTCAATAAAGATGTCTGGAAATGGTGTTAATTAGGAATTTATTACATCAAACCTCCCTAAAGATCTGGCCATGACAGCATGTACGCTTGTCTGATAATGGCATAAAAGCTGGAGAAGATCAATCACTGCTTCTTAAGGTCAAACACTTTCAAACACTGACCACATGCGCGAGTATCAAGTTGGTGTTGCTGACCACACATTCTGATAGACACTCCTTCTGCTATGCAGAATTTTCATGCATTTATTCACCCGAAACTGACTCTTGGTGGAAAACAGCTAAAAAGGGTGCAGATTTATGTTCCTCTCATTAGAGCTTGCTGAAAAAAGAAGCACTGAGGACAAATCCATGAACATAGATTTTTTTTCTCACAAACTGACCTATATAAAATCAAATGCACACAAAGCCAAAAAGCCCAAAGTCAGCCCTACAGCCAAAACCCCATCTAATGTTAATTCCTGCAATCACATCTATCAGAGAAGAAGGATATAAGGTGGGACGCGAAAGACAGACAGGGTTTTAAAAGTACTGAGAGTGTACCCCCTCTGGTTACAGGATACTATATTAGCATTTAGATCACAAAGCATTTCTTGCCATTGAGACGCAACAAGCTATCAGAGTGCAGTAAAGTCCTATTTAATGGAGGCCATCACAGAGGGGTGAAATGCCTGTCTCTGGGAGTACAATACAAGAATCCCTGAAGAGGAGCACTGAGTCAAGAGCAGCAAAGCGTTCCAATAATCCAGATGAAATGAGTGAAGTAGCTGCATCTACCTGTGTTTAACAATCTTTAGAGAATATTTTTAAAAGACTCATAACTGGTTGTAAAAAAAAAAAATAAAAAATTGGCCAATATTTTTTTCCATTTTAGTTGATTTGTGTTGAATTCAGAACTTGGATATTGATTGGTGGGTCAGAGTTAATTAAAACTGAATGGAGCATCTTTGAAACAAATGCCAGATTTTTTTCATCCTTTTTCCAACTAAAATACCTAAGCTCTGGTTCTTAATCAATAGACAACTGTTTCCACAGCAGCCTTGCATCAATAACTGAATGGCTTTAGTCAGAACTGCTCAATGAAAACAACATGTATGTAAACTCATTTTCTAGAAGCACCAAAGCTTAAGATTAGATTTCTTTTTTGTTTCCAGTCATCATCATAATAATTTCTACATCACTATACGTGATCTTTAGCATCTAACTCAACAAATCGTCTTATCGGGTATGTGCTTTAGTATCAACTGGGATGGAGACCTAAAATATTACAGTCTAGTAAATATGGCAGCCATTACATCTGTGATACCAAAATACGTTAATCTGACCTAATATATGACCTAAAATAAATTAAGTTGATCTGTACTATAAACTGGTTGTTCTTGCAACTCAGCAAAGCTCAGTAAACTAAAGGACATTTGATACTGTTCTCAGATTAGTAGATGGCGCATTTATTTTCTATGAGAGGCAGAAAAATTTAAACTTTATAATTTCCTGCAAGACTAGCAAATCAACACAGTTTTATAAAGGTAAAACCTGTGAAATGATGGTCGATATAATAATACAGGTGTTATTGTTAGCATTGGAACACACAGTATTGAATGTAATAAGTACTCTTTTATACACAAGGGAGTAATTCCTATGTTCCACATAATGTCATTGGGCTCCAAGAGAAAAAAAAACAAACAAGCGGATGCTAAGTTATTAGGGTCCATTGGGAAGTGTAAGAATCATGGTTTAAATGAGAGACTTTCATCACTTTAAGTTCAAGTTACTCATAGAATCGATGCCACACAGAGATTCAGTTTCCATATCCTGTGAGCACCACAGGCACAACATGAAAACTATTTAAGATGGGGAAGTTGGAAGTTTATCCGGTGGCTGGATCCTCCTTTGCACTGGAAGCTTAGAGTCTTTCTGTGGGTCGTATTCATGCAGCATGCTCCTAAGCAGGCCAGCTCATACTCGGATCCCCCCCTGTGCTCTGAGGGAAACATATATAGGCCACTACCACAAGCTCACAGATAAAATGTCCTCAGAATAACTAGAGGAAGACAGAGTACTGAATGGGGAAAAGGAAGGGTAGCCGGAAGGCAAATAAATGGCACATTAAGAAGTATCAGGCATGCAGCATGGTGTTTACTCAACCTGTGAGGGCCCACAGCTACCTTTATGTAGTACTGAGTTATCTATTCTCTCTGTGTCCCATCTGGCTTACAGCAGCAGGGATGACAATATGCTGTGCTGGAAAACTATTTCCTAATCTCCAACCACTGTGTGATCACTGTTACTGCATTGCAGGATTAAAGGGTCAATCTGTACACTGAGAGAGATCAGAAAACAATGTTCCACCTTGTTTGTAACACTCAAGAGGGTCAGGAGCGCATACAGTACATGTCTGCATCACATGAATGTGTCCATCATCAGCAAAGGTGCAGGATATGAAAAGCCTGATGCATCTCTGAAGAAATTTTAAAGAAGCCGCTGACACAGCAATCAAGGTCAGATAGGGTTCATCAATATTTTACTTGGTGGGATGCAAAGGCAGAGTAGGCTGCAGGGCAGTGCTGTTTTCAGAAGAATGAAGAGAGAGGGAAGGATTCTGGACAAACGGAGGTACAAACGGTGGAATGCACAATGTGGATATGAGTGGAAAGATGGAGCGGCATGAAAAGTATCTCTCCCTGCTCTTCATCTTATTCAGCACAACAGTTTCTGAGTGTGGATTCAAAGACTTGGGGGATTAAAAGCATAACAGAATGCCTACAGAGCTTCATCCTTGTGTTCCACAGGAATCTAATCTTTTTCTTCCAACTCCCAGCCTGTTGTGTGTACCTCAGGGAGTTTTATTATGACATGATCATGAGCTCTTTATGACATATACTGTACAGATCTACTATTAACATAATCTATCCATAAAATGATATATGCGCTGCTTAAGGTGACATAAGAAGGACGAAAAAGAGTCATGAGCTGTGAAGGAAATGCAGAAGAACTATAAATCCATGAATAGTGGAAGTATTAGGAAAGTAGATGATGAGTCAGCTCAGTTCAGCTCCAAGCCGTCAACCTGGGGTGCACCTCCCCACAACTAGCCGTGTGTGATTGTATGCAATCTGTGAGTTCGACCATGGGCTCTGTCGCCTGGAGCAAAGCCTTTAAATATGGCTTTAGTCATTCAGAAGCATCCACATTGTCACTGCCACCCAGAGAGTACAGGGGTATCAGAGGCGAAGAGAGGTGAAGGCAGCAGAGAGATGAGACTGCGCCACAATGCCACTTCCACAGGAAGTGCCCCGCAGCGGATTAATGTTCTCCTTTAAACAAGCAGCTGCCACATTATTGTGTTTTGGGTTTTTTTTGTGTGTGTTTTTTTTGGTCAAGGCTTGGTAATCATAACGAGTTCTGAGTGTGATGCTTGTAATTTTTTTGCTTTAGGCTTCAGTTTGTTGAAGGAAAATTGTCAGAAATACAAACCAACTGAAAGTAATTTCAGGGTAAATTCACACCAGGAAAGTTATTTGGCCCTTTTGTTTGGTCGGACAGAAAGCTGACTAATTTTCTTTTGGTGCTGTTTGCTTTTACATTCCCCTCTAGCGGGTGAACTACAACTTTTCAGTAAAACTGAGTTTGTGACAATCATTGCTCTAATTGGGCAGAAATGACTGAAGGCTTGAAAACACTGGACACAATTCAGCATCCGATCTGAAGGAAATTTGGATCATATGAGGTTGTAGCACTTAGCGCTCATTAAAAATGAACAGGGCTAGTTAGACAACACATGATGCGCTGCAACTACGCTTGCATAGCTCAAACTGAAATTTGCACCTGTTCTAATTTGGTCAGATCTATGCAGCAATGTGGCAGTAAAATCATGAGTCAGATAGGAAGACAGACATGGTGTCAAAGTAAAATAGAAAATAATTTGGGGGAAAAATATAAAGTATACCATCCGAATAATGTCTGGAAATACACAGTGTCTATGCAGCAAGTGGGATAGTCTCCCACAAAAACACAAATCAGTAAAACATTTCAATAAACAGTATACTTTACCCATAACAGGAGCTACGGGTTTTTGGCATTCCACTTTATATAAAAGAAATAAATATATTCACAAAAATCTGGCATCACCCAGTTGTACTGTAAACCTCTTTTGTGGCTATGTTTATTAATTTTTATGTATTTTCCATTATATTTTGTACATATAAAAATCCTTTATCTGTTTTATTTTATCGTCCGTCTGTCTATGAATGGCTTCCACTGAGCATGCATTTTAGAAATCTCCTTATTGCGTTTAATAAAAGAGATTACTGGGAATTCAGTGTTTCATTTATCCATTTGGGAAAGCCTACCCCCTTGGATCTCTGGTAAGAAGTTAGATATCTTAAAACAATGCTCTCTGGCCCATGATAAAAGAATACAATGTTGGGTCTACAATAAGGACATTTGGCAATAAATCCCATAAAAGTGGAGCCGGATCATGTTCATTCTCTGAATCATGCCCTAAAATTGAATGGATGCTACATAAACAGCTAACCTATGTCAGGGAAAGACAAAATAAAGACTCACAGAAAAGCTTTTTCTGACATTTTTATTATGGTCTCTGCTCTTTACTTATGATTTTCCCGATTTACCACCCAGAGCTTCCATAGATCCAACCACAATAAAGGATGACGTTATGGATAAAGCCACATAGCCCATAAAATCTCTTCACTTGTAAGACATTTAATATCTTCTCATCTTCTGCAACCCCAAAGAAATCCCAGTGGCGATCAAACCGTCATCCCTGTCAAAGCAGATATATCAAACACTAGAGGATGGATCCTTCATGTGAGCAACACAAAGCAAAGCACATAGCCTCTTAACCTCCACAGAGAGGAGAATAAAACAGCTGATCACAGCAGTGTAGAATAAATGATGTGGAAAAAGTCACAAAAAGCCTCTGTCACAACCTCATAAATAGGAATGCACAACGTCTTGTTATCCAATGAACATAACGTTGTTTATCAAATCAATACCCATTTGTATGTTCTCGTGAAAACATGCTGGATAATGGAGTAGACTAATAATTCAAGCTATGAAGGGAGAAAAGGAACACATTCCTGTAAATAAGACACATTAGTGAGTACCCCGTAAAGAATATTAATATCATAAATGAAATTGCTTGTGGGATCCCATATGGAGCCATAGGATCCGCAGGCAGAATATACAATTGGCTGGAATTTTACAACGCTTTGTCCACAGCAATAAACAAAACCAATCCAATTTTATTGCCGACTAATAAAGAATGCCTAGTTTTAAGAATAAGAACAAGGGAAACATCTGCACAGAGAAACCTTTGCGTTGCTGCCAAATATCCTTAATTAAAGTCTGAAGACAGGAAGTCTTTCCAGAGTCCAGCCTGAAATGGCAACAGCTACTTCTCTGATTTCACCTACATACATGCTTCATGCTAATGGCTCATAATTTACAAGTCAGTCAAATGGCCTATCTTTGGAAATTAGGCATTCAAGCACTAGTGCAATGCTTGAAACTGGAGTAAATGGGAAAATAACATGAGGAAATTTGTTTTTTCAGCATATATATGCAGTTTATGCAGACTATTATTAACAATGACAACCTCCCTGACAGATCTTCTTTCATTGTAAAGCATTGTCTCAGGCATTTCAACTGCACTTTAAGGCCTAATGACTAGCAGCAGTAGAAATTGATTTATATTTTCTCTATAATTGAGCCAAATGAGTCCAATACAGGAAAGAACACTTGGCTGCAGATGCAGATCAGAGCCTATGTGTAGCACTGGGTCAAAACCGGAGCATATATTTCAACATCTATCTGAATGCTTACAGAGATTTGGAGTCATAAATAGCACTTTGTGAACCCAGGCAGACTGGACTGAGCGCAGCTTTTATATCCCTGTGGGTTTCCTGTTTGTCAAATCTACAAGCTACATCTCTTAGAGAAAAGATCTCCTGAATTCCTCATTGTCAATCTATAAATCATTTTCACCTTTACTTCATGAACTCAATTTCAAGCTGGAGACTTTTCCATCATCAATAATCAGGAACTTTTAACATGGAAATGAAAACCATTGCTGTGAGTTAAAAGCTTCAACACAACTAAAAAGAAATAAATGTACAAATTAAGATACCGTATTTTCCGGACTATACCTGTAGAGTGCACCTCACTATAAGCCGAAAAAACTGGCAAACATCCACATATAAGCAGCTCCGGGCTATGAAGGGCTGGTTATATTCTCGCAGCAGTGTGTCGCAGTGAGCTTGTCCCAGGTATGATGCAGACATTTTTGATTTATGCTTAATATTGAAGCATGGTCTGCGCTATGTTTATTCCACGCTACAACGCAAAAGGGGAAAATCACTGTTGGTCTAGATATGGCTGAGGCATTGAGGAAACGGGGGCAAGTTTGTCCGACAACGGAGAGACATGAGGGCGAAAAAGGGCAGGGATCCAGGTGGAAAAAGGGTCCAAGTGTTCTCGCGCACCTCACTCTTCTAGCTGGTCCAACTTCAAGAGTCGTTTTCCACGATCGCGGTCATAAAAACAAAACAAGCCGGTAAGGTACCAAACAGGAAATACGCATAATGGTCTACATAATGTAGAGCGGGTGTATTTTTGACCAAATGGAGGCCTCCTGTCTGCGACACTGTCTGCGGTCATCTACAATTTGGGAGAGGTGCAGAAGAGTGTCTGCGGAGGGGGCAGGGACGTCTTGGCGTTCATCGCAACACCTACGCAGATGACCCAGTCTTGAAGTATAAATCCGCCTTTAGTCACTGATATCTACTGAACTGTCTCCCACCAAACCTGTAGGGGGAGCTCTACATATAGCCCCTGGAATAGGGACAGAGAAGAAGTATGCTAGATCCCATTAGCTTATTGGCTCACAGCAGTACTGTGGCCGTTTCTCAATTCACGAGAACTCGCGTACTCACATTCTCATCAAATCCGGTCTTGGCAAGTACACAGAAAAGTCTGAAAAAACGTGAGCATGCAGCATAGATATGGGTCAATTGGGACAGAAGCATACTTGTGACGTCACCAAATGCTCAGCTCTTCGAGAGCTGCATTTCACCTCCTGTTATTAATAGTCTCTAGATTATAATAAATTATCACTTTTTTTTCATTTAGTGGGGGAATAATGATGGACACAGTCGGATAAACACAAATAAAATGAAAATGTTGCCAAATAAAACAAAAAAATCGCCATCAGAGCCAGCTGTCCTTCACACACAGATATGCCGAGAGAGGGCTGCGGTTAGCCCTGGCTGCCGTTAGCGTGGAAGGTCCGCTGGTTGCCACGGCCCTCTCAACTTTATTAATCTTTTTTTCAAGTACGCATTAAATCGGTAAATGGGCCATATAGGGACCCTTTAAAGTATAATATTCTCGCCTCAAATAATTGTAAAACATACTTTTGTTGAACAACATCAACAGAAAAGAGAACCTTTAACTTTCAATGAAGCGCTTCATTGAAAGCTACTGCTGCCGCGGTGCATGCTGGGTAAGCTGTCAATCTTAAGAACGGATAAGTCTGCTCTGATGCATACGCGATAAAGGGCGGGGCGAGAGGAACATCCAGGGAATTGGTGCGTTCTCCGTCTGGCATTCTTGGTAATTGGAATAGTGCTCAGGCTGAGGCTGATGACGTATCATAAGAACACGAGCACACGAGAACGCTCAAGAACGCATGTTGAGAAACGGCCTGTAAGAGCTTCTACTGAAAGATCAGGCTTCGTCAGCTCTTTATTTCAGCTCTGCAGGAGTTGAGCCCAGTCTCTATTGATTTGGCAGCTTTAATGTGGCAAATAAATGGCAAAATGTGTGAATTTAGGACATTTGTTCTCTG
>NW_015150561.1:519768-522242 GCF_000732505.1 Cyprinodon variegatus
TATTGTACAATTAAATAGTTAAATGCACCTTTAAATAATTAGATATTCTATTAGATAATTATATATAAATTCAAAGAGAATAATTACACAAATACATTTTTTAAAATAAATGTATTTGTGTAATTATTCTCTTTGAATTTATATATAATTATCTAATAGAATATCTAATTATTTAAAGGTGCATTTAACTATTTAATTGTACAATAAATATTAGATTCCTGTGTCAGATAAATAATAATTGTTACATCTGCTTATTTTGTGGCACCTTTATTAATTTAATTGAACATACAAATTTAGGTTTTTTTAACAGACATTTCCGCCCTCCATATACCTCAGGCATCACATTACAATGTTTGTAAAAACCACCTTGTCACCCCCTACTTAGTATCCCAAGGGTCCCCCACCTCCACAATTTAAACCACTTTCCTAAACGGCATAAACTTTGAAGAGACCAGTCAGGTTCATTCAATGTCATTTACTCCGTGCACTCATGTGCTTCCGTTCCTGTATCCATGTTTTTTTTGTTTTTGTTTGCAATCGTCAAACATGGAACCTAAACAAGCTGGAGTTTTATTTTCCCGTTCGGTGTGTCCGACTCCCCTTCTGCCTCCACTCTGGGATTCCCGCCACATCACAGGTGGAGACAAAGAGCCACTGGAAGCTGCACAGAATGTTAAAACTGAAGAAAGCATTTATTGGGGTGTTGTGAGAAGGGTCTGTTCTTCATTTTTACTTCCTTCAGTAGACTCTTTATTTTAACAATTGAAGTCCAGTGTGTGATGGTGTGGTTGAGCTGATGTAGCTCAGCAAGTTTTTGTTTACTGTGACGAGGCAGCGCACACTTAAAAATTTGCTGTTAATTCCAAAGGGTGAGTGATTTGGGCTGTTCACAAACATGAGAACGAAGCCTGTGCATTATGACTCATACCAATTTATTAGGAGACAGCAGAACAAATAGAAATGGAGTTAAAGGTCTCACTGCCCTTTATCTAAAAAACCTTTCTGAATCAGGGGTGGTAGATACCTAATTCCCTGGTTCAACAGCTCTGCTCCCCCTTCTCTCTGGCTGTGTGCTGCATCCATATTAATATTCATTAGATCATCTCAAATTTCATACTGCAATTCATTACACCCAACCATGTTGTTACTCAAGGTGACTGCAGAAGGAAGTGCAAACATACATTTGAGATTTGAGTGTAATTTCTGCAGAAATTTTTACACCACCATTCATTTAACCACCTACCACAATGTTAGTCTAAATGAAAGTTGATCTGCTGCATTACCTGATGATAGTAAACAGAATACTTCATATTTAATGCATCCTTAACCTTTAAACTGAGAGAGAAAAATAGCTATATAGATATCCTGGATAATATATTTCTCCTACACATTCCAATTATGATTTGACTGTCATTAGCTGGCTCCCTATTTTTGCCTTCTCGTGCTATTTTGTTTCTGCTCTCTTTTATAATCCTTTCAGGCTTTCTACAAGAAGCCATCAAAACTGTTGTCATGGTGAGTTTTGATTGTTTCCACAAACCACAGGAAAGCTGACATATTCAGACAAGATTCTTTAATGGCTGTGATGCACAATATTATGCAAGTCTCTGGGCTTATTTTCACAAAGCGTCCAGGAGAGGCTAAAGGATCTGTATTTTTGTCATGTTGCCATGTCAGCTTCTCTATAAGATATCTAGTGCATTCTTGATGTGTATCTAGATTTGGCAGCATTCTGAGCTCCAGGCAGGACAAAGATGACATTGAGCATTTGGGTTCATCAACAGAAATGACAAGTTTTTTGTCATGAGGTGACAACATGTGTCAGCCAAAGAATCAGAGCAAGCAGTTTTCCACAATTGATGACTACCTGTTCTTTTATATCCCATATTGTGGTTAAGTTTGCAGACCCCCACTACTGTGACCCAAAACAACGAGGTATCTATTTTGCTCTTTAAATTAAATAAATGCTGCTGTACTTGCTTTTTTTGTATGCCTTTTATGTACGTTAAAAGTTTTCACATTTTGTGAAAGTAGAACAAACCAGAAGCAGGTTTTAGAACCCCAGATATTTTATGCAACTTCTTTGAAAAAACACTTCTAAAGAACCACTGACATGTGAGCATTTGTCACATGACAAGTCCTTCCACTGAGTATTGTAAGAAAATATATATAGAAAAACGTTTTAGAGCGCAACCCTCCAAATCTACTGTAAAAAAAAATAGACTATATGGAGGACCGTAACTGCCATTGAGGACATCAATGTTATCCTCGGTATTTCATAAATTGATTTATTGCTTAAATTGTGATATAAACTTAATTAAATTACATTGAAACTGAATGTAGTACGACGATCTTTGTCTCCCACTAAACTGTGAGGTGTTTTATATTTGAAGAGCCAAAAGTAGTGAATCATCATAAGTTAGCACGTACTTGTTGGGATCTGGAGCTGTACCACCTTCCTCCAGCAGAGTGCG
>NW_015150561.1:523477-526698 GCF_000732505.1 Cyprinodon variegatus
AAAAGCCACAAAATGCCCCAGTTTTAAGAATTCCTATCTGAAGTTTTGTTAGATTCTGACAAGGTCATTATAATGGGGGATTTTAACATTTATGCCAACATTGAAGGGAATAGTTGAAATGTAGCCTTTAATGCTATGATAGATTCAATTGGCTTTGTTAAAAATGTGCATACTTCCACACATTCTCATCTACATACATTAGACCTTGTGCTGACATATGGCAATAATTGGAATAATTGGGAAAACATATTTTTTTCCTCAAGACCTTGTCCAATCTGACTTGTTTTTGTTAACCTTCAAAAGTACTTAAAGTTCTCTTCCCTGGGCAAGTCAGTCTGGATGGCCAGGCTAATTCAGTTCTGCACAAGGAAGTTCTATCTGACACTGTTTTTTAAATTTCCTGCTTTAAACCCCTTCTCTAACTCATCATTCTGTCTCTCCTCATCTATTTATTATTTCTTCACCTTTTATTCCTTCACACTCCAACCATTTATCCTGTGCCTCTGCATCAGCCTTCTTAGCTACTTAGAACAATAACTGCGGCACTGACTGGTACAGAATGCATTTGTAATCGGGTCTTTGTTGTCTAATACCTCAAAATAGAAAACAGATTAACAGAAGTATAAATTACTGTCCAAAGACATGGAGTTCCACCTAAACTAAGAGGGAGGGGAAGTAGAGCATAAATTAGACAAGCAGCTCAAAAATCCATTTTTACTCCAGTGTGGAGTACATATCCAGAACCCAGGTGAGATAATTAGATTTAAATAAGAACTGCAAAAAATCTCACTTTTATTGAAGGATGACAAGAGGTAAACCTTTGTTGAAAGAGCCACAAGAAATCTCACTTTTAGTTTCCCCAAGTTCATGCAGGGTACACAGCAATACGTGGAAGAAGCCTCTCTACTCAGATAAGATCTAAATTACATGTTTAGAGTAGAAGTGAAACTCTATTGTATCTGTAGCTGTGTGGGGATGCTTTCCTCTGCAGGCACAGGCAAGCTGGTCATAGAAGGAGCTAAATAGATTCCAACATCCTATTGTCCTTGCAAAAACTAGATTTTGCAGCTGGAGGAAAGCCTGCTAAATGCTGCAAATGAAATTAATTTCATTCCAGCATATTCAAGTGCTACAATAGAATAACCAATTAAAGCCCAGAACAACCACTCATTCTATCAAACAACATAAAAACTTTAGACCTTAAAATTTGAAACCCAATGTTCACGTGGCCACTCTTCATCTGATGATTTATATAAAATAATTCACCAAAGCTAGTGCAGACATACCTTTAAGGAAAAACAGTTTTTCTGTCAAGAACTGGCTAAGGCCTAATGAAGAAAAATGCATATTCATTTTTTTGTGGTTCACTCCCATTTACTTTTTAAAATGTATAGCATTGTGTGGTTGCAAGTTGACAGAACTTGATCTCTAGACAATTAAAAAAGTTATCTCACAATGGCATTTGAAACACAAACAGAAAATGTTCCTAAATTCTTCCAGTGGGAAGTTTGACAGATCGTTCAAACCAGTAAAGCATGAAAAAGACACAAAAATAGTCACAAGATTAAAAATAAATCGAGTTCTGCTCTGAGAGATAATGGTATTGTGTCATGTTGACAGGTTCTGTGAAGATAAAATTTCCTCACTGAAGGCTGTTGACTTGTTTTTTTTTTTTTCCTCCTGAAATGGCTATCAAAATATGGTAGACCACTTTGGAAGTCATTGCAAATTTCATCATGAACAATTAAACATGCTTTGTAAAGATACAGCCGCTTAGATGCGCTAATCTCTCTCAGTTTGTCTTCTGAACTAGATTCAGAAAACAATTTAGTTCGGAATCTAGTTCAGACTAACTATGGCCGGCAGTCATCACTACACTGTGAACATAGCTGCTACTTATTACCCAAACCAACAGCAGAGCATTCCTCTGCATCTTATTCATTTAAAATTAAAATTCTCACAGCTGGGAGCAGATTGGTGAGTGACAGATATTATGACATGCAAACCCTTACACATGTTTTTGTGTTGGGCAGTCATGCTGGCTTAGAGACCGTGGTTGGTAAGGAAACTATGACTTTAGAGCAACACAGCTACAACCATCTTTGAGGATAAATAACACAGCAAAAAAAATAAATAAAATAATTGAACTCTATTAAACAAGCCCCAATGGTTTTGTTTGGTCAAACTTTGCATGTCATCTGTTCTGTTTGGTCCAACTTTAGTTCCATGTCTTGAAGATGCCAACTAATGTAAATAAATTGATGCCACCACAGCACTGGATGTGAGTTCCCTGATATCATTATCCTCAAAATGTGATTATTTGGGGATTGATATATCTCCAAACTTGCATGATTTTCTCCATTTCTTTAAAAATAATGTCACTCTTTATTTCATTATGAAATTAATCTAAAAAACAACAGTCACACAAAACATTTCATATGTGTTTTATTTTATATTTGTAATGAAAAGGTTTAAAAGGAAGTGCAAAAATCCATTACTTCAGAGCGAATATCAAGAACCTTTAAGCTGTATCCTCTTTTCCATCCAACAAGCCTGGACCATATAAAGGTCTTTCCTTAACTGAATGACTAAGTGCTGATAAGGAAAGCCAACCTTTACGTGTTTATGGTAAGGGGTGCATTTGAAAGCAGCTCTCAAGGATCATAGATGGGCAGCCATGGTTTAGAATCTACTCTGTATTACAAATTTAAATAGGTAACCTAAACCCACTTTTAGTCTGCTACTAGGCATGGGTTACAAGTTGTCAGTCTTAAGGTAAAGCATGGTTTGGATCCAAAATCATTTGTTGGTTCAAATGGGTTACAATAAAATGCAAAACAGTTTTTTTAGAGAGCTGTTTAAAAAAAAAAATTCCCATGTAATAAGTCTACTGTTTGGAGAGTCACTGCACAGAAGCTGTTTTTCTAAAGATCCAGTATCTCTAATATTTTCATGCAATTTTAGTTTACAAGGACTCAGTATGCCACTACTCGAGAATGCATTTAATACTTGATTAATTCTAAATAAACAAAAGTAAAATAAATCAAATAAGTAAACAACCATAACCATATTTATAGGCAGCAATGCAATAAATGTATTTTTTTTTTGTGTGCGTTTTCCAGCATTGGACTAGCGAGCTGTCCAGGGTGTACCCCGCCTTTCGCCCACAGAATTTAGGAGATGCACCAACCCCAAACGACACTGGTGGGTGGATGGATGGA
>NW_015150561.1:526829-544130 GCF_000732505.1 Cyprinodon variegatus
ATACCTTAGGTAAAATATCTAGAATAAACCAATAGGAAATTAAGAGTAAAAATTACATGCAAATGATTGAATGATGGATGGATGGATGGATACCTTAGGTAAAATATCTAGAATAAACCAATAGGAAATTAAGAGTAAAAATTACATGCAAATGATTGAATTGAATTTCCTTTTGACCCTTTTTTTTTCTTTCTAGAAGGAAATGGCTCAACGTAAATTCCCTGTAAGAACTTGACTAGTTATAATCTGAATAACATCTTCATAGCCTTGGTGTTCATTTAGTCTGCCACATAGTCCAAACTAGTGTTTAAAGTTTACCTATGCAGTGTCTATACTCATATCATTGTATGATCATATCATCATCATCATCATCATCATCATCATCCTCAATGTCTTTATCACTGTCTAACACAAAGCAAAAGCATTTTTTTTTTTGCTTTTGAAACAGATGTTTGTCCCATGATGGCCTAATTCCTCTAACAAGCTACAGTAGGGTCTCTGACATTCACTCTTGTTCTCCACCGTGACAACACCCTTCAGGATTTACAGAGAATGTTTCTTCACATCTAGCCTACCTACCAGCAGGGTGGCTGTGATATCAAAGGTTTCAAGTGGGATGAAGGCAGCTATCAGCAGGCATTCTTCTCACAATATGAAACCTTCAGCACTGGAGTCAAATCTTCCCTTGAAGTTAGTATAAGATGGAGCAAAGTCATTTTCCTGAGCCTCCAGCATACTTTTTAGTTTAGTGCAAAGATCTTACTTCTTAAAATAGTATATTACCTACATACACAAAATATCAGTTATATAGATTTAATTTTGAAAACATGTAATAAGTTGCTTGTATATAAATGTTGGCCCACAGAGAGCTTAATAGTGGTTTCCTGTGGTATTAGAGCTCCCAAAACAATCGACACCTAAGTCAATTCTATTTAAATCAAACATATTTTTTGTAATCCCAAAGGTAAAATAAATGTTGCAGTAACTCATGGGGAGTTTTTTTTATGAGTGTTAATAGGTGTTGATAGCTGTAGGCAGGAAGGTCTTCTGTCTTGCACCAGATCTGGAGAAGCCTCTCACTGTCACTGTGCAATAACACATACTAGCAACTGTGTAGCCTGTGTATTTCTTTTACTTATCTTATAAGGTCAGTACATCTCTGCAGTACAAGTGCAATAATCCAAATCAACTACTGTGTAGTCTTTCCTTCGCTCTCTACCTGGAGATATTTTTATATCTAAGGGAAACATATTCCAGGACATTACGTTTTTTCTTTCTTATGCTTTTTTGTACTATATACACTCTTTTTATATTGTCCGTTGTATTTTTATATTTAATGGCATCTTGCTTTAACTCTTTGTACTTTATATAAGCTACTAGAACCAGCATTTCCCTGAAGGAGTAATCCCAAGGGATAAATAAAGTTGAGTCTATATGTAAAGACACACTATTGTTGTTTAACTGTCTTCTTAAGAGGATGCCAACTGTTCTCCATAATATACTTCACTTTACTAAGAATGCTTCTTTGTGAAATAATCTCCAGAGGTCCTATAGGAGTTCCTGATACAGAGCCAGCTATATTAGCTCATCAAGCTTCTAGAGTTTTTTACCTTGATGATGTGGAATGTAAGAGCAACAGGTCTATAGTCATTCTATTCAGATATAGTCTCACTTTTTCTCTCTGAGTAGCCTTATTTTAGCATTAGAAATGTTCATCAGCTGCTCCCAGTGTAAAAAATAAATTTGCTGTAGTTGCTATGGTTACTCATCATAACAGACGTCCAAAACGGAAAGAGATATTAGTAAAGATCCTTATAGTTTATACAAAATAAGTTTCCAAAGTTCAAACCAAATTGAAATTCAGCACCACGAAACTCAGCCTGCAATAACGACAGGACATCTATTTAGTAGCCTACAGTGAGCAGCTCTTTTTACACTGAGTCAATATCTGTGATCCAGCTCGCTCCTCTGCTCTACCACTTAACCACTCCATCTCCTTTCTTGCCTCCCAATGCTCTCGGCTGCCCTCTCAACAAATGATCACACTGGTAGTTAAAAAGGATAACTGTGCTTCAATATCTCTCTTAAATGGATTCAGAGGTTTAAGACTACTGTCTGTGTTACCCAAAGGGTTTCTGAAGTGCAGCATTTCTCATTTGCCCATCCTTTTGACAATAGGCTGAATGAGATCCGGTCTAAGAGGTTCATTATTCAAAAGCCAGTATGAAGCACATGATGACCTCGGTTGGGTGTTATGATATGAAAGAATTGCATTTTTGAGGTTGTGATCAAACTTTTAAGGAGATGATGAGGATATGTTCTATGCACCTTATTTGCACCCACATCACTAGCGAAGCAGAGCCTTAACACTTAAGTGTTAAAAGAAAGACATTTTGGAGGCAAACAAGCCAATACAGTAAGTCACAGAAAAGGTAATAAAAGTGTAACATTTGTATTGTTTCTGGGTGAGGGATTAATGCAAGTAGCAAAATCTTACAAATGACTATGTTAGTGAGTAATATTTGTTAAAACCCTATCACAACAATCATGCCTGTAATGACCTCTGTAGCTCCTCAAGATTTACTGTGGTCCTCTTGGCAGCATCTCTAATTAATGTTCTCCTCCTCCAGTCTGTCAGTCTAGGTGGACAGAGCAACTGGATTTATACAGACTTTAGATCACATACTGCTGGACTTGTTTTACTAATTAAAGGGCTGGGAGCAGACAGATCTTATTTAGTAGCATGTTACATAATACGTACAGCTGCTGACATCTTCCCAAAGTGTGATCACTTGTACCTGTTGACAGATCAGTGCTGTTGTTGGTAGGCAACCAAAACCCAAGACTGGCCAGTGATGTACAGTGTGTCTGGTGTTGACAGGGTAATAATAGTCAAGTTGGAAAACAAAAAAGAGGTATGATGTGGAAAGACTTTAAAAAAATAGCCCCCTCCTCAGGACTTATTTTTTCAGAGGACAGTATCGATTTTATACACCTTCCACTGTTGTTGTTCTTGTTGTTTCTTTCTTTTTAAAAATAACATACATCTATTGAACGACGCATCTAACATATGACAGTCTGGGCCGGCTGGCCATTCTTTTTAGATCACCAGCATTTTAACTGTGTGTGTAATATTAGCTGCCCATTTTGTTTCTTTTTGCCTTTTTCTTTCAGAAACACATCTGTTGGCTCGGTGCATTGGGTTATGGTTATATCATTAATAGTATATTATGCAGCACATGACCAACCTGATTAAACACCTACAGACTCAGGATGAGAGCGTTCTGTCTTTGATGTGCTGCACTGATGTTATGGTAATGTAGGTATCCCTACAAGTAACTTCCACCCTACAAGTGGATCCTTCTCTATCCTTACTTCCTTTTACAGTACACTGATATGTTTTCACAAATACCTGCCTAACTTTCTTACCTAATTCTTAAAATAAATAAAAATCAATTTAGTGTAGATCTGCCAGACTAATAAATAACGTTAGGCCTGACATTGTTTACTTTATTACATTTGGGATGTGATATGCATGATAAAACTCACTAACCGAAGGAAGGAGGACCCATTATTGTCGTTCAACTGTCAACAAAAGTAAAACATCCCTACTTCTACATCTGGTTTAGTGGAATTGAGGTGAAGTGAATAATGGAGGCAAAAAGTTCTGACAACAATACCTTTCTTGGCACGATATCTGTTGTGCTTTTTTTTTTTTTTACCTTTGCCTGCCAAGAACCACTCAGCAGTCAGAATCAGGTAGGTGAAATAATGAAATCCGTCTAATACTGTAGGTATGAATACCAGCAGCATCACACTGAATGTTTTTGTTTGAATGTAGGCTGCCTCATTGCATGCTTAAAAAACATCTATAATCTGTTAATACTTTAATGAACGTTTTCATTATGATGTAGAATTAATAAATATTCACAATAATTTTCATTCAACTCTTAATTAGTTTTCTTGCAGAGCTGTTTTAGCTCCAAAGTTCTGAGTTAAATCGGCTTGTACTAAGTGTGATGCGCCTCTTGTGTGGCTAGAGAGAAAAAACCCTACAACATCCAAATGTTCGTCCTAACCCCTAACTCACTATATAGAGTGGGGACTATACTGTGTAGTGGACTTTATAGTGATGTCAGTTAAATTACCATTTGGACAGATGATCACTACTTTTCGCACTCCGTTTGTCACTTAACTCCGACTCCCCGCATGGTGCCTGTGCCATCTTTGTTCTTTCTCGCCACCGAAAACAAATCCCATGATGCTTTGTAAGCTCTTGCAAAGCCTTCTGGGATATATCTGCTCATCTAGTGACCATGGATGACCATTACTTTACAAGGTGCATTGTGGGAAATTTCGAGTCTACTACTTTTTCATCCACCAGACATTCGGACACTCATCTAAAATGGCGTAACCACTATATAGTGCCCTATATGGTGATCAGGGCGGACGTTCGGACACAGCCCTAGACTGTTCTATCTCAGATTTTATTCACATATGTGGTTTCATTGATAAAAAAAAAACTAATTAAAAAAATTGTAAAATCTTGCTGTGGGAACCAGCCTTTAGCTAGCTTACTTGTAACATGTAAACTTCCATGAACCTTCCCCTAAAAGAATTAGAATTGAGAATTTACAGGGATTGGAATCAAAATGAGGATTCAGAATTATTTGGAACAGTTCATGGGTTAGAAATATTTCACCATGCCGTTTTGTCTACACTGTGCGTTTGTACATTTTTAGATTTCTATTCAAATGCTTGGGTGTGAGGAATCATTTTAAGATCCAAAATGGTATGTGACTTGGTGAATACCTTAATCTTTACCCTGACAGTGAAATCCTGTGTTGGTGGTGGAAACGGTTTCAGCTTGTGGGTAACTTTGTTAGACCAATTAAAGGGCTGTGCCTGCAGCTGGTAAGTGGATAGCTGTTGGTCGTGCTCACTGAGGTCAGTGCTGACATCTCTGACAGTTGACGCGCAGTAAGACAAACAAATCCCCTTTTGTGTCTACATCTCCAATCTTCAATTTGTCCTTTCCATCTTGCTGCACACATACTTCCTTTTATCGGTTTTACTCACAAAATACAAGAGCCTGTTTTGCAGCTTCATGGAGCTCTCCCAGCTTGTGTCCTGATATCCCTCTCCTCCATCCAGCAAACTCTGTTGGCGTCCTTTTCATTTGGACGTGAAATATAGTAAGTCTACTGTCTGATGACTTGGAAGATGCTGCTAATGTGAAAAGTGATGCTGCAACACTGCTTGATGCAAGACACTTTAGCTAAAACCTAATGATTCATAACTCTGTCCTCCTGTAACTGAACAAAACTCAATCACTCCTATGTGAGTTGATAAACCAGCAATATGAAATGGGGTAATGCATAGCTTATATATACTGCATTTTCATTCTGTTCTTTTCTTTAATAATTGCTTGTCTCTTTATAGATGTACATATGGATTCTCATCTAGTCCAGAAGGTTCCATAGGGTCACTTTTAGATGACTCTCTCCACTGACCATCTGTGCACTCCCTAGTCAGGACACTATAACCTGTGACTTTGTTTGGACTACAGCAAGTCATACATGCTTTTGCCAACTGCTCGTAGAGACAGAGAATAACCCGTAACAATAAAGCTGCAGCTAGAGAAAGGAAACATCATGGAGCTCAAGACACCTCCGCACAATTCCCTGGGAACAATAACGCCTTAAGGGTAAGAGGGGCGGCAGATGAGAAGGAGACATTCTACTCCTCCTCCTCATACCTCTTGTGAGCTTAAGATATTTTCAGCAATATTGCAGGGATAACAACCCTAGAAAAATATATCCCTTAGAAAAAAGCTTGAATTTTTAAATGCAGACATTCGGTGGATCTGACTTAATTAGCTAAATGCTTTTCCTAAGGGTTCTCTATTGGCAGCTTATCAAAGACAAAGTATCTACCACATGATAATACATATTCATTCACTACAGACTTTAAATAAGGAAATCATTTGTCCGAAATAAATGAAATATCATTTAAACTGGACACCCTCGTAGGTGTTTTCAGTCTTCCTGTATTCTCCAACTGGGAAATCATAGAGAATACAAACATGCATTAATGTTTATAATACTGACAGTAGAAAATATTTTTTTATTCAATATTAAATAACAAAATAAATGAGCTGGGGTACAGCTATCATTAGGACATTTTTAAGAGTTTGTAAAATATGTTTTCAGCTGTTTACATCTAGATACTCTTGCAGGAATGAGTCCTCCACAGATTTTCTCTTACCAAAATAAATTTTCATATTTGAGATAATAACAAAGACCCCTGCAAAACAAAGCCCCATATCACAAATCACTGTTACCCTTTCTGGTGTGAATACATAGGGCAATCATTCAATATAGCCTCTTTCCATCTACCTGTAGGTTCATTATTAATGCAGTAGCATTTCAAATAACATAGACGGTGTATGCATTCCAGTAAGAACATGAGAGCTACCTAATGCATCTATGCAGGCGTACCTCTTTCATGTGAGAATGCATTCAGCTTGCTGGCTTCCATGTGTAGCTACTGTACACAGGTATACTGCTGATAAATTATAGGATGGACAGAAGACAATATATTACTTCCAGGTGCAGCTGCAGTGTATTGCCTAATATTTTTGCACCTTTCTTATGGTTGCATGAGAAAATATGGGATATAAGGCTGTCTGGCCAGAAACCCCCACCCCAATTAGAGAGACAATGTATGTATGGTTTAGATTTGGCGCAATCAATCTGTATAAATGAATAAGCAAATAACATATATATAAATGATAAACATATATAAATTAGGTTTGCTTTGATGGCTTTATTACAGGCACAGTAAATGGTCTCTATGGGGATTTGACATTGCAAATAACTTTTGTCACTGCAGCTGCAACAGTTCTCCAACTTGGCTGCACTGATAAAAGACTTGCAGTAACTTCTCAGCTCAGGGACACATCATCAAGCTGACACAATAACAGGCAGAGAAAGCAACTGAAGCAAGTTGGGATGAAGTTTTTATAAAGAAAACGACTCTTTTTGATGCAGCCAGGGGCAAAATAGGACGGATGGATGGGTCTGCTGCTTTTCTGAGTCAAATCTCATCTTCAGGTCCATTAATTTGAATGATGTAAAGTGCTATGCAAAATAAGCTGCCAGGGGGAGCAAGGTTAACAGAAACAGAATCACACGTTCTCTTTCTGCTGTTATGTAACTGAATAAGTGACTTGTAGAATTATCAAAAGTTCTCAAAATCAGATGTAACAGGAAATAAGTGACAATTCAGAGGCTAAAATTGTCATGCAGTCTTAAAATAAAAAAATGCGGACAGTTAAAATAACATGGAAATTAATAACGTAAAGGGCCCATTTGGGAAATGATGGGCTTGGATTTAACCTTGTCAAAATGGAAATAAATTACTTTCTCTTGGACGTTTAATCAATCACTAATGATAATCAAAGGACTGAGAAGAAGAAGTAAACTATAAGTAGTGAAAGAAATTCCCATCTTCATGCTTATTCTTCTAAAAAATTATTTTGAACTGGAAATAGTGCAAAAAGCAAAAATTAAGTAACCCTGCATTATTATTTTTGGAAAATAGAATAATGACTTATTTCTATCTTTATATTTTTTCTATTTCCCTAATGCCCTGCTGCACAAAATTGTAGCACGTAGTAGAAAATTGAAGACAGGTTTGAACACTTTAAACACCTTTTGCAAAGATTGTTTTTTTCTATAACAATGTTGCCCTATTAAAGTGCAATAATGGTCCAATTCTTTTCACATATACTATATACCTAAATACCGAAAAATATACTAAATGCAATTATATTATATTGAACATATAATTCTAAACATTGACAGAGGCTGATTTAAGAATCGTACTCTGATCAATTAGCAGGGCTATGTGCAATGGTAGTCAATCTGAAGTCTGCTGCTTAAAATACAAGCCAATAGCCAATGTTGCCCCACTGGCATAAATTAATTTGAATAAATTACCAATTATCTGATTTTAAAAAACTAAAAATACTAATTTAAACTCACTGAAAGCTTAAACCATTGTTAGATGTGCTTTTAAAATGATGGACAAGACACAGCTCTTTGTGAAACACACACACTGACTGAGCAGTTAATCAAAGATTTTTTATGTATTCTGTTAAAACTGTAAAAGCATCTAAACCAACCACTTCATGATAAAAAATACTTTTATTCTGTCTTGGCTGCTGCTGACTGACTCTGTAAAAACCATTGAAATCTTAACAACATCAGCACAGTTCTTATTACTATTTCCATTTCTTTCTTGCTGGCAATGACAATAGATGTTGGCAGCCCTGCAGGTGTTACTGGTTGTAGCACTCAGGAGTTCTTGCTGCTTGATTGTTCAGCAGCTGGCTGTGCTAATTTATGCCACTGATCCAGCAATGTGACCAGAATGTGGTTAAAAATGTTCAGCACTAAGAAAACTGATGCTCTGGGTATGTTGATACAAACAAAATGCTAAGTTGCAAGGTTTTTGTTTTTTTTTTGTCTGTGTGCTTCAGTCATTACCAAACAGGTTCACAACTTTTTTTCAGAGAAAAAACAACTAGCTTTTCTGATCCTAAGGTACCAATCATTAAGACCCAATCACATGTGAATGAATTTAAATACCTCTCTGAGTGAGCTTTGACCATATTAAAGGCTGCAATTCAAGCAAAGCTTTAAAGCTCTTTAAAATGTCCCTGACCTGACACTTAAAATGTCAACAAAGACCTTAAGCAGGAAGGAGATTAATTTGGAACCATAATTTATGTGTTAAGAAACATACTCACTTAGGATGTACTAGGATCCCTTCAGTGTCCCTGTTAAATCAGCCCTGTTAAATCATAGTCCCTGTTAAATCATAACCCCTGGAGTTAAAACAAGTGCTACCTGTTTATCATGCTCATTTAATAAAGAGTATGAAGGAACATATAATACCTTAGAACCAGAAAACAAACATATGTAATTAATAAAGAATAAATAAACCACATAGCTATTTCATTGCTTACCAAAGTGGATTCCATATTTTATAATGCACTTATTTGAAAAACACTAAAATTGTAAATTGTAAAAACATGGTTTTGCTATATTGATGTAAAACTAGACAGGAAGAGCAAGTTTTCATTAAATACAAAAAAGTAGCTTCTCTCCAGTAAATTTTCATTTTCAATCTTAAATTTAAGGAAAGGAACGACCTACAGTTGAGGGAAGAGAACACAAGATAGTCATTGATCATTAGTCATTAGTCCTGCAAAAGATAGCACATGTAAGTAGACAGCAGCCAGACCATTGAGGGGGCCTATGGGGTTTCTGTGAGCACAAAATGAATGATTTAAAAACCACAAAACAGGCCTAAACTGCAGTTTTTTTTGTTTTGTTTTTCTTAGGACATTTCAGTACCTAACCAGGTTTTTCTGTAATTTCTGCCAGCTCACATTTGAGCAATCTTTAAAGTGCAGATTTTTCTTTTTTATGAAGCATTGAGGTCCCTGCACATTTTTTGCATATGGGCTATGTGTTAGGTCATTTGAATTATGATGAGTGTGCTTATGTAAATTCTTTGGAATGAGTTTAATGGCTGAATTGTAGGAAGTTAAACCCCTCTGTTCAGTGATAGCTTTTCCCTTCTAACAGCAATGACTACCATCCAACTTCTCCCTCTTATTCCATCAGGGTTGTGGTTGAGCCAGTGCCTTTCTCCAGCAGTCTATGGGCAAGAGGCAGTGTACACTCCAGACAGATCACCAGTCTGTCACAGGGCAAAGAGGAGACACACAGAGACATACAACGATGCAGACACAGTCACACCTAAGGACAATTTGAAGAAGTCAACTAATCAAAGAGTCAGGTTTTTGGACTGTGGGAGGAAGCCAGAGTACCACGAGAGAACCCACTTGTACACAAGGAAAACATGCTCAAAGAACCTGTGCTGGGAATCAAATCCAGAACATTCTTGCTGCCAGGTAACAGTGCTACAAACTGCACCACCATGCTGCTCCAAGATAGCTTCCTTCCCCCTTAATTCAAACCATCTGCTTTTTTTTCATTTTTTTTCTTTCTCTTTGCTGGTGTGGTAGAGTGCTTGTTTGTCCTGTTCCTACAGGTAATTGGCCTGATCTGGAGCTTGTTGAATGCTGGCTTTCTTAAGAGGGCTGTATTCCGGAGCAAGGCACCAGTTGGTTATTGTTAAGCAAATGAACTCCTCCATGGTACTGAACCAGACTCCTAGTTCTCTTTTTTTCCTGTTGAACTCTGAATTCAACTATAGTTCCCTTTCTTCCAAAGTCTCAAAGTCTGTTTAGCCCTCAAGAAACCAAGCTTACCTGAACCTCTTAAGCTCCCATCCAAAGAATGTCCATCCTCCATCCACCAACATAGTCAACCATCACCAGTTCTGCACCAACTGCAAGGTGCCGCTCAATAAAACGGCAGACCTAGCTCATTCCTGAATTTCTTACCCAGTCATCTGAGGTAAGCCTAACAATGTCTTTGAAAATTCAACTTATCCTTCCACCAAACTTACCATTCATCTATTCTGCAGAGTTAGACATTGTGAACAGTTTCCCCCTGATTCCAGTCTCCTGTCTGTTAACTCCCTGCTTTTCTAATTAAAGAAAGATTTATTTTAATCTGTCTCTTGGCTGTGGTTGTGACTGGCTAGAGTCAACTAAGATCCTTGAAGTCAGGACAAATAAAGGAGTCCAAACAGTCCTCATTGCACTGAGCGCAAAAAAAAAAAAAAAATCCTTTTTTGTTTGATTGTGTTGTTAGAATATAAGTCAGTTAAGAAAATAGTTTCTCCTCATCCAAAACCATCTGCAGTGAAATTGTCTACTGTTTGAGCCAAATCTTGCATATAACCTGCCCCCCATTAAACAATAGAGACTGTTTCTACTTTCTATTCTAACCCTTTAAAACCTGGACCATGTAATAATTAAAATAAAGTTACACTTCTTTTAATTAGAGTTGTCATTGTACCTTCTGACAAATGAAATAAAAACATACATTTTGTATAGACTAAATTAGATCATTTATTTGCATCAATTTTGGTACATTAGGCATTTCTGTATCTTTTACATATTTAACGTTGACTACTTGTATCTGATTGTGTAAGTCAGGGTTTTCAAAACAAAAATATCAGACTGATGATGCAGAGGTCTCCAAAACTCATGCATCAAATATATTGCACTTGGCTTTAAAGTGCTAAAATAAAAAAAGAACACTTAAGCATAGATGCATTGAAGTATTGTTACATTCGACAGCTAGAAATAAGCTTGAAGTTTCTTTTAGTAGCTAAAGGACACATTACTGAGACAAACTAACTGTAAACTAGACAAATCCCTTACAAGTAAAAGGCAATGTTTATCTGGTGACAACTGAGATTTACAAAACCTCTGCAAGGCTTCATAATAATACAGCAAAACTAGACTTGGCCGTACTGGGCAGCTCGCCTTCCAGATGAGGCGTACAAACACTCTTGTCGATTATAGTGTAGAGGGGATGTAATTATAGGTATATTAATTTTGTTGCTAGGCAGAGCAGAGACACTGTATAAAATATAGTTTAGATATTCTGACCACTGAACAGTTTAAAAAATAAATCAAAGGAGGCCTGACATTAGTAACACTGCTGATGAAAGCATGAGCAGAAATTCAGTCAGTCTGTATCCCAGTACTCTTATGTTTTGAATTTTAATCAGAGGCAGTCATACCCCACTGCTGTGATTTAGAGACTGATTTAGAGCACCAAAAGAGCTTCAAATTCCTGCATAGGGTGCCGGTTTGTTCAGTCTCTAAGCTACTGCAATTAGACAACATTTCTGGTGACATCCTCTTCCTCAGAGGTAAAATAACCATTATCAGGCTCCATTTTCAAAAGTTAATTATACAGCTGCAGATCTGCCATGTTCCTTGGGTGGACATCGTGTTTTGCATTGATGGGTTCAATTGGCCAGTTCGCACTATATGCCAGGCTGCTTTGTAATCACATTTTTTATTGTTTTTGGTTAAGAAAATAATGTCTACTGTAATCTATAATCAACTGAAAAGTTGTTAAAGTTGCTGAATAATTTTAGGAAAAACCCTTAGACATTAAATTCTGCAAATTTTCACAAGATATAACTTTATGAATAGACTAGGAAAGCTTTCACAACTCCATATATTCATCTTTAAAGCAAGTAACCAAAATGACAAACTGAAGTTTGCTTAGGGATAACAGACTGCCTGCAGTGTGCCTGCAAACCCATCAAAGTTAGAAATAAGAGCTCTGTGATGATGAGTCTTTCTCCCCAGAAGATATTTGGCTACAATAATTTCTACACAGCATAAGCAAGAAGAAAACAATTTGCAGAGCCCTGCACAACACTAGAATTTGACAGTATATTTTAGTAAACATGAGGCTTTTATTTCGATGTGTCAAACACTTGAATTGATTACGATTCTAAGGATGAAACAGTCTCACCTTTGTAAATGTACTATATTTAGCCACCACTTGACAAATAACGGAGATGGTGTTCTCTAGAGTTTATTCAATGTGCATTTACGTGTACATTTGGTTTTGTACATCTGAATCTCTCCCTGCAGCCAACTTTTAGTATGAAAGCAGCTTTTGTAAATTTGCAATGAATGTGAAGTAATGGGTTTCAGTTAGACATTGTCTTTCTGAATGTTGCTGTTTCTGTTACTGCTGTTACTGCACTCCACAAAAATCAGTTTTTGCTTTAATAAATGGTTTTCTTGTGCTTACTGGTTCCGACGTCACAAATTTCAAATAAACAGAGCTTGGCCTGACAGATCATCCTATTAATGTTTTGCTTATATTATTAGCATGACATCCAGGTAGACCTGAAGTTTTGCCAGGTCCATGCTGAGAGACAAATCTCTACAACTGCTCCAACGATTGATAGATTGACCTTTTACTTTTTACAGTATGACAGCTATGCCCATAAACATGTAGAACATATGTTACATTTACAGATTGTATTGATATACATTTTCTCTATGAAAATTAAAAAAAAGAAAAACAGAAAACTCCTAAGACTGAACTTTGTTTATGTTGCATTAAATGCACATATAGAGGTGATTATAAAGAATGTTTTTTGTGATGCTGGAGACTTAAAGGGGTCCAACTGAATAACAATAAACAGGAAACGCGTGTTATAGGAGTGGATAAGTGTACTTAAACAATGACTTCTTTTGACTTGTGGAATTATACACCAAATTATAGGGAATTACATTATTTTAATTATTTGCACATCTCTTGCTATCAATACTCCCACCATGTATATTTAAGAAAAATAATATTTCAAAAAAGAATACATATTTGTGATGTGCTAAATGATTTATTTAAAAGACAATCACACTGAAAAAACTATTACAGATGTAGTAAATCACTATATGGTGCTAAAAACACAAAATAGAGAATGATTTTAGATTTTAAAAGGTTATAGAAGATTAATTAGTCTCTGTCTGTACCGTTAGTAAGTGCTGTCAAAATCGGATGTGTAACCTGAATTTTGAATCCAGAGATATTAAAAAAAAAAAGATATTTTATAGCAGATGTTATACTAAAATATAGAAATTGACCATATGCTAACCCTGAGAAGAATGCAAACCATGGCTTTGTACATCAGAGGAGAATAAAGCAGTTCTACATCACATCATTTATTTAGAGTTTTCTGTTTTTCCAGAAACAGTTCTGAATTTTAAGGACACATAAGAGAGAATAAAAAATGTGCTACTATGTAAATGCAATGCATTTTTCATGTACTCCAGTCAATTTTTCATACAACTGTTCAAAAAGAAAGAATGCACTTTTTATGGGAAGCAATTACTCTTTATAATCGCCACTTGTTAAAACTGAGAAGCTTTTCCTAAACTAAAAGACATTTGAAGTACCAATTCAGATCGGTTGCATCATCGTTTCTAGAACTTCTATCTTTTATTTGTGTTACAGCTTGAACTATTTGAGTGTCCCTTGTTTAGTACAAAGGTTTGGGAAGCCATGAGCTATGATACTAATTTTGGGCATTAAGCACCAATGTTGAGGCTGGTTAACTTTAAACATTGTTGGAAGAAAATGCACTTTCAATCACCTGTATTCTCCTTTCTAAACTCCTGCAGAATCCCCTCTCATAAGACCCTCCCACTGGTACGTGATCATGCCTTCAATTGTGCTTGGGGACAAATTCATCACCTCACAGACTCTAATTTCTTCGGCATCTTCTCTCTCAGGGTAGACACAGTGAAAAGAAATACAACAGGGCTTAATGGACTTCATTCTTCAACCTCTGCTTAATTCAAATAGATCTAATGTTTTAAAAGCAGGCTGTTCTAGACAATTTTCTTGACTTTAAAGAAAACTTTGCAAAGCCAGGCACCAGAGGCTTTCATCTTAGATAGGAGATTAGCCTTCCAGCTGCAAGTATAATATGCTAAGCTTTCCCGGACTTAGAAGATGCCTCACCTTTCCAAAATGGTGATAAACAGAGGTTACAGATCTGGCAGAGTTGGGAAAAGCACTGAAAGCTAAATACTCAGTTTTTTGATTATTTACACAGCTCAAATCACAAGCCTAAACTAATGATACCCCAGTTAACAGTTAAAATTTTAACAGTCAAAGGTAGTACTAAACAAATGATACTTTAACTTAAAAGAACTCAGGCATTAGCACTTTTGCTGTCTTCTGGAATTTTGATACAGATTAAGTGGAGCATAGGCGCTAAATGTGGCTTCTACATATTTGATTCTAGCTCTGGGTGTACAGAGTAGGCTTGAGTAGAAGACCTGAGGCCCATACCACGACGCAAGCTCACTGTAGCAAGATCACTTCCAGCCTATCCAGTTTAACCAATCCAAAACAGTTGCACTCAGGAACAGCTGTACCGTGAAACTGGTTATCTGATGGAATTTTTAGGCCAACCAATAAAGACACTGTTGCAATAATCAGTTCTACAAAAGATAAATGCAAGAATGAGTTTTATAAATACTGCTAGGACATTAGTCCTTTATTCCTAGTGATAATCTTCAGGTGATAATGGGCTGACTTAAGGGCTGGTTATACTCCCGCAGCAGTGAGCTTGACGCTGACATTTTTGATTTATGCTCGATTTTGAGCGCGGTCCGTGCTATACGCTGTGGGTCTACATACGGCTGAGGTGGTAAAGAAGTGGGTGCGAGTTTTTCCAACAACGGAGGGACATGAGGGTGAAAAAAAGTGGTGGTCCAGGTAGAAAAAGGGTTCTCCCGCACATCGCACTTCTAGCTGGTCAAACTTCGCAAGTCGTTTTGCGATCATAAAAACAATACAAGCTGACCTCCTGTCTGCGGCACTGTCTGCGGTCACCTACAATTTGGTGCAGCAGAGTTTCTGCAGAGGGGGCGGGGGTGCCTTTTTGTTCACTGCGACACCTAGCAGAGGACCTGGTTTCGAAGTATAAATTAGCCTTTAGTCACTACATTTATGTGCCTCTGAAGGTTGAAGTCTGAGTCCATCATGACACCAAGATTTTGGCCATAATCAGTGGTTTCTAGCTGTAGCAGCTGAAACTGTGATCTAACCCTTGGTCTATTCTCCTTTAGTCTGAAGATTATTACCTTATTTTTTTTCAGTTGGAGACAATTATGGCACATTCATGCATTTATCTGTTCTCAGCATCTAGAAAACACTTTAATGGATTCACAACCACCAAGAGACATTATGATGTAAAGCTGTGTGCTGTCTGCATAGTTGGTAACTGATCTCATTGTCTGCTATAATCTGAGCTAGGGGGAGCATGCAGACATTGAATACGAATAGAATGGAGCCTTGAGAAACCCTGCATGTGACATCTTAAGTTACCTACTGACACATAGAAGTTTCTGGATAGAAGCAAGTGCAGTGTGGTATCAGAAAGGCCAACTCTTTTCTTCAGGACACTCTAAAAACCTCACAACACTGTCAAACAATGCACTGAGGTCCAATAATATTAACACTGTGCTTCTTCCACAGTCCGAATTCAAATAGATATCATTGAACACCTTAATCCGGGAAGTTTCAGTACTTTGGTTGGATTGGAAACCTGACCGAAAGACGTCAAAGCAGCTCCTCATTGTTGAGAAGACACGTAACTGTTAAATAATCTATTAATGAAACTGAGGTTTGAGATGGGCCTGTAGTTCTGTAGGCCCAATTTGATGCAACAATGATTTGATAACTGCTTTTTTAAGGCCTGGGGGTAAAACATAAGGAATGTGTTATTTGAATCAAATCAGACTATAAAACATGTAAAACCCTAATATAACATAAGGGTAAATCATTAGACAGCAGGAAGAGGAGCTTAGCTTCTAAACTGCTTCTTCAGAACGTTTGCACTCTATTTGAAATAACTGGGGCTTTTTAACAGAGTTTATAACTAGATACAGTATTGGTACTGGAGTTAACATTGATGTACAAACTGTTTTTCTAATACCTTGTATTTTCTAAAAAAAAAAAGAACTTTGCAAAGTGACTTTTTTATTGAAATTCATCTGCTACGGTGATAGCAGGGTTCGTTAACCTGTCGACTAACAAAAAACACACAAGCTTTTTGTTGATAATCTCTTCTTTTAGTTGAAGTCTCTCTTCATAGATTTCATAGTGAACTTGGAGTCGATTCTTTGGCCACATTTCTTTAATTTGCTCGTTTGAATTCTGCCAAAGGCATTCATGATATGTGTGCTACCCCCAGAATTTCAAAGAACAGGTTTAGTTTTTTTATGTATGCAAAATCCGACATATTTCCGTCTTTTTACTTAAGATTTTGACATTGATATAAATGCTTCTTTTGCAAATTTTTTTTATGTGTTTTTGCTGCAAAAAAATAGTGTCCCACTTCCAAGTATAGATGTCCCACTTTAACAATATAGTGTCTCCAAAAAATTGACAAACACATCACCTCGATCAACTTCTCATCTTTCGCGGCTTTCTCCTCATGGTAGTTTGCCTCGCAGATAGTTTGTAAGATGGGTCCCCTGTGGCCGCCTGCAGAATGAGCTGGAGCACAGCTTGTGGCTATCCACTGATCGAGGGGATTGGTTAGCTTGGCTGATAGAGTTGTGCTTATAGCTGCATCCATGTCAGCATGTCACGTGCGATGTGGTAATTTCATAGTATGCCTACACAGGTGGGAAGACTGATTTGTTCACGCCCCCCGATAGAGATTAACAGCGATATTATTTTAATCACCTGATAAGGGTCTCCGGTTAATGCAGCTCGTTAACGAAAACGGCACCTTTACGACTATATGTATATATATATA
>NW_015150561.1:544294-599602 GCF_000732505.1 Cyprinodon variegatus
ATAAAGAGAGCAAAGCATCATCACCATTTTTATATAATTATGCCTTTAATGTGAGCTTCAGTTTTTTCCTCGTGAGGCCATTGTGTTTTAAATTTGCTTTCTACATGAGTTTTTTCAAAATTAAATCCAAAATCCTAAGTCAAACAATCCAATAGTAAACAAAATCATTCTTCTTAAGAAATAGGTTTAAACTGAATGGAAATGTAGTTTAAACAGCCATTGTAGTTTGGATCTTAACAGATAAGAAAACCTCTTGGGCAAGTTCACATTGCATCACATATTTGCAGAGCTGATTGGCATGAAAAGAACTGATAAAAAGTCTCAAAACTTTCCCATGTTGAGGGAAAAATAGCTCTACAAACATTTCAGATTCATCTGTAAGGACATCCTTTCAGTTTACTTATCAACCACACCAAAAGAAAAAGGCACCAAATGCAAATGCATTAACACAAAAAAACTATCCATGGGTTTAACATTAGCCAACTAGAAAAGGCAAAACTACCATAATATGTGCTATCTATAAAACTACTTGATGTTTGATCAGACAATATACAAACTCGTTTAACATTTCTGCAACTCCAACACAGCACCACTCCTTTTTCTGCTCATAAAATAAAAGATGAAGGAAGAAACAACGAGCCCCCTGGAAACGTTTTCTGGGAAAAGCTTTTGAACAATTTTGAATTCCACTCTATTGAAATATTGGTTCAGAATAAATGTGAAAACAAAAAAACAGCCAGAAGGAGAATTGCTTTGAATGAAAAATGCACATACACACAAGAAACCAATTTTAGAATACCTGATAATATTTCTGAAGGAAATCAATGTCAGTATATCCTAAAGTATAAATAAGAATGTAGGTAAGAAGAAAAGAATTGGAAACGGTCAGTCCACTTTTAGAGATCTTCTCATGTGAAAAAGTGCTGGTGACACAGGCTGATCTGATTTTGCTGATCTGATTAAGAACAAAGAGAACATTTAGCTAAGGAAGCTTAATGTGTGAAACAGCTGTCCTAAATAAGGAATGCTGGATTTTGAAGCACCAAAAACATTGTTTTGAGCCTACGGATAGGGAATGAGGCTGAGCAAACAGTGTGTCCAAAGTAAACCACACAGCGCTTGCTGGTTTTTATGGACTGCAGTGCAGGTTGGCCCGCTGAGACCACTTAAAGGACAGCAGGAGTGTGTTCTGCCTGGTTGAGCTCGTAGGTGGCCAAAATGAGCTCCGTACATGACTGCAGTTTGGTATTCATGTGGCAGACGGCCTTGCAATCACAGAAGATTTATGACAAACACACACACACACTTAGCTCTGCACAGAGATCACTCAGGGGAACCCTTTTGTCCTTAAGTGGCACTTACAAATGCTTTTAGAGAAAAAGTCAGAATTTCTGATGCAAATGGTCGACATGGTTTAATGTTAAAAACCCACAGTAAGACATAAAAAAGGCTATCTGCCTACTTTACATTAAGATGTCATCCCACTTGTTATTTTCAGCCTGAAGCTTAAGTGATGTCTTAGGGATGAGAACCATTCAGATCCAATGGAAAAGTTGCTAATCCCAATCTATTGCTTTAAATTTCCCTGACAGGCAATCCCCAAAAATTAAATATAGCCAACAAACAGCAATAAACAGCTACTAACACAGTCTTTATTTCAGTCTGCAAAGATGTTCCTAGTTGTCAGTAAAGGAACCCATTCTTTTTTTATTCATGTGTAGAACTGTAGGTATTTTTATCAGTCGCCAAATGAACTTCAGCTGGGAATGAGTCCTTATGGTCCTGGAGTTCAATTCAAACACATAATTAAAAAAGGTTAGTTGAATGTATGAGATGGATTGGCACCAGCACTCCAGCGTAAAAATGCAAATGACGAGAGCATACATAAATCAAAACATTCTCTACAGTTAGAATAAGTTAAAATAAGAAGTTTCCACCGCGCTCTGTTTATTAGTAGCTAACCTTTATGCCAGTTTTTTTTTTTTTTTTTTTATCTAAATAATAACTTACAGCCTTATAGAAAACCAATATTTCAATCCCAGGGATGATTTTACAGCAGGGGATTCATTTTTTATTAAAACATGTCTAGACAGGGAAGGATTCAAGTCTGCTGATGATCTACCGAAGCAGAAAAGAAGTCATACCTATATGGCAGATTCTGCCACTTTCTGCTTTCGTAATCTGATTCTGGGGCAGTTAATGAGCGGCTCTTAAACTGAAGCTCTTCTCTCTGTCAGGTGTCTTTTATTTTGAAAATATTTTACACTGAAAAAGAATCTCTTGCTCAGTTATCTCTACTATTTAAACCAAGGGCCTACTAAGAAAGTTAAACCAGAAAATTAAACTTTCTTGATCAAGTCAATGTGGTTTTCTGGCCAAGAACATATTTTTGCAGAAACCCCTCCTTCCATGCCACACAGAGGAGTTGCCGCACAAAGGAGGCCGCCGCACAGAGAGTCCCAGATGCTGATGTATTCTCCTGTTAGTCTGACAATCTGAACTTATATTTTTTGATATATTGTTCACCTCTATTTAAGTAGGTAATGAGAGTTGAAACTGAACGTTTGGAGTTGGAACTTCACCACACTAACATAACATAAATGAAAAAGGAAAGAGATTTTATGGAGAGAAATAATTTGCATGTATAAAAAAAGAGAAAAAATGTGTAAAAATCATAAACTGTTTAAATTTGAGATAATACAAAATAAAAAAGCCTCTTAGACTCAAAAACATGAATAGGCAGCTCCAACGTAGATGCTTTGCATCATTAGCATGGTTTTCTAACCATATAACTGTAAATATTTGGAGTTTAAAATAAAAGTATGCAGTTTTTCAAACACTGACTGCCACTTGGTGTAGTTCTTTCAGAGATAAAGAAAAAAATACTGCAATTAAAATAAAATGTTAAAATACTCCTTTAGTTAATTTAAGCAGTAATTTGATTAAACCAATAATAGCCATGCATTTGCTTCTAATAATCTGGGAATTCAATTGAAAATGTTTAATTTGTAAACACATTACATGTGTTTACAGCATTTATTCCAGTTGATTAGGGCTTCTAGGTAAGGAAACCCATATTTTCGTTTCCTGAAAATTTTTAACTTTTCATAAAATCAATAAAACAAGCAGCTTAAGGGTTTGGGTATTATAAAACAGCAATTATTTGAATTGAACAGCTAAATAAGCGCATTATTGATTTTCTTTTGATTTTCTTTTGATTGATTTTAGACCTTTTTTTTTTTTTACAGAGTAGTAAAATCATGCACAATAGGATGACTACCCCTTCTTGTTCTTAAAAGTATCTAATCTTTAATGATAAAATCAGAATTAAAACATGCAAACTTAAATACAAATTTCTACTAACTTGGACGCCATGTTCAAGTGTTCTTCCTCACAGTTGCATGACAGCTTTGCTTTAAATCAACTGCCAGGTATAATTAATTGCTGTTTCCAACAGTGTAACTTAATTTGCTAAATACTAAATCCCTTATCTGTACATGTCATATCCAGCTGACAAGCTCCTAAACTCCTTTTTTTTTCTTTTATCTTTTACCCACCATCACTTAAAGCTCCAAGTATTCCTTCTTTATTAAGTCAAGGCACAAAACTGTTGGGTGAAATAATTAGCATTTTTTCTGTTTTTGTTTTCTCTTTTTTAGTTTGTTTCCAGCTCCCGGTCAGCAATACCTTTTCTTGTGAACTTCCTGCTAATCGAGCTGACCAGCCAGGGGCAAGTTGGGAGTAAAGTGTATTATGCTGACTTGCTGATTTTCTTGTTTAGGGGACTCTATCTTGGTGCACTTGAAAAACAAGGAGGAAAAGAATTTCTCAATGTAAAGGTTTGCTTATACAAAGGTTCAGCACAGCTGCCGATACTTTGAACAGCTTTCTGTTCTACTCTTTTTCACTTGTTTTGTTTTGACATGAATGAGTTTCCAATAACTTTGTGCAACTGTGAAGTAAAAGCTGCCCAAAGCATTAGTGTTAACAGCAAGATCTCATTCAGAAATCCCTAAAAGCTATGCAAATAGAACAACGGTGCAACCCTTGTTGGTGTATGTAAATATCAACACATTTCAAAGTCTATTAACCAAGTATTTAAGCTCTGGACTGGTGTTAATGAAAAGCTATTAGAGGCATTCCCCATTCAAACAGCACAAGCCAAATCACTTTAGAACAATTTATTCCAAATGCCCAAGGCTTTGGGTTTAAGCCACTGCCAAAGCTGCTGCCCTCTCTACTTGTTTTAGATTTTACTACCTGTATGGGCTTTTTTTTGTAGGCTAACAAAAAGTACAGTTGTGTTACAGAAGTCATTCGGTGAGAAAGAATAATCTCTCAACAGGCACACAAATGGCACAGGAGACTCTTAATAATTAGTTTTGCTTTGTTTCTTCTCAGGAAATTCCAGCTCATTGATTTTTAAACAGGATATAAAAGGACTTTACATCCTCTTTGTGGAGTTAAAATGTTAAATCATAAAACACTGGCTCCACTGTAGATATCTCTGCATGAAGCAAAGAGGGATGAGAACAAAGCAGCCTTGGATGTTCGGCAGACACATACACACCAGCCTGGTGCACGTGTGGAAACATCTGTGCACCACCGCTAATGTCAAACTGCTAACTCAATCAAAAAGTCAAACATATTCACTCTTTACTCCTAAAAAGGCACAGGCTCCATGCTGAGAGCGTCCCTCTCTCTGTTCCACCTATAAATGCCTTATTTCTGTGACCCGCAAATCACACCGGTTAGGTCATCACTTTGTGTCGCCGAGATTTTGAAAAAAGAAGAATACTGCAAAAAAGAAAAAGATTCATCAATATGTCTGGGAGTGTATTTCAGTGGCCACACTGAGTCTGGCCTGCAAGGAGCCATTGAGTAGGTAAATCCTATAAAACACAGCTCAGTCTCACAAACCAGACCAAAGATTGGGGCCGTTTCTTAATATGTCTACTTATGTGTTCTCATGTGGTCGTGAAACATCATCCGTCTCAACCCCAGCACTGTTCCCATCAACATACTGTATGTATTTCATATTTTTATTTAGGGTTGTTGATCTAAGTCCAAACAAATAATTGGTTTGCCTACAGATGATAGATAGTTATCTATCCCAGGAACGCCTAAGTGGAAACCTGGCAAGCTACATTAATGAGTTTCGATATCCTGGTTTTGCTCAATCCCAACAAACCTTTTCAGGGAGAGAAGGGACATTCAGCAGAACTTTCAGAGTTGATTTAGCGAAGCTACACCTAGTGCACACCTTCCAAAGTTCTGCTGTGATTGCAGAAAATAAGCTTTGGCATGCTTTGCATTTAACAGATACTTTTTTTTTTTTTTTTTATATTTACTTCACGATCCTTACATTGTCATGATGCTGACTGACTGACCTGATTACTTAAATCATTCACCTGCCTAGCTCCGCCCTGTTCTCACTATCATTCATCTGATCCACCAGCTTCAGCCTCTATTTACCCAGCCTTCAACCAGTCATCAGTGGCAGGTTATTCAAGCCTTTGGTGAGAGTTCTCTGGCATAGTGTTTCTGATTGCCTGATCCTGACCCATTCTCAATTTTTTACCTCTGAGCCTGCCTGTCCCCATTCTGATCTGTTTGCCTGACCTGTCCTTGGACTCCTGCTGGATTTCTGCCTGTGTACCGAACTTCAGTACCTTTGATTCCTGAGCACATCCTCAAAACTGACTTTGGCCTTGCTCTCTGGATTTTTTTCTGCCTGTGTCTGCTCGGTTCCGACTTCCATGACTTCAGCGTCTGGAACTCTCCGGGCAGCATCCACTGCATCTTGTTGGAAGCCGACCAGCCGGAACCAACCCCGTCCTCTGAGCTCGGACTGAACTATAAGACAAGGTTAGTAACTCACACTTCATTATCATCCTCTGTTAAATAGACATGGTCACTAACCTGTGTTCTCCCCCTGCAGAGGTTCCTGCTTAGATGCCCACGCTGTTCTCTGCAGTTCCATATTAGATAGAAATGTTGTTAAACCCAACTGTCTCTCTGCCTCAAAAAACTGTGTATTTTTTTTTGTTCTAAATCCTTGTATGCCAAAGGATTGAGATGGATTGTATGTTGAAGGAGTGTGTTTAGGAAAGTTCACTTTTACATCCAGGAAGTGATGAAAGCAGTGTTTGGTCTTGAAATAAAATAACATTTGAAGTATGAAAAGCTGCTGTTGAATGAAACCTATAGCTTTTGTCCCTTCATAGAATGCATCCAAAAACATATTTTTTTTTCAAAATTTTTTTTCCAAAATGGACTTGTTGCTTAAAAATGGGCTTAAAGCTGGAAATAAACCCGTGTGAGAAACTCACTTGTGCCTGCTGATACTTCAACAAGGTTACCTAGGAGGGGTTTGGGTCCTGTATTCCAAAAGAAAGAGCTGTTTGCATTCTGCATTCTAGCAACAAATGTGAGGCGGAAATCTCGGCTAGAAGGAGCTAAAGAATGTTTTTCCCTAGAATCCATACTCTACTACCCAACTATTTTTCTGGGAAAATGACAAACCAGAAATTTGCTGCATATACATACAGTAGTCTAAAGTTCTCATAATTTTCCAGAATTTTTGGGAGAATATAGCAAAGCAAAGCGATGTATGTTTCCCTCCTGTACCTGCTATCTAGGGGTGAGTATTGGCATGGGTGTTGCGATACGATACGTGTCACAATACTTGGGTCGCAATACAATATAATCACGATATTAATATATCACTATATATTGCGAACATTTTCCCTGCTGTCAAATTAAATCTAGAGATAAAAAAGCAGGTGCTGTATATGTTCATCAGAAGATATTGATAATTAACTTTTTTTGGTATCCATGATGTTTGGGGTTTGAATTAGTCCCATCTTCCACTGTGACTGCTTCAACTACAGAAACAGCATTGTGCCAAAAAGCAAAAGGGCTCAGCAGCACTATCTGCCAGTGTAGCGGTGTAGAGGTGGCCCAATTTCCCTCATTGTTTTAGATAAAATATTTTTTGTTTTAAAAAATCGATACCAGGAACTGAAAGGTCAATATTATATCGGGCAGCCAAAAATCCCGATACATCACCAAAACGATTTTTTCCCACACCCCTACTGCTATCCCAACAATCCAATCCCAGAGCTACGTAGGATTGGACAGATACTGCCGATTTTTAACAATATTTTAGCACAAGCAAAAACAGTTTCATCTTGTTTTTTTTCTACAGCTTACTTTTTCACTTTACTTTTACATATTTTATCTTAATGGTTTCATAAGTACAACACAAATTAAACATTCATAATTAGTTAAAAGTTAGCTTACCTTAAGAATTTCACACAGACCCATGCCACATTAACACAAATGTAAAAGGTTATTTTACTCAACACTAGGTTTTGGCTGGGCATGAAGAAAAAAATATATATTTATGGGACTAATGCAAACGTCAAGGGCATTGTATTTTCTGATTTACTAAAGCCCTTTGGCCAGTTAGTGATGTATGGCAGAGGCTCTGCTTTTTACATCGTGATGAATGTTTGTGGCAAAGGACCAGATAAATTTTAAAGACACTTCAGGCGGTGCTTTATTCCAGGTGTTCTGACCTGAAGGTTGTCAAGAAGTGGATGAACAATTTCTACAGAAATGACATATAATGCAATTTAAGAAAAAATTAAATCTCTTATAAGTGAAACTTAAACACTAACCTAGAGAATATAGAAAAAAAATAATCTAATTAAGTATGTTACCTTTAAAACACTAATTTGAACATTGAAATAAAAGAGCTGCTTTCCTCAAAGTCACTTTAATACCTCTGGCCAGGTCTCCCCAAAACTAGAGAAGGCTTTTCTGAATCTTCAAAAATATTCATGTTGAATTAATTGTTTGTAAAATTTGTATTCATAAAAGCATTGGTAATATTAAATGCATCCTTCATGATTTAATATTTACCTTATACAAATGATCTCAGATGATCTCTGATCATCAGCTGCATGAGGTAATAAATATCCTGTCTTTCTCAAATTCTGCGTACTATTTGCTGATCTTTACAATATGATGACTCCCTACTCAGGATCTTTAGTACCAGATGAGGAACCAGGTTCTGACTATAAAGCAGAAAAACAAAACCTGGAATAATTCAGTGAGAAGCCTTGCCAGGGCGGGTCAAAATAAAAACTGATCACACTGCTCAGATTCAGTTATTTGCATTGTATGATTTACATAGGTTGTACAACTACAGCAACTGATCAAGGGTTTTTTTAAACTTTGAAGCCTTTTGTCTTTCCGCTCCGAAACTTTTCCCTATTAAAAGAAACAAGAGACAAAGTCAAAACTAGAGCATAAACTCCTGTCATTAAACTTTTTTTTTTTTACAAAAAGGATGTTCTCAATATTTTAGAACGTATATAGATTTTTAATTATTTTTCATGAAACCTCCCCATTATCTTGAATAAGTGTTCTGTAGATTAGGTTATGAATGATATTGTGGTCAATATGAGCTTTATTAGTGGTAAAGCGTTCTTATGAGGTTTTAACATTAGTTTATATGCTTGCTCATGTAAACGAGGCACAAACACCTAAAACTACAAAAAAACAAAGTTGACCATACTTCTTTATTCTCCAGCATTTTTATTTCTGTCGCATCTATTTCATCACCACCTTTTTTTTATATCCGTTTTCCTTTTGCCATGTCTCCATGGGGAGTAAACTCAAACAGAAGCATCGGTATGCATGATGCTTCAACAACATAAGAATGGACTTTGATGTGTTGTTGCCTGGAGAAACAGAAGTGTTGTAAAAGTATATATTATTGCTCAATATACAAACAACACCAGGAATGACGAAAACTAAGGATTTAGTCCATATTTAACATTAAAGTTATGTAATTTTTTTTTACGTTATTTGTTTTTATCTTGTAATGTTAAAATTTGTTATTCTGTCTAACAATGTTATATAATTCACACCAAGAACATTGTGAAAGCATTGGTGCTCATATGTGAGAACAACGGAAACGGCAGGGTGCAGGATCTTGGTTATACCATAGTGATGCTGCTTGTGATACAGAGAAACAAACAGCCTTATTTCATTAAAGGTGTTCACAAGGATCTTAGTAAGTTGAATAAAAATGCCAAACATATCATTCATCACTCATAGAGTGATATAATTCAAGCACTTATTTCTAAATTTTATACTTGGTGCTTATGGCTTACAACTAATAAAAGCCTCTGTTTCTGTTTCTCAGTAAATGTCAATATTACCACCAACCAGTAAAAAGATTTATTTGTACATAAATATAGTGTTATGGCTGACAAAATCACATAAAAACTGCTGGCTAGATAGATGTCCAGCAGTCATTGAAGACCTCAATAAGGATTTTAAGAGTAACAGAAAATTGTTCCTTACTGATCCTATTTCCAAGCAAATCAACTTAAGTTGAATTGAAGTAAAAAGCACTGCAGAGAAGGGTGAACTAGTAGCAAGATCACTTAAAACGACTGAAGGAAAGTCCATTAATGAGTTTTGGGAACATTCATGAGGCATGAAATCAAAGCAACATAGAGACATACTGTAACCATGGGATACAAGTTGAGTTAAGTCACCTCTGAACCAGAGAGCATCAGCAGTATTGGACAGAAGCCAGCGAGAAAAAAAAGCAATATAAGACTATTGTTTTTTCCTGATTAATTATATTTTTTATTTTTATCAGATATAAGTCATGATAATTAAAATTGATAAATATGCAACAAAATGTGTGGTAAAAAGGACGACACAGGAAACAAATAAACATTTTAATAATCGTACTTTCTACAGGGTTTATATAGAGTGTGGTACTACAGATTCAGAAGATCACAGGAGGAAGATTTACCCCTCAAATAAAGATTTGTTAAAAAAAACAATAAAGCAAACGAACAACTTTGCCATTGGTCTCCTACACTAATCCTCAATAGCCACTGTCCTGTAAATGTTTAGGTGCAACCCAGCCGAATTAACATGAATCAAATGCCTGAATGACTTCTTCAACCTCTGGAAAGGCCTGACAATGAGCTATTCATTGTTGTGGGGCAGGTTGGCATTACAGAGTAGCAGGAGAAAGGGGTTACATGGGGTTAAACAGTCCAATGATGTCTTATTTTCTGTGTTTTAAATGTGTCTACATTTGGACAATTTGACTAGACAAGAATAAATCTTATTCCCTATATTTTCCCAGGGTAAATAGAAATAATTTCGTGCCAGCTTAGAAAGATATCCATCAAGGCCCAGTCTTAAGAGAGTATTGCTTCCCCCATCTCTGGTATTGCAGCATAAAGAGACTTAAACCTGTAGAATAAAATCCATGTGTAGACACCTGAAAAATGGTGCAAGAATAATAACTACATCTCTCTTACTTTTAAATTTAAAATAAACATAAGTCACTTGTGACAATCAGACAAATGTGGCTTGCATACATCAACTTAAATTTACATTAAAAAAAAATTCAAAAATATGATTGGTAGATCGTAAGAGGGTACATTTCTGACCAAGATTAACATTTGACTCACTGTTCAGCCGTTAGTCGCAGTCTCTTGTGGTCTGCTTATGTTGTAGGAGGCCTTTTGTGAGGAGATAACTGTGCTTCCAGCTTAATGTCATAACTTATTATAATCTTCTTAAGGTTCAGGAACTCTATGGCCTACAGACAGAGGCGGCATTGGATTGCACATGAAAAGCCCAACACATCTCAGCCACACCACTTATCCTCTCCTTCTAAAAATGCAGCAGCAAAAAATATTGAAACTAAGGAAAAATAATACAACTATAAGCATGTGGTAATGCTTTAGTAAGTAATGTGCAGCAACGGCAGACATAACCATACCCCCAAGCATAATCTCCTGGTGAGAGGCAAGCTGTGAAAATGCCTAGTGTTGAAAGGGCCTAAAAAAATCCCCCCTATGAGCGATACTTAGGGGGGAGTGGGCTCTAAACCATAATCACAAGGATTTAAGAATTTCTCATAATTGCTTTTATGGGAATTTGTATAATAAAAAATGTCTAAATTGTATTAACAGGAGCGTTTCTTATACTTTTTGTCAGGTTAGATGATCCAAGGCTTTTTCTGCTGGTAACAGTTCTTAGACAAGAATCCGGATGTAGTATTCTCTTAAAACAACTGTACAAGATCCAGGGGTCATTCTAGAGGTCATCTTGATAAATAATCTACAGCAAAAGTTGCAGGATTTTAGATTGACACAACAGATGATTCCTCAGAGTGCTAAAGAAATCCAGCAGAAATCATTTTCAGCAAGACTGGGTCACAAAGTTACCCCTCAGTTCCAATGATGTGGAAGTGTTGCAAGTGTCATAGTGTTGCACATTTGCAGCTGATCGCAGCAACTCTAATGCCACACGGAGCATTTCTGAGGCGTACCATATGCGCCTGGTGATCAACGCTTCTCTAAAATACGCGATTGCCACTTGTTATATCAACTCTACTTTAATCTAGAGCAGAATGAAACGTTCAGACCGGAAGCCAGTTCATAAATAAATATAGTTGCTCCAGGCAAGCTGAGAAGTAAAAAAAAACTACATGTACAAACTTGGGATCACATTTTCTGGACTTTTATGTAATAACAAATTATGTTTATATATTTAATAAATAGCCATAACTAAATATGAGTATTTAATACTTCCAATGAATACATTGGAAGATTAAAAAAAGTTTTTTTTTTTATCAACTTTTGTTTCTGTTTAGACTTGTGGGATTTTTTTCATGTATTAATCCTCTCAATAAATAATATTTTCATGTTTGAGATTTTTTTAGTCCAAGCATGAGAGATAGCATTTTTATGTTGCTAAGGGAATTTGAAGGAAACTTTAGGCAAGCAGAAAAAAAAAAACTGAAGAAGCAGCAAACATTCTAGATAAATAGGAACCTAAATACTATACAGCCAGAATTTCCAAAGAACTGACTTTAAACAGCAATATGAGTAGTATCAGCTTGATTTGTCTGTAATAGTACTTTTGAAATATCTGAATGAGCTTTCTACCATTCTGGGCCTGAATACCAAACCTACAGAGATGTTTTCAGCCGAACTGTTAAACAAAATAAAAAAAATATAAAACAAGCTTAAGGCCGATGCGTCGGCCTACTCTGACCGATTTTCATTTGTGAGTTGGTAAAAGGTTTTTTTTTTCTTTTTTCATTGCAACATTAGTTGTGACAGCATACAACAGCATATCTAAAAACACTCCATCTGTCTCTCTATGGGCATTATGAAGACCTTAGAGAATTAGAGGTGGATAGATGGCATAAAATCCAACAGCGCTCCACCCGTATCCACCTCCAATACATAAACGAACAACACAAAAAATTCCCCGCTTTGAACCAAAAAGAAATAATCAGCCATGCATATCACACACCTAATCTGTAAATTAAAAGAATTTTAGCACATTAAATCAGAATGGCATCAATATTATCTCCAAGAAGACATTTAATGAAAAGAACCAATGAGATTATACTGGCTAAACTGAATATTACATTTAGATATACAATGGAGATAAGAGCAGCTAATCTTGTGTTAGCATTAGGATAACATACAAATTTGTTAGATATTGTCAGAGGATTAGATGAAAGAGCGGTTTCAGTGAAAGGATAGAAAACAATGGCTGATAAAAGCTTTTGATGCATAAATGGCCTGCAGCTTCAACTTATGGAGAACTGTCAGAATCTTGTTTTAAAGGATGAATGATCATGTTCCTGTATGTCCCAGTAACACCTCTTCCTCGCAAACACATGCAGACACACACACACACTCCCACAGACCATTAGGGCTTGAGAGAGTACACCTCCACCGAGAGAAGATAAAAAAATCCCTGGCTCATTGGGTTGAAATCTCCTATTAATCCTCACTCACCCTTCCAGCCATAGCCATTAAACACAGCTCTGCTTCACATACACACCACACATAGAAACTCTGCACCAGATGCCAAATAACCACTACTTGTTTTTTTAGAGTGCATGTAAAAAACCTCATGGTTCTTCTCTAAAAACAAGTATGGCTGCTGAAAAGATGCTGGACAACAAACTCATCACTGCATCACTGATTACTCAGATTATAACAAGCCAAATAGTCTCTACTGTGTAAAGAACTGTGCCCTAACAGAGCAAGACACTTTCATTCATATCCAGAGGTTCTAGAGATGTTCCCAGTATAGAGCCTGCTTTCTTGGTCAGTTTGTTGAGCTTCTTCTATGAGTTAAGTCTTCTAATGTTGCAACCCCAACAGCTGGACAAAAAAAACAAAATTCAATATAAAATATAAATCACAATGTAATTTATTGAATAAAGGTGATTTGATATTTTAACAAAATTGGGGTATGTCAATATACACTGCAGCCCGAGATTACAGCTTTTGTTAACAACTGACTGGTCAGGCTAAGGTGATTCCTTTGCAATGATAATTGTAGAATTGCGATCCCCATTACTAAGGAGTGGACCTGTTTTTTTGGTTCAATTTGCATGTTTTCTAAGCCATAACAAGGCTTTTGTTTGGGCCACTCTATAAGCCTGGAACACAAACGCTACTCTACACATTTTGTACTTTGAATCTTCAAACTTTGAAAACAAAGTCAAGTGGTTTGTTTTAACTTTTTTGGAACTCTATTTAGATAACATCATTTTTACCAGAACTTACAAATGTTTCCCAAATAGAACTGAAACCAAGCTCCAGCAGAAAAATATTAGAAATGTGTTGTCAGGGATGAAGAAGATTACAGGCTTCCAGCAGAAGATGGGATGGAAGAGGGATGGAAGTCTTGACAGAGCCAAAGATTTAAATGCATTCTTCTGTTGGTTTAATTCAGGAACAAGCTCAGCATTCCTTTATCTTGCCCAAAGTCACATCAACATCCTACCCCCGTTTGCCATTGCCTCCCCTGCGTCTATGAGTTTGTTGTCACTCAAACGAGAAGAGATGGTGCTTCAAGCTCGGCCATTTACCTATCTGTCTCTAGAAGTCAAATGAAGACGCAACTGCACAAACTGAATCCTAATAAGTCACCAGGTCTTGATGGTGTCTGCCCTAGAGTCCTGAAGGCCTGTGCATAGCAGCGCTGTTGGATTCTACAACACCACTACTACCATAGCCTGACCCAGGGGACAGTTCCAGTGATGTGGAAGACCTCCAGCCTTGTTCTAGTTCCAAAGAAAACTCAACCAAATGCAAAGAAAACTTAGTCATCAGTGATTACAGATCTCTTGCCCTGACATCCTAGTAGTCTGTTAGTCTAATCAACGAGTCAGCAGCACAGGATCACCACAGGGGGTGGTACCCTCACCACTCATTTTTGCTCTGTACATTTCTGACATTCAGTATCGGACTGAGTCTTGTTATCTGCAGATATACTCAGATTACTCTGTAGTATTTGGGTCCATCAAAGATGGACAAGAAGCTGAGTACAGAGAGCTGGTGAAACGCTTTCTGGCATGGTGTGGAAACAAGAGGAGGTGGAGGATTGTAAAGTCTTTGGTGTTCACCTGGACAATAAACTTGACTGGAGACAAACCTGTGAAGCCATCCACAAGAAGGGACCGAGAGGACTGTTCCTTTTAAGGAATCTTAGGTTATTCGGAATTTGCAGCAAGGTGCTTCATGTCTTCTATAAGTCTGTTGTGGTTGATCACTTCTGCCATCATCTGCTGGGATAACAGCATAAGAGCAAGTGACTTAAAGAAGCTCAACAAGCTGATAAAAAAGGTTGGCTCTGTTCTACAGTAGGTACTCCTCTAGATCCTCTGGAGATGATTTCTCAAAGAAGATTTCTTCATAGACTAAAAAAACAGTATGGACAACAGCAAGCATACTCTTCAGAAGATTTTAAACAATAGCAGAATATCTTTGGTAAGAGGTTTCTACAGATCTCGTGCTAGACAGACCGCTACAGATGATCCTTCGTGCCTACAGCTATCAACACCTACAACAACTGGTTAAAAAAAAAAAAAATCATATGAGTTACTGTAACATTTCATTTCCCTTTGGGATTAATTAAGGGTTTTTAAAATAGAATTATGAATTAAATTAAATTGAGTCAAACAAAAAGAGCTGCAGCACAATGGCTATATGAGCAATGATGTACATCTGAAACCAGGAGTCTCTGGTGTTTGCCGACTCTGCTTCAGTGTTTGAAATTTTAGCCACAAAATGCGGGCCCATAAAAACAAGATGAAAATGTCCCTGTTCAGACTTTAGTGTCTGATAAATAAGAAAAGAAAACAAGAGCGTAGAAGCTTCTCATCACCCACAAAGAGCCATCACTTTGCATTATGTGATGTGTGAATTGATTAATTTTGGTTTTACTGAGCTGATGCTTGCTGAGATAAAGGTGAAGTTTAACCCATCGAGCAAAAATTGGTTGAAAATACATTAAAAGACGACATGATTTATATCCAAATGACGTCTATGTTTAGTTGAAAAATGAAAGGTGAAAAGCCGTAATTTTCAGATAGATCTTTAAATTACCTAGTCTATTATTGGACTAAAGTGGGACAAAATCAGACCAACCAAATAATATGGAACTAGATCGGTCTCAATTTCACAAATTCACACATGTGAATCATGGGATGACTTACCCCCAGATCCCACATCCTTCGTCACTGCCCTGCTCCGTTCCAGACCGCCTGTGTTGGAATCTGGAGATCTGCCACCTTTTTCCAGCAGAGAGCGCCCTGGGTCTCCTGAGCCACCTGCACACCTGAGGCTGATTCATCTCATCAGGAGACCAGCTACTTAAGCAGCGGCTTGACTTCCCTTCAGCGCCGGAGTGTTGACCAGTTTTGGTTAGCAGAATCTGAGCCTCAGCCTGAACCTAGAATCTCTGTCTGCTCTGGAGAGTAACTCTGATTCTAACCAGTCTCTGTCTTCTCTGCCTCATAGGAAACCTGATCGAAGTCTGTAGCTCTGGAGGAGCTCATGTTTGGAAACCTGCCTGCCTGCCCTAAGAAGCCAAACCTGAAGATCCTCAGTCTGAATCTCCCCGCTTGTTCTCAGGAGAGAACTAGGAGTACAACTCAAGGTCTGAACCTCGCTAGCCTGAAGCTAGGCTCTGCCGCTGCTAAGCTCTCTGCTGAACCCACAGTCTCTGGACCCAACCGGTTCCCTCTCTCCACCAATCAGTCTGAACCTCATCAGGTACAACTCAGAAACAAACACTGCCAAGACATCTTTGCTACCTGGCTAACCAAACAATCCCTCTCTGCAGATTACTCTGTGAATCCAGTCCCGGGCCTGAACCAGAACCTGTGCAAACAATTTAGAGAGCAGAGCAGAGCTAAAAATAGCTCGGCTCCGTATTTTGACGGCAAAGGACGGATAAGACGTACGGTGACGTGTGGAGGACTAGCAGCGGATCTGGAACAGTTCTCATTGATTAAAGGAATGCTCCGCACAACCTACAGAGTGGAGGGGTGACAGAGGATGTAGGATGTAAGTCATCCACATGGAGTAGTTTCTTGTGATTGGCTTATACAAGGCAGCTTTGTGATTGGTGTTAAAACCATTCCCGAGTTTAAAAAAACTATTTAGGTATCGAGTAGAGAATGACACGGGAGTGGATTTTCACTCCTGTCCCGTCCCACTCCCACAGAAAAAAAATTGTGTCGCGTCCCGATCCCGGGCCAGAGTAGAAATCTAAATCCTGTCCCATTCCACTCCTGGTGAAATTACTCCCACTCCCATCCCGCTCCCATTCAGAATGACTCCCACTCCTGCACCACTCCCATTCTTGTTGTCTTCAATAAGATTTCTGCCAATACATTGAATCTGAATTTCTATGAAGGGTCAGTTAAGTTCCTGTTTCTAACTGTGGTAACTGTTGGTCCCTCCATTGTTGTTTTTGAGCGCGGGTGAAAAAATCAGAGCAGAAGCACTGTTGGTTTTTGGGTCATGTAGTTTTTTTTGACTCGCATTATAGTGTAGGCTTCAAGGGAAAAAAGCTACAAAATGGCGGCGCCAGTACTGGATTTTTTTTTCTTTCTATTTTATTTTATTTTTTGGCATTGATCCTAGTTTTTTTTAGTTACTATTGGTTTGCTCCTGCTCCCGTCTATTCCCGTTAATGTTTAATCCTGTACCGTCCCAATCACGTGATCGTTACTAATACTGACTCCCATCCCACGGGAATCCCGTGACCCGTGGGATTCCCGAAAAAATGTCAGTCTCTAGTATCAAGGCATATCAGGGGAGTGTCAAAAATCAACACACAAATGCAGTGAAGTTTAAAGACCACTGGTACACTCTCTGATTGTGAAGTTAATCGGTCTATTTCAGTTGCCCTAAGGAGTGGAAGTGCATACAGCACATACATGTTTTTCCTGTCATTGCACTTTCTTGTGATAAACATGTAACATGTTTATCACATCATGTTTAAAACATCTGAAATGCTTTCCCCTTCAAGAATATACAGACGACTAATAGATGTATTAAAAAGGGTAAAACAAAAAATCCAAAACAAAACTGGATTATAGCCTAATTATATAGAGTTCTGACAAATAGGCAAATATTAAGATAGAGCTCCTTGCTTTAATTTTATACAACTGTCCAACGGATAGTTTTGACTGAGAGTAAAGGTATTTCCAAAAGCATAAAAGGAAGCTTTTGTTGGTGCTAAAACAAACACCAACATTTTCCAGTCAGTTAATTGGAATATTTGCTATAAGAACAGAATCATGACACTCAAAGAAATAAGAAGACTGAAGAAGGTTAAAAGACTATAAAAAGCAGCTTGCATATGATTATGCAAGGAGCCTACACACATTCAGTTGTGAAATGGAGTGGTACTAAGAGCATATTTCTACAGTAGAATTTAAATGAGCAAAAGAACACAGTCTTGTCTTTTACAAGATAAATTATTTGCATATATTATGGAAATCGCTTGCTCTTACAAAAACCTTCAATTTTGTTTCCCCATAAACAAACTAACTTTTATAAACTCCATCATATTTGCTTCCACTTATCCATTTTACTGAAGGACTCTTACTAAGCAGGGGCATATTTTTTATTAAAGGCTTAATTGGAAAAGAGGTTAAAGCAACTCAGCAAACACAAGGCTTTGTTAAACAGTTTGTAACTGAAGATATTTTAATTCAAATTGTTTTGTTGTTTTTTATCCAAAAAGAGTGTGTTCGGGGGGGGTCACACAGTTACAAGAAGGTGGTGAGTTGAAATCCCCTGGATGGATCTCTGCTTGGAGTGTTTTATGCTCTTCCGGAGAAGTGTGTTTTCTGAGGAAGTTCTCCAGCTTTAATCAGAAGTGATCAAATCTGCACGTCAGGTTAATAGTTTAAAAAAAAATTGCCTTTAAGTGTTGTCTTTGCATTGTCCTGTTGGACACTTCTTGCCTTATGCATACCACCCATACCACCATAAGACACAAAGGTACATATGAAAGATGGAATGATCATGATGTCAAAAGAAAAGTAAAAGCATATAACCAAGTATTATAAAAATATTTTTTACTTATAATCGACCAAACAATTCACATATAGTTTTGGTAATCTAATATAATTTTGCACCATTTGAATAGGACTTTATAGCTTAAAAAAACAAATTTTTAACCCTTTTTAACAGTTTATATTGTGCGTTATCACAGTTATCGATAATATATCTTAGTTAACTATTAAAACCTTAGTTTTCAAGTCAATTGTGTTAAAGCATTTACTTTTTCATGGTGAGGCCGTTGATAGACGATACTGGAGCAAAAACTGTTATGATTTCAATTACCTTAAAGTACAGCTTTGGGAGAGTAAGCTAGTTACAGGAAAACAATCATTACATGGGGTTCTGAGGTGGGCTGAGAGTCAGGTCATAAATTAAATTTGCCTTGGCTGAACACTTTCCTTCACCGTGGGCTTTGAGCAATAACTACAAGAGAAAATATTTTTGGAAGAAACATCCAATCCAAACTGTCACTGTAATCGAGCTTCTCAAAAATACTATATATGATCCGCTTAATTACCATTCCAGGACAGCTTAATAAACCTGCAATGACATTTGTTGGCAAATAAAATAATTCATTTTGTCATTTGCATTCACTCCAGTCAGCTCAGCACAAAAAGCTCACTGTCAACGAGCAAACGAGTCATTTGTCCATTAGCAAGGCAGGAAAAAAGGTAACAAACAAAAACAGATGAGCCTTTGTACATCCATTATCAGCTCTACTGCTTTATAGGCCTCAGAGGCTCCCACACTCTTAAACAGATGTCATGAAATGTTTAAAGCTGAGCTACACCGAGACCCATCAGCATAGTAAATGTGAAGTGGGAAGAGATTTAGAAGATTTAAAGTAATGGAATAATTACCATGAAGAAGCACAGCACAGCAGAGTCATGCACCACTAGTTGTGGCGACCTTGGATTCCATCAATATCATTGGTTGGGTCTATCTTTTACCAAAGAAAAGGAAAGGGGAAAGCAGTTTGGAACCTTAGGGATAACTTAAAATCAAAGCAAATCTAAGTGTAATGAATGGATTTTAAAATACAAGAAAATAAAGACAGTATGAGAGAGAAAAACAATTTAGACAAAGATCAATATAAAAAGAAGGCAAAGATCATAAAAAGTCTCAACTCTTATCCTGATCTTAGAGATACTGTAACCTTTGAAGTCATTTCCAAGGCATTAAGAGAAGAACTGTGATACGTTCCGCTCTTAATTGATTTGTTATTTGCCCCAAGGACTGCGTGCAAGTGTTTATAGAGAGCAGACGTGACTCTTTCTGTGTGTTTGGGATCTCTCTGATGTGTATTAGTGCTCCACGCCAGATGAGAGTGCTGTGATTGTGCTGCCTCTTAGGTGAGGAGAGGTGCACTGACAGAGATAGAGATAAAGAACGGTGGGGGATATAAACATGGGTGGCCATGGAGGTGAAAGGGTCAGAATGTGTTTGTTAATCAACAAAGACTGTGGCAGAATAAACTGAGGGCAGCTTTGACAATCACAAGGCAGAAAACAGCCTAAGAACATGCTGACAAAACAGATAAAGGATCTCCCTCCTCAAATTTCACCTTCTCAGCTTCTTTTCCTTTTTCTCATAATCAGTCTTCCATATGGCCCGAACCCCCCTTCCTTCCCTCACCATATCTTAGTGGGATTTGTGATCTAAGATCAGTATAGCTGTAATGCCCTTCTCACTATCTGACAGATGATATAGTCTGCCCTTTTGGCTGCAGTTGGAATGGCTGCAGATCAATACCCAGACTGGCTGCTTGTCAACATTCACACAGTCAAGCAGACACCCGTGCACATGCCCAAAAACACTCAAGTGTAGGACCAGCATCAAAGCCTCCCCGAGCTGGCTGGCATTTTCCGGAACAGGACCTGGATGCTTGCAACACAGCAGGAGGGTACATTCCCGGGATCATTCCCAGCTAACAGCAGCAGGGTGGCTGAAGGATGACAGCACTTTGGAATTTTGCACACAGATTCTAATGGCCCCATAGCGGAAGTTATAAAGTAGGTTGAATAGATGGTCAGGCTAACCAGCTGAGCGCAGAATATTTTAGAACTTGTTCGGCTTAGTTATATATGAGAAGAAATATAAGGCTTTGTTTTCACTGCTAAAGAAATGCATCCTCGGTTGTGTTCCCAACATGTCTGGTAAACAGAACTTCTAATGGTTTTTTATTGATAAAATACTTTTTATTTTACCAATACTCTAACTGTACTGAGGACGTCCTAGTCTAATTCTCAATTCTGGATGCCTCCTGGACCAGCCATGTCCTATTGCGAGGAAGCCTTGTGGAAGACATGCTGGAGGGACTGTCTCTGAGCTGGCCTGGTGTTGCCTTCAGATCGCCCAGAGAAGCTGGAGGAATTGTATGTGTGCATCGGGAAGTCTGGGCATCTCTGCTTAGAATGAATGTTACAGACAGACGGACAACGGATGGATGGGAGCAGGAGTCTAGAGACTGCCCTGCATCATAGTACCGCATCCAAGAAACTTTACACCTCTCACAGTTCAGTCAGAGAAAATCTGGATGCAGAGGAGCTTTTACACCTTAAATTCACTTACATTGATGGGTAAGTAAATACTTTCAGCAATAGAGTGTAGCTTAAACATTTACAATCCTGGCAGAAGAAAAACAAACTTTTCTTCCTGTCATATTTGTGTAGTTTATTAAAAAAGACTGCAAAGCAATTGCAACTGCTAAGAAATACTTTAAAATCACAAAGCAAACGTATTTGTATCCGTATTTGTTTGCATTAATATTCATTACAAAGACAAATTCTTCATATTGCCTTGCAGCAGAAAGATCATTTGCAAAACTCAACACAAAAGACTGAATGCACATAGTTATACAAAAATTTGGTAAATCATTTCACATAATTTATTTTGACAGTAAAATATGTTGCAGCAAAACCAATTTCATGTCAAATAGAGCTGCTCTGTGACCCAGCTTTTTCACATACACCATGCTTCTCTGCACACACTTTTCTAAACACAGCAGATTTTAAATGACCTATGCAGATAAACTTTGTCCAAGAATGGGTTCATATTGTTGTCTTTCAAGTCTGTTATATCACTGCTTCTTGCCACATAAATAATAATTAGTTGTATAAATAATGCAATCACAGATTTGACAGGCACAATTACTCTGACACCTCTGCACTCAACTTGTCTGCCGCTTCCTTCTCTCTCAAGCAGGTTGTAATTTATTGGCTCTCAGAGCCATCACAGAATGAATCAATGACCAATTACAGAGATCCATGTAAGGTCTCTGGTGCCCTTCAGTGCATGGGGCAGTGTTCAGATTGGAAAATAATTATGTAAAATGCCACAACAACAGGAAAGTATTAGCAAGTATTTTTCAGCAAGTAGAAAACACATGAAAAGGTAAACAGCAGAACAGTGTAGTCTTGTACTCTCCTACAAATCCACTGAAGCTAGAGAGGAGGTTTCAGGGATAGATGGAGGGCTGGGATGATCTGCTGTTTGCTACTATGGAAGTGTGTATTTAGTATAAAGCAAATCATTTAATCACACCCATACCATATGATCATTTCAGTATGAATGTCATGCAATGTGTACTCCGCTGAATAGCCCTGTTTCAAATGCCCCCGTCGTTGTTTCTGCCTAATTGCACTTTTAATCATGTTGAGCACTGACAAGTCTTTCAGTCCCTTTTGTTCCCACATGTTTTTTTTTCTGCTACATGGAAAGTCTATTGATCCTGCCCTGAAACAGTCTCAGCTCAGCTGATTAAAGAGGTGTGGGCACAGATAAAACATCTCTGAAGACAAAAACGAAGGGGAAAAAACGAGGGGAGGAGAGGATATGCTAAAGATGTCAAAGTCAAAGATAAAAAACGAACAAGTGGGAGAACAAATTATGTTTTCCCTGTAGGCAGACATGGAGAATCTATATCGTTTTGTTTGATCCTTTATTTTTTTATTGCTGCATAATGCTTTTACGGGCCGGGGAGAAGCCTCTTTATTCAAAACAGAGAATGGCTTCCAATGTCACAAAGAAAAAGAAAAATATTTAAATGCACATTTCAACCTCAGAACAGAGAAAAGAAATGAACAATTACTAAAAATGTACAGAAATCAGTGAATTACCTAAATCTGATTATTTTAATTCACCTTTACCTAATTGGGCTGCCATTGTGCGGCACTCATGGAGCAGTTATGTCCATGGGGTTTTTGCAGTGTATGCCAATGCAAATTAACACTATTTATTTGGGTTCTTTACAGATTACACTCTTAATATTAATGACATTTTTGCAAAACCAAAATCTATTTTTTTTTCCTATTTGACTCTGAACAGAAAAAAAACAATAGAATTTCCACAAAAAACAAGTGGACTTGTCTTTCCCATTTTTAAAAAGTTTAAAAGAAAATGTGTCACAGCATCCTCTCATATTCATATAGAAAGGAAACTTGCAGTTGCAAGACTGTGCAAATGGAATAGGAGAAATTCGTATTAGTTTTGAACTTTGAGGAACATAAAAGCAATAAGAAAAGTTTCATCCTAACAGAAGAAGGTTTTGAAAAACAAGTTTTAAGAAGCTGCACACGTAAAACTTGGTCACATCTAATCAGATGCAGAGAGCTAAATCATGCTGATAAAATTCAAAACCATTCAGGATGTGATGGACTTCCTCTTGCTCATAAAGACGTCAGACTTCTGTACGTTCTGGGAAATTTGTAGAGATTCTTCAAAATATTGTTCCAGAAGCATGTAGATAGATCAGAGACAAGAATTGAGTCATTTGTCATTCTTATGCATGCTCATAAATATATCATAAACTACACCTGCAGCCGGATTCTTCAGGAACATCAATGTCTCTTTTGGGTGGAAAAATAAGCTGTACACATCTTTATTCCACTGTCTGAAACAACCATGACTAGTATCCTGCTGTGGAACCTATGCCTTCACAAAAGACCTCCTGAACCTTTCTTTTGCACAGCATAGCCTCTCAGAACTTTTCTCTTAGTCTTGGCTCTGCCAGAGACATTTTTCCTGCCTTAATTTTAAGGCATGCATTATCTGCGTCTCAGCTAGCTCCTTGAAGCTACTTTCCTATTTAAAGCCAGAAAAACACATATTACATCAGGGACTTCTAGGTGGTTATTAGTAGGGCACCCTTACTTTTACACGGAGTGACTCATTCTCACAGTTAATCAAGATTTCTCACCTTGTTGCATTTGTATCTTAATCATCTCTGTGCTCAAAGCTGTTCCAAATGCTGCGTTGTGGGGATTTAATTAAAGGCATTGTGGAACTAAAGCATTTTGTCTTCTGAGGGGCCTTGTTAAACAAACAGAACATGCGCACAAGATTTTAGGGGAAGAGTGCTACCAAATCCTCCTGGGCAATTAAAGAGTCTCTGTTTCATTTTATTGCCATGTTAGCAGATCATCACAGCATCTGGAGGAGGAATGTGGCAGGTGGAAGAAGAGATCTTACCTTCCACTGGAGACTGAAAAAGCAGGAGACTGTCAGCTCCTCAGAATGGGCTGGTCCAAACTGTTGAGACAAACAATGTCTCAGATTCTACTAGCTGAAATTTTACTTTTAGAAATATTTACATATTCCTTGATGGGAAATAATAACAAGAGTAACAAATCTTAAAATTATTAGTGGTTCCATTTGTGCTTGTTTTACAACATTTTATGATTTTAAGTGGTGTTTATAAACAGTGTTCAATATTTGGAGAACTGAATTTTGCAGGTATTTTACATGATAACAGCCAATTAAATTAGTAAACTTGTTCTTTCGGGAAATATTTTAGGTACTCTATCCAGAAAAAGATCCAAAATATTTCCCCTTAAATGTAAGGGCTGGTTAACTGCCAGGTGAAGCTCCGCTGATGCCAGTTGGGCTGTTGGTTCACACATTGTATAGACTTCATCTATGCCTCCACACTTTTTTAAACAAAGTGGAGGTGGGAGTTAACCATCATACCTGCTATCATTAGATCAGATTTTCCATGGAAAAACTTACAACCAAACAGCAAAATAAAACAACACAACTATCCTGTTTTTATCAAATAGGTGTGACTCATACAATCAGCAAAAACAAAAACACATAAAAAACTAAAGCTCAGATGTTCTAGCTGCACCCGTCACTTCCTAAGTAGATGTGCCAACTACTCATCTAAGCTGTTCCAAACTGAGTTTATTTTTTCTCCCATGTATGAGTGTTTTGTCACACTGGTTTAAAAGCTGATCCTCTGCCGCACAGGTTAGGAATCCTCCCCCTACACAAACTGCATAGGCATAATTATCTCAGTGGAGAATGATAGAATGATGCACTCATAACAGGGTTTTTATAAATGAACAAAGCTGAGCTGTTATTTTAATTTTTCTTGCATTCGGGTGTCAAGGTTATGCAGTTTTAATCTGTGACTCTCTTTATTGCTTTATTGAGTATAGTGCAGTTTTTAAAAGAGGAAGAAAATTAGACATGTTTGCCTTTTATCAACCTAGCTCAATGGCATGATGCCTAACCATCAAACTAATGGTGCTGCTAGAGCCTGCTGCATGTAGGCAGTGAGTCCAGCAGGTATATCTTCTTTTTCTCTGATCAACACAGAGGTAATTATAGTTCAAGTGACAAAACAGATGCTGCCTTTGAATTAAGTGACACCAACAAGATGAGTATTTTATTAAAGTGGAATATGAATATTTAAAAACAAACAGTTCTGATAAGAAGCTTTCACTCACATTGTATTTTGATGAAAAATATTTAAAAACACATTCTTATACAGTCAAAGATGTCTTTAGTTTAGTGCAGAAGAAAAGACAGATCTCCTGCAAACATAATAATAACCCTGGCAGACATAGATGGACAATTATAATCATTTAACCAAAAACATTGTGACTGACAGGAAATGGCCCAGGTATCTCCTAAAGGACATATAGGTTCATTTCTCATCAAAACAATTCATTTTGAAGAAAAACCCATTGAAAGTATGTGTGAATGTATCAATCTTACTGAAATAAATATAGTATTTCAAAATTATTCTTTCTATAAGTTTGGGTCCAAAATAAATAAATATTTACTTCTGGTTATAATGTGTCAAAACGGAAGAACTCTCTGATAGCTCTGAGAAATGGCTTTGCTCTATGTTATATTTCCTAAAATTAAGAGGAACAAAAAAGGAATAAAACAACATTAAAAATTTTTCAAACCTTTAAGCCAATGGTCTCAGACTCAAATCCTCAAGGGGATGTCCTGCAAAATTTAGATGTGTCCCTGCTTTAACACACCGGACTCCATTATGAGCTCATTAGCAGAGTTGACTGCAGCTAGTGTGGAAGTTCGACTATTTTTATTTTTTCCTTTCTTTTTAAAGCTTGCTTTCTGCTGTCAGGGCTTTCGCGCGTTCAAGCCGCTGCATTCTTCATGGTGTGAGGTTCATGTTTTCACAGCACTTCACTCTTCTTTGCAATCTGGGAGGTAAATCTGTTTAAAAGCACTGTTTCCAGAGACATTGCGCTCATGAAAAGTCAGGCTATTGTCATAATTACATAGTACTTCTAAACGTTTCATCGTAACCAGCATCTGTTCTGAAATGTGTTGAGGAGGAAGCCCAGATGTTGGTCAAAGGGCCGTTACGCAGACAAAAACAGAGTGTATCAGCATGATTTTCCGTGTAACATTGACTTTTCTGAGCGTAACAGCCCATTACATTGAAATGCACTGGAAAGAACCCTGAGAAAAATCTACAAGTAGTAGGAAACTGGCCCCTAAAAGTCTGAGACCCGAGCTTTAGGCATTGATGACAATTTAATAAAACAAAGGGGCTTGGAGGCCACGCAGAGAATGCAACTTCCCCTATAGTCAGGTAAGTTGAATTTTTGCTTGTGGTAACCATGTTTATTTCTTTATGTTATCTAATTTCATAATTTTTTTTTTTGTCTGTGTGTCCTCCCTGGCAATGTGGTAATAAGAATTGTTGTCTTAATGCCAGCAAGAGCCCAACAGATTTTACTCTCACAAGTGAAGTATTATTGCTTTTGCCATAGTGCTCTGCTTGGTTTATATATGCAAATAGTTGTATTATCTCCTATCATTTTATATGGATGTACAAAAAAAGGGAGCAAAGGTGAGAGAAACAGAAGACAAAAGAGATATACTGACAAAACTTAATCAGCGACATGTAAAAAGAACAGCACAACCAACTGATATTAAAACTATGGATACATGCAGCAACATACAGTGTTGATTAATATGGAATGCATAAAGTGGTAGCTAAAGATAAAAATTGGAGAGTATGTAAGTAACCTGATCCAAGCACCTGTAGGTGTTTGAGAGAGTGTGTTCATGTGTGTAAGGTTTATCCATTGGGAAAATAATCAGTAGTGGTTGCGAAGAGCCAAAGACCCATCTCCCCGGAGCACCAAGGCAGCGCACCAGAGGATACAAAACCCCAGATGCCTAAAGGTACCCCTGCCATTAGATGGTAATGTCAATGCCCCCCCTCTAACTCAACAGGCACCAGGCTCACTAGAGGCCCCAGAAGGGCCAGACACCCGGGCAATTACCATTTAACGACTGAACTCAAGCGCCATACCCTACAGAACCGCCAGGACACCTGCCCAAGGGCGAGACACACTAGGAACTTCAAAGCCCTGGACCCACCCCAGGCCCACCTAGGTAACAAAGTTTAGCATTAGCAAAAGTGGACATAGCATCTGGCCGAAACAGTACAGATGGAGATTGGAGCACAGCAGGCAAATGCAACTGCGCCACTTCCTGGCTGAGTGAAGGTACACTTAAAGCAATGTTTTTTAAGACAATAAAACTTTGCAAAAGCACAACGTTAAAGCCATTCAGATGGCTTAATCATGATGCTATAACATGAAACATACATCGAAACCCTGATGTATGATTAGAACACACTTTTGAGCCCATGCCACCAAGAAGTAGAATAAATCTTACGGTAAAAGGTAGTCATTACCAGTGACAGATAGGTGTACCAAATAAAGTGGCTAGAGAGTGTATATGAGGGGGATCTCCCACATCACTGAATGTATGAACACAAAAACGAAGGCTCTCAATGTTAGAAAGTATTGGTCCAGCCTGGAGTTATCTTTAAATTTTGAACTGCCTTCCCAGCCCAAATGAGGCAGAGCTTGTTTCCATCAAGTAACTCAGACCTTGGCTCTAGTTTTCACTGTGCACGTTCCAAGAATAATCTGTCAACTGGTAAAAGGGTCAACTAAAAACCTTTAGAAATTGACCTTACATTCTTTTGCAGGACACAGTGTAAAAATGTTAACAGGGCCAACGTGTCAGGGTGAGAGCGTCAGCCTTGTGAGCACATGTATTTGTCCTTTTCATACCATTGTTACAGTGCAAATATGGATTTTCGGAGTTTTCTTCATTCTCTGTCCGAAAAAGGATATCAAATATATGCTGCACCAAGCAAATAAAGTGTTCTCAGAGCTGCAGAGCCAAAAGGAAGGTACACAGAATATCAAAGCGCCTGCTGCCCAGCATGAATGATGGTTCTCCATGACCGTCTTCAGATGAGCAGGGTAGGAGAAGTCCGCAGGCTGATTTAGAGCCTCAATCTCGCACAAGAGGGGTCACTTTTCGCTCAACAGTATGACTTACGAGGACATGGCTGCTAGTTTCATTTCCATTTCAGTTTGAGGAATGATGGCAAAGTTCCAACCCATCTGTAAAGGCTGTTGTGTGAGCTTGTGGAAGGACACTGATCTGTTCTTAATACCTTGTAGTAATGTGGTTGTTATATATTTTATGACATTTTCTATAACTTTGAGATATTAGGATATTTATACAGGAATGCAGAAACACATTTGTTGGTGGGAGACATTTTTCTCTGAAAAAATATGACAGATGAGTTAAGTAAGATTCATTCTGCAACAGTTAAAACTCCTGTGATGACAAATTTGTCTAATTATGTTTTAGTATTGTCTTTATTAACTTGTCCTTCAAGTAAATATATTAAATGTTACATTTAAAACTTTGAAAATAGATTTATTTGAGTTATTTAATTCAAATAAATCTCAAAGACAAATCTTCTTCATTACGATTCATGATGTCATTATCTGTCTCATTTCTGTTTCATTCTGCCCTCATGGCTGCTGGTTTACTATTGTTTCCTACCTGTGCCTCTGTTCATGCTGACTGCTGATTGTCCTCACCTGTGCTGCTGTCTACATAAGCTCCTGCCCTGGACTTATTCAGTGCGAGATCGTCTGTAGTCTACTTCTGCCACAGCTTTCAAGCTTCAAGGGTGCTGCCTGGATTGTTTACCTAATCAATCTTGTGACCTTTGCCTAAAGCCTGTTGGCTCTGAGTAAGACCCCTGGAGCACCCGACGTCTGCTATTGTCTTTGGATTCTGATTTCAGCCTCATGGACTCTGGACCTAAATTTACCTTCTGTCTCTCATTGTTATTGACCTGGAATAGCTTATTTATTTGATTACTGGATCACGGATCTCTGTAGAGTTTGTTTTCCTAAAAGGAATCTTACCCTCTGATGGTATACTTGGAACCTTATCATCTAGTATTTGTAGCCACCATTTTAGGGAAGCCCTACCCTAGTCCTCAGGAATCTGAGTTGGACCTTCTTCAGATTGCTCACTTTTCTCCATTGTGAAGAACCCATCTCACGTTATCCAACACTACATTGGTGCAAATTCCTATTCCTGGTTCGCCCACATCTCGCCAGTCTGTCTTTTTGCAGACTTTGATGGAAGCTGACAACCCTATATGGCCTCATCTCAGTATTATTGTGAATAAACTTTATAAACATTTTGCAGTTTTATTGTCATCTGCTGGGTCCTATCTGAATCAAAATCATGTAAGACAGACTAATTATCAAACAGACTAATCACATAACACTGACCAGTCCAGATGCAAAAGCACTGATAAATGTAAAAACAACCTGCCATAGGGACTTCATATAAACTTACACATTAACCTGAGAAACAATCTTCTCCTTCACCATCTTCCTCTTCTTTGCAGCTGTAACGCTGTTTCTCTGTCATTAAAGCGCATTTTCCATTTCTTTTTTTATTTCTTCATTAAAATCTCTAGTTCCAGTGGCGTGAAATAGGCTTGTTTATGTTTAAGATTATGCACTTAGCAGACGTTTTTATCCACAGCAACTAACAGAGTAGACACAATTTTACAGTTATCATCAATATGACAATAAGTAATGAAATTTCATTGCATAAGGCTTATAACAGTGTAATGATAATGCAGTTGGGGTAGATAAACAATACCAATATAGGCACTTCCTGTTGCCTGTTGTCATGGTGACTCGTCAAATCGGGAGTCCACTGAGAATGGCTTTTAATACTCACTACACACATGTTCAACTCTGAGTCGAGCTACTTAGAGTTGATTGAACTAATTCATAGCAACCATTGGGAAACTGGAAACTAGATCAATTTAGAGTTGAAGATTTGAATCTGAGTTTGTTAAACGTGCTTCATGAAATGGATCCCTGGAGAACATTCCAAGAATTAAATGACTTATGTCCAAGCAAGATCTAGAACAACTCACTCATGCATCTAGCTTTAGTGAGAATGATTACTGGAACAGTGTCTTCACAGGTTTGCCTAAAAAGTCCAACAGACAGCTGCAGCTGATCCAAAGCTATGCTGCCCATGTTCTCACAAGAACTAAGAAAGTAGAGTACATCGGCCCAGTTCTGAAGTCCTTCCACTGGCTCCCTGTAGCTCAAAGTATAGACTTTAAAATTCTCCTGCTAGTCTATAAATCATTGAATGGATCAGAACCTCCATACACAACAGATTTATTGGCAGTGTATCAACATCCCAGACCACTCAGGTCTTCTAGTTCAAGCCGACTCTGTCCACCCAGAACTAGAATTTGCTTAGAGCTTCCTTTAACTGTTGAAGTCAAACTGTTATCATTCAATTCGTTTAAGGTACTGTTCCAAATGTTATTTATTTTACTACCACCTTTTATAATGGTTTTATCTGTATTTGCCATTATTCAGGTTTTATTTTTTTCAATAATTCAGGTGAACCACTTTGAATTGTCCTTGTACTGAATTGTGCTTTACAAATAAGCTTGAATTGCCTTGCAACACAAGTTCTATCTAGAGTGACTTCAACCTACTGCCTACAACCTAGTGATGCAGGATCCTTTCATGTCGATGTTGGCATAGTAGACATGAATAAATATTATATATTTTGGACACATCAAAATGTATAAAGCAATTATTTATATATTTTTCCTGTTAAATGAATACTTCCATTGTATAAAAAAGTAGATGTTATGTGGATTGGGGGTGTCGGAAAAAGCCAAGCTCCTAATATCAATTAAAAGAAAAAAAAACTTTTTTCCTTAAAGGAATGAGGGGAAATGTGCTACTTCAACACCACCACTCTGGTAGATGGTGCCATTGACCTCATTTGGTGTATGGCGTAGCACCACTCCTGTAGATGAGCCAGTCACAGTGGCAAAAGAGGACCCAGAAAAAATGGCTACTAAAACAACAAAATAATTGAATGATCAGTATCTTCTGATGAAAATATAAAACACTTGCTTTTTTATCTCAACATTTAATTTTGAAATTAGCTTGGTAGAATGTGGCAACATATCAGGATATTGCAAAATGTTGACGAAAATGTTGTACTGTATAATGATAAGTATTGCAATGGAATACTCAGCCCATATATGGATATATTATCCTTTTTGCAAATGAATTATTTTGATGAAATAGTTTTAGCTATGAACTTTAATTACGTATGTAAGATAATGCTCTTGTTTATTCAGCTAGTATTTATAACAGCAGCCACAACAAATAGCTGAAATATCAAAATATTCTTCTTTTTTAAATTCAGCAAAACTACATAAAAACATGCATCCATTCATGTTATACAAAGACCCTGTTGATATAGAATAGAAAACTCAGCCTTTTCAGCAAACAGCCACTTATCAGTTACTCATTTGGCGATCAATAAGATAAAAAATTAATAAATAAATATAACTTTTGGTAAAGATCTTATCTCTTGCAAATTTAACCGTAGCCATAAAGACTTAGAAATTATGGAAAACCAGCATTGAAACTGTTTTGAAGGATAAGAGCTGATGATCATACTGTACACAATAAAAACAGAAAAAAATCTAAAAAAAAACAGATTCTAAAAAAACAGAGAAAAGATCAGTGACCAATCAGCGAAAAAAATACTCAAACCTTAGATTGGGCTAAAAACAGAAGGCAAATAGGGACACAGGCAACAAAAACAACACAGTTTGTTCTTCCCTTTTGCAAATTGAATTAATCGAGGCTCCATTGACGTACTGTGTAACAAGACAAACATAATTAGATTACATCATTACTCCTCATCATTATACGCTTGCTTCCTTCCCTCTCCCTGGGGAACCAGGAACAGCCAACTGGATCATCAACTCTAAACAGTGGCCACAGAAAAGCAAGATGGCTGTCATCATTAATTCCATTTAACGACTGAATTGTGTTTCTTGCTGAAATTCTTGCTCATGGCTCTAACGCTCCAAAAAGTACAGTTTGGCTTGAGATGTAATCACCATCTCCCTGTGAGCTATATTTACAATGTGTAACTATTCACTGTTTCTGGAGTTTGTGTGATTTAGTGGGCTGGCTGCTTGATCTTTGCCTGGGCTGCAGTCATGATAAAGGCGAGTTATGCATGAGTCTGTGTTACACAGCAGCCAGGCAGAGAGGTTTCCCAGCATTGCGGAAGTTCACCCCCAAGTTCAAACAGTATTCTTCAAATGTGAAAGATATGTGACTTGTGGATTCCTGCTAAAATTCCCCCATTGTCAGGGCACAGACAAACAGGGAAACATTAAGAAACTGACAGCAAGACTTGATGGGTATAAGACTAGGAATGAGATATGTAGCCTTGCAATGAGGACCCCAGAAAACTCAATATGGTTGTTTTAATAGGATTGTACAGTAAGGGGCGAGGTGTTGAAAAGCTGCTCCCGTGCTGTGTGTGGTAATGGCCTATCATTTTCTCATGGGAGAGAGCACAACCCTGCAGCTGTGGCGTGCCGAGAGCTTCCACAGCTGCTGAGGAGGCGGTGTCAGCCTTCCTTGGCACTCATCGCCAAGTCAGCTGAGAACGGCTGGCTTCCCCGCACTCTGGGAAACATGAGTGTTAAAAAATACGATGCCGTGTATGACTAGTCAGAAGGATGTGCAATATGGCTCCCAAAAAAAAGACATTCTTACAGATATGTCAGCATTAAATGATTTTAATTTAAAACAATCTGAACTGTCAAGGGAAAAGTTAAACAGCCACAATATAGTTAGAAATATGTAATGTAATTTCTCAATTTTATACGGCTTTTACCACCTATACAGTAGATAGATAATTCCATCCTTCGTTTAACTTCCCATAAGTCATATGAATAACATGCTGCAGGGAGTGTTACCCTCCATTCCATACTCAGTCTTCTTTTTCACAAATTGATAAATCGAGACATAAGCATGCTTAATCTCTGTTCCATGTGCAGCTGTGGTAGGGGCACAGGGAAATTGAAATGACAGGATGTGGAGGGAAGCCCGTCCGGGAGAAATGGAGGCATCACTCCTTCATTTATAGAACTGACAGAATATTGATCACTCTTCCTCCAGGCCTTGAGGTTCAGAGGCCTATCTGTGAGCTGCGGTACTGCTGACTCTGCTGAACTACCACAGCCCAAGGGTTAATCTAAACAACCATCATCTGTAAAAACTGCTCTTAATGTACCTTGCCAATTTCTTCCTCATTTTATCTTTTTCTTCAGACTTTCTCTTTCCATTCATTGAGACTGCTCCAAGCAGGATTAGCTTCAAATGTGTTGGTTTGGATTATTTTCTCTTGACCATCTATCCTTTTCCATCTCCACCTCTCATTAAATCCCATTTTTATTCTCAAGCCATATACTCCTAATAGTAAATGTGGTCTAGCTCTGGACTTCATCCTTCATCCTCTACAGCTATGAGAAAAAAAAAACCCTTAGATTCAAAACTTTTGACAGTTGGATCTGCAAGGTCAAACTCAGACTTGCTCTTCTCTCTACATATACTGCAGACCTGTCAAGGCCTGCTCCAGCTGCACTATCTTACAGCATCAAACATAGTAAGAAAAAGCATCAGATGGTGCTAGAAAATAATTCAAGAATTCTAAAAAGCAGCAAAAATAAATAAAATAGAACACAAAGCATTTGTTCCTTCAGTTTCTGATTGTATGTATAAAGTTTATGTTTAACATTAAACAACGTTTATAATCATACAAATATGATTTTAAAAATATTTCTTTTTTATATAACTTTATTCATTCAGGGGAAAAAGTTATGCAAACACAACCATCTTCCTGTCTAACTCAAATCGGTCTGGTATCCGACTTCATTTTAAATCACATTTGAGGTATGAATTGTATTTATGATCCTGAATACAAATCATTTCTGATCTTTTGGAATTTGATTTTAGTGGGAACAACCAAAGTGCATTAGATGTAACTTCTGTGTCACTTTCCATTGCATTCATCACAGCTTTGCGTTGCCCAGCAGAAAATGGCAGCAGTTAGTAAAACCATCGATCGCAGGGATCGTTCTGCACAACAGAGTCCTGCACCGTGTCAGGTACCGTACCATAAAAAGGTACATCTACAGGTAGAAAAAAAAACAATATTATTTCACAGGAGCGGGCACGGATATATTTGAACAAAATGCAGGTATCATGGAGTTACAGGATGAATTAAACTTATTTTTATTTTCTTTATTTATAATCTCTACATCTTAAAAATAACCTTCTTACTTTGGCCAATTCACAGCTGTTAATCTGTGAGCGCAGTATGCACTGGATGTGAGCGTGAGGCAAGGTTCCTTACTGCTTCTGTTATTATAAACGGCTGTGTGTACACTTTGTGATCAAGGGTAAGGCTGCACTTTGTTATTTACGGGTCTGTGAGGTTATAGACCCTGAACTTTTTCAAACGTCCGTTTTGGTCCCCTGCATGTTTTACTGTCCAAAAACAATGTTACCCTAAAGTATACAGACATTCATCGAGCACAGGCAGCAAGCAGAGAACTGCAGTTTAAGCTGAAGCCAGCTTCTCTGAATATGGACTGCCCATAAGGTCCTGATTGGCCCACCATCTTTTCATCACCGCTGTTACTCCTGAGAAGCTCACTTTACAAACATCTGATGCACCACTGAATCGGGTCTGTGATTGAATGGTCAAACACCCTACTTGCCCCACCCCCCCCATGGTGAAATCCAAATTTAGTCCATCATCATATTTACCAAAAATTATATTGAGATAGAAGTTTTGGTCATATTGTTCAGCCTTAGCCCAGTCTAATGACAATCAGTCTGGATAAGGACTATTAAGCAATTTATACACTCAGAGAATCACAGTAGCAATGTTTATAGGGACACAAGTACTCAGAATAAATACAATTGTATATAAAATGTGTGATGTATATACATCAGTCTGAATATATTGATCTGCTTCAGCAGGATCGTAATAAAATTGTGAACTGACAGAGAGGTGAATCATTCCGATTGACGATCTGATCAAAGCGTGAAAATGCTTGTTAAAATCCAGTTATTCTGAATGAAGAAGGCTGATCAGAGTGTGCATATCCACCTAGTGTCAACGCATCATATTTCTGCTTTGAGTAGCTAGTTACTCTGGCTATCAGAATATTTAGATCAGCATGTTTACATAGCATGTTTTATTTCAATCTGCTGTTTTGTTTTCCATTTATGTCCTATATAAACAGTTTCATCTAAAGTTCTATGGGTCTAGCTGATCTTGGTTAATGTTGAAGGTCATGAATCAACAATACAAAAGAGTGACTTGGCAAATTGCTGCAGCTGATCAATAGCAAACAACCAGCATGAAGGGATCAGTGCTTTGGACAGATTCCGTTTCATGTAAGCCACAGAAAACTGTCTGATATAAGAATTCATCAAAATGTTTTAAAAATATTTTAGGGGTAAAAAAAAAATCTGCAATAAGAGACAAGTACTTTTTTTATTTACTTGAAGTCCTATTAGATAATGAATTTAAAATGAGAAACATTCAGCTTTCCGTAACAACTTTGGTCCATAAACAACAAATCCTCAAAGAAAATCTACATGAAAAGCTCTAGGTAGTTATGGGTGAGAATTGCTGTGTAATCTAAAACAGTATGAGTCTAGCTTAACATGTATTTTTGGTATTAGGGGAACGGATGTTGAACCAGCAGGCTGTGTCGGAGTTACTTTGTAAAGGAGTGAGCTAGCCTTTGTAGATTTACCGACTGCTGAGATAAAGAACATGCCAAGAGGTTTGTGGAGAAGGTACATTTTAAGACACGGGACCAAACTCTCTCTCTCTCTTTTTTTTTTTTTTTTTGTTACAACAATTGGCAAAAAAAAGCTGCCACCACAATTACAATAACAACCACATAAATAAACACAAAAATAAATAAAAGGATAAAAAGGTTAGATTTAAAAAAAAATCTTTAATATAAACATTTCAGTCAACAACTCCTACAATGTATTTATAATGTATATAGAGTATATGATTTTCTCCTTGCATCACTTTGCCGCTATCAAAAAGATAGCTGCAAATGTAACGTAATCTGACAAAGAAAGCAGCTGTCCACTGTAATTTCCTTATTCAAATGTTAACGCTGCAGGTCAATAACAGGCAGGAGAAAATGCATCATCCAAAATATTTCCAGTGTATTAGTAAAGTGGGATCCAATCACCAAAATGCAGCAAAAGCAAGCAATCTTCTCATGGACTGTATAGAAATGTTAATGCACTCATATCAGAGAGCATCTTTGGTATCAAAGCTAATTCTGCCTTGACAAACACTGCAATCAACAGATATTCTACCTGCATGTAACCCTGCACACACTTACCACAAACACATATGGAACATGATAGAAAGTGACCCAGGAGGTCAGCCGTTTGTTGAGTTCAGAGCGTGCTGATGAGGAAGACTTATGCCAGCTCTGCTCCACCCAATGAAACTGTCAGCTCAGACACTATCATTTATCTGTGACAGCAATGCTGTTAAACATTAACATCATGGGTGAGCAATTTACCAAAACGGACACGCTACTTCACCATCAAAGCAATGACTCTAAACCGGATCATAAATTTTCCTTAAATCAATTTAAATTCACAAGAAAATTTAAATAAAACTGAGTAAAAGTGCTTTTAATAGGGTTGGATTTTTAGGGGGGATATTTAGGGCATTTAATTGATGAGTTCATTCATCTTTAAATCAACTTTTGTTGCCTAGTTGTTAAGAGCAAAATGATGAAATAAGCATTTAAACATGTTAAGGTCTGTAAGGCAATGGTTTAATGCATAAAAATGCAACCGACTCCATTAGCTTTATTCCTGTTAATTATAAAGAGGACTATTGTATAAACATAAACTTGCTTCATAAGCTCTACATCAAAACGTGTGAAAACAATGCTTAATATTCTTAAAATGTGGATGTCCTACTTCAGTGCTCAAATGCTACTTAAGCAGACTGTAGTTTTACAGTGATTTTGCAGTATTACAGGATTCTCTTACTTCAGGTTGGAGGTCAACTTATTAAAACTTTTAATGGCTATTTATGCTTTCAACAATATTACCTCATGGTATAAACAAATTGTTTCCAGACAGTTATTACCCCTTTTCCAATCCTCACTTTCTTAGCGGCTGTTTATGTGTGGGAGTTAAATCAACAGATGGACTCTGAGGAGGGAAGGAGAATGCAAAGCAAATGCAAAATAAGACTCTGCCGCATTTCAATAATACAAAGAAGGCAACAACAACTCTTCAGTCTTTAACAGAATAATGTCTGAACTAACAAACGTTTCTTTATTTCTTAGGAAGGTACACATGCCCAGAATACACATTCATCGCACATATGCCCATGATTCATTAATTATGCAATATTACAACCCAGTGCCATTGAACGAGTCCTTGTATATAAGTATGCACACATTTTCTAATTGAAAATCTGGGATCCCAGAAGGGAGGGTTGCCAGCTATCAGACTGTTGATGATAAGAAACTAACAATTTATGCCTGACAGCTTGCCTATGGCTGCAGATGATGTTCAAAAACCTTCTGTCTTCTAGCACCATCCCACTGCCAGGTTTTCAGTGTCAAATGCCAAAAGCCTACGCAATTTCAGTTGGCACTGCAGATGCTTTTTATTTATTCTCACATATTTACAGCAAACTGTAAAACACCCAACATCGGATTCTATAATAAATCTTATATCCACCCACTACCCCCACAGTAACGTCACAATATTTTTATTCCCTTTCACTGGGTAACCTGATGTTAAAAACACCTTGAACATTCTACCTCTGAGCCATTATTAAAGGGTTTGTAAAACCTCTGAAGCTGAAGCTTAACACCACACCAACAAGACAAAAAAACATGTAAATATTTATACACTAACCTGCAGAAATATAATTTCTGGTTTATGATGCTTAGGCAAATGTAATGCACATTGAACGTTGGTACATGACAGACAACCCATTAAATGTCCTAAACAGGATCTTTGGGTTGTATAAGGACAGCTAATTTTTATGAAAGGAAAAAAAAATAAAAGACAGGAACCATGATGAACAGAAATATCTTTTTTAACAGTAGTCCCACTGAGCACTGAAATCCTCTTTACACATTATTTAGTCACCTGTAGTATGGTTTCATTTTTAGAAAGAAGATAAAGGATTTCAAGCTCGGTTTGAATATGTTTATTGTTACACCGAAAACAAAAAAAATGAATAAAAATTATAAAAATTAAAAATTATAAAAATTAATGAAATTTTTTTTTTTTATGAATTTAATGAAAAAATCCGAAAAAATAAATGAATTGTAATTATTTTTAATGATCCGCGGAAACCATGGATCATTTCCGCATGTTTTGCTGCTTTGAATTTAATCAATCTCGCGCATGCCCTCTACGATCTCCAATGAACTCGGAGCGGAGGGGACGGGAGATTTATTTTGTCCAATTTTTTTCCCCAAAAAATCCTTTTAAAGAGGAGCCTTTATGCTTCAAGGCTTTTATGCAAATCCCTAATATCGTCTTTTTACAAAAAAACTTTTGGTTTTACTGCATTTTAACACAGAAGATGAAATTTAAGACTCTATCAAACATGAAGGATAGTTAGGAATGGCAACAAATTATCGACTTACAATTATTTGCCAATAATGATTTATTATTTAATTTTTACATCTGATTTACTGATAACATGTGATGTTCAGTGTTGTAGTGTACACTAGAGGGTGCCACTTTTCATTCTTAAGCAGAGCCTCACTGGGATTTTCAAGAGAAGTAATGCCAGAGCAGAGGCATGCAAGGGCAGAAACAGTAAATCTAAAGTCTTGTCTGTGATTATTTACACTGTTTAATAGTGATGAGGATGTAGAATGCACATCATGCAGTTCTGTGTGTAAATATAAACACTTTTTAAACTCCTTAAGCTATCAGCTAAATAGTGTTCATTTAGCAGTGCTACATGGCTGAGCAACATCGACTTCTCTGTGGTGTTTGGAATATGAGGGTTTAATGATAGAATAGTGGAGGGCATTACATAACACATTTGTAACATGATAGCAATAAACACGGTACAAAAGGGGGGCATTTGTGTGTCAATACACTTTACAAAGCCAAGGTTTAGCACTCCTCCGGAGCCACCAGAACCACGTGTCTAAAAGAGTTGCAAAAACAACAAAGTCTATCCCAGGACTTATCTTTGGATTACACTAAAAAACAGAGAATTGTATTACGGTCACCATCCCTTCCTTAAAAGGAGATGGCAAATAATCTGACACCCAGCCCAAGTTTCACTCCAAATTAAGTCTCACTTGCAGCTATGAAAGGCCTCTTGATAGAAGTTGGGGGTTAAAAACGAGAATGGGACGTCTTCTTCCCTCTAACGAAAAGGAAAACAGTTGTTGCTATGGCAAAACAGTGACGCCCTATGTGCGTCTGTAGTTCTGTTGCGCATGTTGATATAACATTTAACATTTGCCCCCTTTTTTCAAAGAAATGTATATGGTTAAACAAAACAATTTCAAAAAGGACCTTCCATTTTGGAATCAATTACATTTTTTTCATAAACTAACTTGCGATTTTCTTACAGTGTGAGGAAGATGCAGCAAACCAGTGGAATTTGTATTTGGCAAAACGTGTTTCCTCGGCCACCAAGCCGCTGTTAGACCTGCTGCCGAATTCCAGCGAGGCTGCAAATGAGGCATACTCATTATTTAGGGGTTGAACGGTCCACTGGCCCTACACACTATGTGGTTTGGGATTCTACTTAATGTGGTCCACCCTCGATGGGAACGCATTTGGGATTGGGCCATACTCTCATGATTCTTGGCACTGGTGCTGGTTTAATTCATCATTCATCACACCTGTCAGCTCTGCCCCATTTCAGGTTAGCCTCCATCAGATTCACCTGCTCACCTGATTATATAACCAGCTTTCAGGCCAGTCACTAGTCCCAGATTATCACAAGGTATCAGTGACTTTAATTCAGGATTTCTGTTACCTGCCTGCCTGCCTGATTCTGACCATATTCTGCCTCCTGATTCTCTGAGCCTGTCTGAACCCTATCGGACCTGTCATAGTGAGTTTTTTTTATCTCTGACCTGTTTTCTGCGTCCTGACCTGCTCCTTCATTCTCCCCTGGATTTTCTCTGGTTCTAAAATCACTTGGCTCTTTCTTTGGACCGACCAGCAGCAATTTTATACAGTAGTTTAATAAACGGTTAAAACATCAATTGTTGCATCTGATTAAATTCTAGGTGTTCTGTTTTCTGGTCAATGCACATAGCCTGTCTTTTAATGATAGTATTTTTTTCATTAAATAAACTAAAAGGTTCCTTTATTATATATTGTGAATATTTCTAAGTTTAATCTGTAAGAAAACATTTTTTTTTATTTGGTCAGTATTTAATAAAGTTTGCAAAATAAATAGTTATATTATAATGATGTATTTTATTTTAAGTCACTATACTGTAAGGAAATATTTAGCCCTTCATTTTATGGAAAGATCCTCTTGATATAAGAGAAAACAGATTTTTAAGAGCCGCCTCTAAATTAATGGATTAATCTACTTTAGATGAATCCATTCATCTCGACAGTAACATGCATCCCTATGATGAAGGTATGCCCTTTAATGGCTATACTTGGAAACAAGGGAAACATACCTTTGGATTTACCTGTACATATATTTTTTGGCCAGGCGTCCAAATTTGCTAAAGGTTATAAGTGTATTAGTCACTTTTACAACCTCCATGCTTCACTCACAGCTAGCTTTTGAAACTACTCCATACACAGTTAATGACAGACAGTGTTACTGTCACGATCAAGGCTTTCTACTTTCCTTCACAGGCAGGAGACATCCAATGGAAATCAGCACTTTTATTTCACCAGATCCATTTTATGAGATTAAAAGCACATATTGCTGACCTTTGGATCAAATATGCTTCAACTAATTCAGTCCTAATTTGCTGCAGTTATGGTAAAGATGTTCATGAATATACTCTAATGTTTTTCCAAGGTTGTCAAGAGAACCTTTCAGGGTGGTTTTCTTACAGTTAATTAAGAAAAACATTTGAAAGAAAAATGTTTCTTAGTTTACAAATAGGCCTAAATTGGCCATATAAACAGCTGTGATAGTGGTATCACTGAAAAAATATTTTTCAATCCGTTACCTGCCTTTTCACTGGTACAAAAAGTTTGCATGTAGACCAGTCAGCTGGTGTATTCCAGTTTGATATCTTCTTCTGAGGTTTACAGAAAATGATCCCCAACAGTGAAAATATATAATCAGTCCAGCTGTGTGGATCAACAATGCCTTGTTTTTTAAAACGAGTTCAAGATGTACAGTAGCAGAAAAAAGAGAAGCAAAAATAAACCAAGCTATGTAAAATAACTCATAACACACAACTAGTCAAATCTTGAAGCAGAAGGGCTACAGCGCTAAAAGACCACATGCCACTCCTGTTAGTTATAAATAGGAAACTGAGAATAATTTACACCAACTTACCAAAAATGGACAATAATAAATTTGAGAAATGTCACAGTCTCATGAGTCAAAAGTCTAAATCCAACTTAAGCATAAACTTTTAATCACATCTACATCCTTTCTTGTATCTTTGACTTAACAATAAGTTGTTCATCAATGTTAAATATTTGAATAACAGGAACAAAACTGTCTGGCAAGCAGGCAAAAGGACAACTTGAGGCAAATTAGATGTTTTAAAAATCATGGTAGTTTAGTTCCATGTAATGTAAAGTATGTATAAACCTAATGATGTGTGCTCCTTAGTGTGAAGAATGAGTTGAGCAGCAGAGGAGCCGGTTTGGGAAGGAGATCAGTCTTTGATAAAATCTCATAGGTAGAAGAGGGTTTGTCTATTTGTTCCTTAAATAAAAATAGAGTTTATTAAAGTTAAAACTCATCTTGTCAATCCGTTTTTGAAAATAAAGCTCAAATAATCTTGAACTGGTTCCTTAAACATGAAAAAAAAATATTACCTGACCCCCAGTACCCTCTACAGTCAGAGCCTCTATCCAACAGTGTGCTTTGGGATGTGACCAGTTGGCAGATTCAAACTAAACTAAAACAAACAATTTAAAAAAATGAACAAATAAAAAAAATTTATGGTTTGCCGCACATCAGCCAAACCAAGTGGAAAATAACTTCCAGTCCAGCAGATGTCGCTGCAGATGTGTTGACGCCCGCTGCTTTGTGTCACAAGCATGTCCGGTCGTGGGATACTGCAACGAGTCATATGAAATAAAACATGGAGGACACTATGAAAATTTGCCCTGTGGTTCCATCACATTTCAAGTCAGATGCTTGGATGCATTTTGGCTTTAAAAACAAAGAAGGTAAAAACGAAATTGATATGACACACGTAATTTGCAAAAGGGGAAATGTCATACATTTGAATGTTTTCATTTCATTGGTTTAAACGACCACTGAGGCCATGTAAACGGCACTGATTATCCTTATTTTGTTATTTTAAGTTTGATGAATCCTAAGATCTTTTGTCAGTGTGTCCACACCAGAAATCGTAATATTTCTGTCCAGTATTTGTTTTCATGGCAACACTGGTAAGGGCTGTATCTTTTTCTTACAGTGTTCAGTGAAAATATTGCAATGCATCGCAATATTTCAAGTATCACAATGCATCGTGATAGAATCGCATCGTGGCATGTGAATCGTGATTCGAATCGAATCGTGATTCTTTGCTAATGCCCACCCCTAGTCTCTAACAGCAACAGCAGGTTAAGAGTTTCATGGGAGGAAACTGAGCAGATTGTGACCAAAGGCAGTAGATAACAACACTCATCATCTACAGTCATTTCAAGGGGTTCAAAATGGATCCAGGTCTGTTACTCCAAGTGTGCCTTTAGGTGTGCTCTAGCATTTGCTACAGTGCAAGTCCCATTGTTTGGGCATATGCTACCTCATGAAGAACCACAGCCCATAGTGGGACCTAAATTTTGGGCCCTGGATTAAAGGATCTGTTTTGGAGTCCTAGCTTATGATAAGAACTAAGGTGTGAATTGAGTTTTAATTTAGTTAAATGTTAGTTACGTTCTGACTATTGTGTTTAGGGTTAGATCACAGGAATCAATAGAAAATTAAAGGAAGTCAATGCAAAAACTCCTTCTAAAGATAGAAACCATATATATGTATGAATGTGTTTCAGTGCCTTTCTACCTTAAGTGTCCAATCAGACACAATTTACCTCTTTATAGCCAAAGCATATAAACATGGCCCAGTTGTGTCTAACACCTGATCCAAACCCCCGTCATGGGGGAATTTCCTTTGATATCAAGCATGCAATCAGAAGCATCTGCAACAAGCACTCGGCCAAAAATGACCTGTTTCCTGCAAGGCACCAAAACTCACTGCAACAACTGTCAGGACAATAACCATACCAAGGAAGTGTGCAGCTGTGAGCCTGTCAACCGAGACACGCAAATATTTTTGGAAATAAAGCCACCAGAGACTACAACTCACAGGGGAATGTGGAGAGTCCTACTGAGGGAGCTGTCATCAACCATGACCCAACAAAATCCATCTGAGCAGTGACTAAGGCACATCAGGACCAGTTAGTGGAGTTAATAAAAACTATTTTCTGCAACTCCTAACTTCAAACGCTGGAGATATTAGAAAAAAAAGTTATAAGGCTGAGTAACAGCTGATTTAATTTCAATTTGAAGCAGCTAACATGATGACATTTTTTCAATCAAATGAATAAAATGCTTTGATGTGAAATGACAAGACGAGATTATGTATCCTGCTCCTCCTCCACAGAACATGAAGGGCTTCCTTCTGATATCCTTCCTGACATGCTGAAAGAATAAGTGAAAAAATATGGAGATAACAAAATATGCTTCACTCTAACAAAAGCTTTGGTGGTAAGGCTCATACACATGGTAATTTCCAGAAAGCCCATCAACCTTAAGTAAGGCCACCCTGGAGTTATTGGTGATAAAAACCTCTATTATTTAATTTCTATTCCACATTTTTGGGTTAAGGTAAAATACAGGCTGGTTGCAGAGTCTCTGGGAATTAAAGTCGGATATGGGGATGGAGGATGGGATCAGGGAACAGCAAGCAGGGGATGAAATATGTGCTCTGAAATCATAATTAGCAAAAAAATGGATGTCGTATAAGTCTGTCCCACTGCATTGCGGAGGACAAAGCCCTATCAGAGAATGCCAAGCACATGTCCAACAGAACAAAGTAGCCCCACTCTTTTTTTCTTCCCTATGCACCACACATGTTGAGAGGGGATTACTGTATGCCTGCAGGGTGGCTATAAAAAGACCTTTAACTCTGTTCTGTAGGACCCACTATAGGGCATGGACTAAATGTTTAGAGGAGAGGGCAGCTCAAAGTGATCGCAAGTTGACCCAGAATGCCTCCATTCCACAAAGCACTTTTCTATCTAAAGAGATGAAAGGGCTACTTTCCCCTTAACTCCAGCGCTACTTACTTTTTACATCCCTTTGAAAATAGACTGCAACATATTCTACAGACAAAACTTATTGGTTCTTAGAATAAAACACTATTTGGATACTCTAAAGATATTCTGCAGCAACTAAATTAACAAAGTGTTCTTTGCAAGTTAGTTCTGTTCTGTGAGCATATATGGTGATATGATGGTCACATAAGGAGGAAGTATATTTATCTTGTATTAATGGATATCAAGTGTTGTAGGAGTCATTTCTTAAATTTAGCTTGTAATAAGTTAAATTACCTAAATGGTGGGCTATATGAGCAGATGAGAGTATTACTGTACAAAGAAAAGCTACTGCAAAAAAAAAAAGCATTTGGAAAACAGGAGTTTTACAGTTACTGCAATTCATTTAGGTGATTTATATACAGTATTTAGTTTTCTGTAATTGTCTTCAGACCAACATTTTTCACAACATCCGTCCATCCAACCATCTATCCAACTTGTTTGAGAGAAACCTATTTGTTCCTTTTCCAGGATCTCTTGGCATTTCCAGATCAGAGGAGACATGTACTGCAGTTCCAACAGTGATATTTGGTTTTCCCAAGGGTCTCCTGTCAGGGGATGTGCATGAAAAACTCCCGAAGGATGACACCCAGAGGATACAGTATCTTGATTATATACATGAAAAACATAAACAGATTTTTTTTTTTAGGAAGGGTCAGTATATCTTAAGCCCTTAGATATACAGTAGGGTGAGAAAAGGAGTCCTGGGATTTTCTAATGGTTAGCCTGGCCACTTCTGGGAAGTTACTAATTTCAGCCTTTTGTATCTGAGATGAAATTCTTTCCAGATCCATTTCTAATTATGTACAAGGAGATAAAAAACATGCTTCTGCTCAATGTAGATATTTCCTTTAGCGCTCAGCTCTTCCGTCACTATGACAGACTGAAGAAGCACATATAATACTACAGATCCTGATCCCTCTCTCTATGTTCTGCCATATCACATTAACAAGTAACCAAGGAAAATACATTTGTTTATATGATGCTCTGCCTGAAACTGTCTCCTAACCTATTAGGGGTATTTCCCCTTTTCCATCTATAACTCCCTTTGATCAAGCTTACACTGAAACTTAAAGCCTAAAAAATACTAACACAACAGATAGAATTGGTGATTTTTTTCTCCATGCCTGTTCTCTGATCCTATCCATGAAAACCACAAACAGGACCAAAGACAAAGGGTAGATCAAACTCACGAAAACAAGTTCCGCTTTTTAATGCTAACACAACCCTCCCTCAGGGGCATAAGGACGGGATTAGATTTGCACTGGTTATGCTTGGAAATCTGCAGATGATTTTCCGGTGATCGGCGAATGGCCGGTTATTGTGAAAACCTCAGCTTTTAAGAGCTGGTCATTGTGTTGGTAATTAGTTTTTTTCTGAGCAGACAGACACATTTCTCCTACGCTTGATCCATATTTATTTTAGTCTGAGTGCCCAAAACAGGGGGAGGATGAAAAACCCTTCTGAGATGAGACAGTAGCAGTGAGGAATCAGTGTGAGAACACAGGCAGAGGGAGCACCATAATTGAGGGCCAGCCATGTCCCCCCTCTGGAGCTAAGGAACCGGTGTTGGATCAGAGGAGACCTCTTTGCAGACAGAGAATTCCAACATCATCTTTTGTCAAAATTATGTTCCCTCTTTCATTTGAATTAAAATAATCTCATCTCTGCTGCCTCCTACACTAAAACAGTGGTCAATACATGATACTTTTTTATCTTCTATAATTTTGACACCTAATAATACACTGCTCAAAAAAATTAAAGGAACAATTTGTAATCAGAGTATAGCATCAAGTTAATTAAACTTCTGGGATATTGAGGTGCACTAGAGGGACAACAACTAGATGACCATCATAACAGGAATGGTTTTACAGGTGGAGGCAACTGACATTTTCCCCCCTCCTCATCTTCTCTTTTCACCAGTTTTGCATTTGGCTAGGGTCACTGTCACTACTGTTAGCATGAGGCGCTACCTGGACCTTACAGAGGTTGCAAAGGCAGTCCGACTCCTCCAGGATGGTATATCAATACGTATCATTGCCAGAAGGTTTGCTGTGTCTCCCAGCACAATCTCAAGAGCATGGAGGAGATTCCAGGAGACAGGCAGTTACTCAAGGAGAGCTGGATAAGGCCATAGAAGGTCTACAACCACAGCAGGACCGGTATCCTTTGTGCAAGAAGGAGCAGGAGAAGCACTGCCAGAGCCCTACAAAATGACCTCCAGCAGGTCACTGGTGTGACTGTCCCTGACCAAACAATCAGAAACAGACTTCATGAGGGTGGCCTGAGGGCCCAATGTCCTTTAGTGGGCCCTGTGCACACTGCCCGGTGGTGGAGCTCGATTAGCATTTGCCATAGAACACCGGAATTGGCAAGTCCACCACTGGCAACCTGTGCTTTCCACAGATGAGAGCAGGTTCACCCTGAGCACATGTGACAGACATGAAAGGGTCTGGAGAAGCTGTGGAGAACGTTACACTGCCTGTAACATCGTTCAGCATGACCGGTTTGGTGGTGGGTCAGTGATGGTCTGGGGAGGCATATCTATGGAGGGACGCAGAGATCTATACAGGCTAGACAACGGCACCCTGACTGCCTTTAGGTATCGGGATGAAAGCCTTGCACCCATTGTCAGACCCTATGTTGGTGCAGTGGGTCCTGGGTTCGTTCTGGTGCACGCCAATGCCCGGCCTCATGTGGCGAGAGTATGCAGGCAGTTCCTCGAGGAACTGCCTGCATACTGTCTTCACCCTCCATATATTGGGAGAAATTGGTAAGCTTCTTCTACAGTATATCCAGGTAACTAAATAGAACCAGAGAATTAAAGTTCAGCAACATACTTAGTTGAGGCCTTCTTTCAAACACCCTATGATTCACGTTACAAATAATATCAGTGCAATTACACTTAATTTGAAAGTCAGATGTAATCAGCAAGGACTTGGATTCATCTGAAGAGCTTTCCAACCTTCTTTGCACTCATCTGGCATTTTATGTTTGTTCGAAAGTTCTTTTTATTATACTGTGATGCTTGCTTTGGATATTTCAGACTGTAAGGACATCTGTGTAGTTTATTCCTAGCAGGGATTCTGCATTTTACAAACGGCAAGAGGTTCTCCAAGAAGTCATGCAGGGAATTTATGGAACATATACATCCATCTCCATTCATCTTCGAAAATAGCAGCAATTTAAAGCAAATGAGGCAAAATTTAAGACACACACTTGGCTATTAGGTGATTCTAAAAATGTTTTTTTTTTCCTCTTTCTTGCTATTACAACCCATTAGCCTTTAATGACTTAATGATCACCTCATTTGCGGCAGCTTTACATAAAGAATCTGAATGTTGTTAAAATGGAGACTAAACCTTCTGAAACAGATGTGAAAACAGGACTTTGTTTAATGATGGTAACAGATAAAACTTTTTTTGGTTTTTTTTTTCTATCCAAGCCAAACAACCCTGGAAAAACTAATAATTTTTACTAATTTACAAGTAAGCAGGTAGCTTATGTGCAACATAAACCAAGCTGCAAAAGTGCAGTAAGTAACATAACCAGATCTATTATCTACATCTCTGCCTGTTTGTGAGCCCACAGTAATTTGAATGGGTCAGTGATGTACAGTAAGTAGTCTTTACTGTATTTGTGCTTAGATAGGACATACAGAGTAAGAACCCAAAATACAACACTGGTCTCGACACATTCTGAATTTCATGCTTGAATCATTACTTGGTTACCTTGAATTTTCATGCAATTATTTTAAACAATTTAATGACATTTAACTTGATTACTTTTTCTTTAAAAAATGAACAAGAGAGAAAAATAAGTTCAGAAAAAAATCTCCTGGCCCATCTCCTTCCTCATTCTCAGATTATTCCAAGTCCTGCTTACTCCACCACCAGTGTTTGGGCCAAGGGAGAAGACTGCTCTAATCCTTTTCTAGGTTTGCCGGGGCACAAGCACAAAAGAACCAATTTCATTTTTGTCTTTATCTGCTTCAATCTCTTTACACCCCAGTAGTCCTTGGCAGATTGCGCTCATAGTGAGCCTGGTTCTGTTGGAGGTTTCTTCCTGTTAAAAGGAAGTTTTCCTCTCCAATGTCTCCACGTGCATGCTCGGTGTGAGGAATTGCAGAAGTCAATGAGACCTGACAATCATCTGGGTTTCCTCAGATAGAAATATTTTGAAGAAGGAGAACCTATGATTGTGCTACCTGTATAAATAAATTGTCTACTTTTCTAATTGCAGCTTTTCTCTGTCTGAGTCTATCCAGGTTGAAATAGCTTTATTACAAACTCACTATCTATGTTGACAGAATGTGGTGACTTTTTATATCAACTAAACTACAACTACTGATCAGAGATTAATACATGTTAAACAGGATATAATAATATATCACCTACGTTTTTAGCAAACTGCAGAAAATCAAGATTATAAAAATCCACTCTATGTGCTTCTCAAACGAGACAGGCAGAGTACTGTGTCTCCAGACATCCATCTGCGCTAGCTTCTTTTTTGTCCATACCAGGCAGGATGTAATGGAGACTACAAATTCCATTACTTCATAAAATGACATTATTGGCATAATGTGAAGTGTATTATATCTGAGTTATTTACTCTTGATCTGATCAGACATTTATTTGACAAGTTCTGGTGGACTGGATACCCTTTCCGTGTAAAGAGAGTAGAGATAAAATATCAGTTTGTCTCTATAGATCTGCTTTTCTAAATCGGTTTATCAATGTTTCTATTAAGTTGAAAAGCAATCACCTCTTTTTGGTTTCCCCTCATCAGGGCATGGCAGCAAAAAAACTCTTGGAAAAAAACATTCTCATTAGGGGGTAGTACTTGAGTGTTATGCCAAGTTTGATAAATTCTTTTGGATTTTTTTAAGTGTTGAAATTTTTATTTATAGATATAGTTATTGGATATTGTTTATATTTTTTGGTATTTGTTTTTTGAAATTATTTCTATTGCATATTTTATGATACTTCCCTTTCACAATGCCTTCCTTTTGATAATTCAATGTAAGCCGTTTCTTTCAGGGTGAGGCAGTGTTGGTGTGTAAATCACATGCAGGTGAAAATAAAGCCACCTAAACATTTTATTAATCAAATTTCCTTTCCATTAAATTGTGAGCCTGCTTAATACAAACACAGAAAATAAAATGCTGCCAAAAACAGGTGTTAATCATCTATAGAAACATGGGGAGGTAAATAAAAGAATGCACACATAAACAGGTGTGAAGGATTTATTAGGGGAACCTTTTAGAAATGTGTTTGGGTGAAATATCATCAACCAGGAGGATGTAACGGGGGGGAAATGTTCAACGGGAGGGGGAGGTTATGAGCCAAACATGGGGGGAAAATGAAGAGAGAAAGGAACATGTGCAAAAGGGGTGAGAAATTACATCTTTTGCAAGTAATAGGTTACATTTCACACTTCGGACATTTCGGACATTTAAACTTTCAGAGCAGATAAAATAACAGAAGCAGCCGCCTTCCATAACGCTTCCAATTCATCAACTCCAGGGCTTAAATTATTTTTGAACAAACCCTGCTTAAAGGTATAAAATAAAAATTCAAGCACACTACACAAAAATGTGAAAAAATTAAGATTATATTTTAAAACCATACATTACCATGTATTTAATTAATCAAAAATTGATGTGATAGCCTAAAGATCCGAAATGTACATTCAGCACCAATGATTCTACCTTGCATTGCAACCTGGGACTTAGTTACAATGCAGGACCTTTTGCATCTGAGTGTTTTGTCTTTCAAATAAGCTCAAGCTCACCCAGATTCAATAGTAAATGTTGAACATAGGTTTTAAGTATTAGCGGTGACTCTACATCTGAGAATCTGTGGAAAGACTTGAAAGTTGTTTAGAGTTTGACTACTTCTTTAAAGATTTTATACTATGCAAAAGCAACTTTTTTAAAGCTTTGAAAATGATAGCATAATATAATTCTATTTCTTCATCAAAATAATCCCCAAAGTGTTTTGGGGATTTTGTTTGATTCCTGACTAACATTTGTGAACTCTGGTCACTGAGTTGCAGCTTCAACCTCTCTTGGAAAATGAGTGATCATGACTGTTGAAAGTAGAACAGTGATTACCTGCCCCTCCAGAAAGCAACTACCTTGACCCCACTGCCCAGTAAACAAATACCCAACTTGCTCCAATCAGTGAGCAATAATGTGGGACAGAGCACAACTGTGATCATGATCATTTTTGCTCAAAGTTGGGAGGAATTAGCTTTTTAAGCATCTAATCTAAAAAGTGACAGCAACTGCTTTTTCTTAGAGGTTTAGTGGAGGATTTTTGGCAATTTTTTTATAAGACCTGTCCTCTCCATTTAAAAAACAAAAAATATGCACATGCACAACCCTGTACCTGCTCCCGAGAGGGAACGCCTATTAAAGTGTGCGATTGCATGCATGAGCCCATTTCTCCTCATGCACGCTCTGTTTAAAGGTTGCTGTTTGCATCGATCATACAAGCTTACTTTCGCAAAGGAAGATTTACAATTTTTCCACTATGTCAGACTCACCACCGGTAAGTAAAAATGGGGACAAGCACGTACTGTAGGATGGCCTTACGTAAACATATCATCAGAATGATTGATGATTAGGAGGACCACTTATTTTGATGACCCACCCACAAAAAGAACATCCTCACCTATGCCTTTAAGTAAATGTCCAAATCTGGAAAAAATTTTAACTAAAGATGCAGAGAGAGGTCTCAGACTTTGTTCAGTCTCCCTAAAGAGCATAATAATCATTGGTTAGTTCAGTTAGTTCTCACAAAGTTCTTCTTAAAACAGTTGCACTGCCACATGCTGTGAGGAAGAGCAGATCACCTGACACCTTTCGGAGACGGAGCTTGCAAGGATAGTATGAATATATACATTTTCTGTAACATATTATCGATAATTGGTATGGCCCGAGATTCACAACACATGAATCGAAATTATATCAGGAGAGAGAAAAAAGGTATCAAAACATCTCTAGAAGATTTCCAAAGTGAAGTCACATTAGCAGTTCCCTTTGTAAACAAACGACTGCATAACCTGTTCAAAATTCCTCTCCTCTCCCATCTTTTTATCTTTAACATTTCCAGGGAAATTGATGCCTAAGCAACAACACAGCTAAAACCTGCCTCCTTCTCTGTGATTTGTATTTATCAGTGAAGTGCCAGACAGAGTGAAGGATAGAGACACCTGAATTCTCACCCTCTTACATCTAAATCTAGTTGCAGATGAGACAGGTAGAGAATTGGACAGGTCGTGTCCCACAGCTTTGATCGTCTCTCAAGGATTGAGAGAGTGACTGCAGAGGCATGTCTGTACCACAGCTTATTCTTCTCCCTGCAGGGGGAGGACAGGAGAGGGAAGGGAAGCAGACCCAAATACAGATGGAGAGGATGTGTGGAGATAACTCCAAAGCTAGACTACATGCAGACAAATCCAGCTATCATGTGTGAGGTCAGAGACAGAGACATGTTATGAAAGAGATTTGTTATTGACATATGGTGTGCCTTGGATTCTAATGTGCTCTAATAATTAACATGTTGCCATGTTAGTCTTTCAAAGTGATGATAATGAGAGTGAGACACACAGAGAGAGGGAGGAATGGAGACAGACATGTGCCGAACACCCCGTCATTCCAATATGTCATTTAGGAGACAGTAGTGATAAAATTAGGCGCCTTGTCGTCTCCATGGCACCTGGCCACTGTTTGTCATGTAAGGGTCTTGGGGACCAAAATGTGCCTCAGTTTCATAGCGACCCCTGAGGGAACTTCAGAAACGGATCAGGCTTCTCATTAATGTACCATATGCCTGCGACTGGGGTGGCTATTCTTGCTCCAGATGTGCCCGATTTCCATGTGAAAAAGTGTTCTCATTTGAACAGATTCAATCCTCTGCCAAGTTCAGCATTTCCCCATCTGTCATTTATTTTCCAAATTGTCCAATGATATGTAAGAGAATAAAAAAAAAAAAAAAGAACTCAGCCGCTGGATTTATCCATAAGGAGAGGGGAGGAGACCAGCAATGAATAAAGGTCATAAAGACACACAATTTACCTTTAGGAAAGGAAAAATAAAAAAAGAGACAAAAGAAAGGATAAACAGAAGAATAAAAGGTGTATCAGGTGTTTTAAATCAGGTCTACATCCAATGAATCTCATGCAAGAACAGTTCGTATCAGAAATTTAGGAGAAAATGCCAAATTCACAGTTTTTCTCCCATTTCTATTCTTCTCTCTGGGACTTACACATTTTACTCAAGTTTTTCAATAAATGACCAAATTTGTTGTTACTTAGAAGCAATTGTCCATTTTAAAATCCAATATAAAGTAGGCTACATCATTATGTATTATGCAACTCTGCAGTTATAGATAACATTTTTTATGCACTGATGACAGAACTATCAGTCACTACACTTGCAGCTCGCATCTCTGTTTCCAGGGGACACTAATTTAATTTGCAGCTATTTCATCTATATAAAGTGCAGTCCGTCAGCTCTATATGAGATCAAGCTACTGATCTTGAACAGACAATAGAGAGAAAGTTCAGAAAGGAGATTCAGTAACGTGTTGCTGCTTGAAAGTTTAACAGTAAGACATGCCTTCACTTTACAATAAGGTGTCTTGGTTAGCTTTGTTAATATATAAAGTGTGGAATATTTGGGTTGCTTTTTATTTTGGTTGAATTTTTCAAATTAGACTTCCGGCACTACCATTTTTATGTTTATGCATTGTATGAGAGAGATGGAAAACGTGATGAAGGCATGACAGATGTGGTCTATAGGTTCTGAAATGTCTGGGTATTGATGTTTGAGAAGGAGTTTTTTTTATTTTATTCTGGCTTTAAAAGCGATGGAGGGATACCAAAATGTTTCTTGAGTAAACTGAAAATTATTACGTTTTGTTGACTTCCTGAAGTCTACATCAAGGACTATCTTATTTAGTATCACTTCTGAACAGGGTATTTTTACTTTTTATCAATATTCCAGAAGTAAAAAAAAACCTAGAAACTTCTTTAATGCGACATAAAATACCTTTCCTGGTTAGAAATAAAAGGAACAACAAAGTTTCTTACATTATAACTAGTGGCCAGTCTAATGTACTCCAGATTTAGTGATTAAAAGCAGTTTCCTTTTTTAGTTTATTTTAACCAAATGAGAAAAGACGTGACACTGTTTCTCAGACTAAAGATCTTGTAATTTTTGTTTTAAAAATGTTGCTATAAATAGGGCGCTTATTCCATCTCCTGACTCCGACCCTTCTGACTCAGACCCTTGCTTTACTCTCTTCACTCATTTTAAGCTTGTGTCTCCGTCTTTTTTAGAGGATGTGGTGAGGCATATTAAGCTGTCAAGCTCCCCATGGTATCCAGTTCCCCCATGGTTTTTTAAAGAAGTCTCTCCATGTATTGCACAGTGTGTTCTTACCATTATCAACTTCGGTTTGTCCTCTGGTGTAATCATTGCTAAAATAAAACATGCTGTTGTTCTGAAACTACTTAAGAAACCTGGTCTAGATCCAACTATAATGGTTAGACTGGTCTTAAATTACCGTTTTTTCTCTATTTTATAATAATGATCAATTAATGGATGAAAACAACATCACAGAGAACTTTCAGTGTGTTATTAAGAACTGTCATTGTTCAGAATCAGTATAATTAATAGCTAAATGAAATCTTTTGGCATGGGATACTGATAGAAATTATTTCTGCTACACTCACTGTTGCCTTTTGACATTGTTTGATATTTTTCAAATCTCATCTAAATAACTTAGGGGGCTTACAGAATAGAGAACTTTATCAGTTTAGATCTTGTCTGGCTGATTGGTCTTTCTGTGTCAACATTTCAGGAAATGTTTCATCCTCTCCGTCATGTGGGATCCAACAGGGCGCGGTTTTAGGACCACTGCTTTTTCACATATCCATAGCTTCCAGGTTTTATACTTCAGGCTCTAATAATCAGCATTACTGTGAGCATAGCATACTGTAGGTTAACCCTTTCCACACCTGTCAGTGTGGCCCACAGAGTGGCCATGACATTGTGTGTTTATGACTGGCTGCTCAGAGAAATATGTTAGTGATAACTGTTGCCTGACTAGATCAACTCTGTCACAGATAATGCTCAGTGTCATCATGTCTGTGTCAGTGTCAACATTAAACTGTTCATTGAGAAGGCTTTCTTGAGACACTAAAGCAGATTAGAGCAAGTCTAGCAAATGTTTGCTATGAGACAGAGTCCACCTCTAGGATCCATTAAGTAAAGTATGCCAGTGGCAGCTTTTAGAAAAGTATGCACTTTTGCCCCAACATTTGCCAGATCTATTTGCCCTTACAGTACAGGAAGGCTTTTTAACAAAAGCACAGTAGAATTGCTTGGGGGTTTTTGAATAACGGCTAGAAAGTAAAACAGAGGTGATAGATTATGGGCCCAGAATCACTCTGACAGTAAACTACTGTTGAAGTAGTGCCTTTAACAGCATATTGTCACGTTTTGGTTGTGGGTTAGAGGACCCAAATGCAGATGCAGAGAGGCTGAGGTGAATTCTTGTTGTTTTTAATGATGAAAATGGTTAACAAAGCAGGAATCCAAAAATCCAACAAAAAATGTAACAGACCAGAACTATGGAGACATCAAGGGAAAACACGCACAAGGAGCCAGGGCAGAGACGAGGTAAGAGGACAACAGGACCAGCAACAACAAGGAACCAACAAAGAGTGAGAGCAGAGGGAGAGCATAAATAGCTGACAGAGACAAAGGGAGGGCTAACGAGCTGA
>NW_015150561.1:601922-628465 GCF_000732505.1 Cyprinodon variegatus
CAGGTGTACCTAATAAAGTGGCCGGTGGGTGTATAAAAGTGATTACGTACTTCTACATCTGATAGACAAGCGTATAGCCTAAAATGGCAGCTCACTGTGCCTTTGCACATTGCAATCCTATCTCCTGTTATGTGTTACTCTGTCTTACCTGTTGTTGTGCTCCTGTCTCTTCCTCACTTTTCTCTGTTTGTACTACATTACTGCTCCTAAACATACAAACTAGCTTCAGCATCCCTGTTTAATATCCAACACCTGAGCATAAAGGTGGAACATTTTAAAAATTAACATGCAAAAAAGATCTAGCTCTAGGTTACAATTCTTCCTATAAAAGTGAAGAACACTTGTGTGGTGTTCTAAAGCAGCTGATAGCCTCTTATCATAACCCAAACCTATATAGTGCCATGGAAATAAGAGTGACTAAAAATTATTCTTTAAAAATCAGTCATCAGCACTTACTGGATATTTTCTATGATGTGATTTTTACACATTACCTCACATCCTGAAGCACCCTCTAATATTATTCTTTATGACTTATTTAAGACCTCACTTGAGGTTCCCAGGTCTTGCCATCTTTTATTGCTTAATTTACTTATGTATTAATATTCTTCTAATATGACATAATTGCAAATAATATCTAATGAGACCAGTTATATAGCCCAATATCATTTGTGATGTGTAACCATTAAGAACACTGGCATTTCTTTTTAAGCTTTTTCTTTGGCGGTGGCATTGTATTGAATTGTGTTTTTTTTGGTTGGTGTGAATGTTATTTCAGAACAGAGTTACCAGTGCAATTAAGACGACTTAACTAAAAAGATACAATTTCTAAATGTAAACTTAAACAAAATTTCATACTGTAAAACATCCATATCAATGAAAACGTTTTATACAGAAGGGTTTACATCATTCAGAGGTTACTTAATATATACTGCAGCTGATAGTGCCAAACAACCAGAGGAGCTGAGTGTGGGGCAAGCCAGTAACATTGCACTACATTACACTATTAAAATAAAATGCCAATATTAGGGGTGTGCACTTCCCCCGGCCCCTATGCCTATAGTATTAGTTAAGCCTTGCTCTTATCTTTTAAGACGGATGACAACAGTGACATTTTTCCTATCCAGGCAAGTCTTGAGATCAGTGTTTTAATTTATCCCAGCTCCTATTACTCTAATAGACTTGATCTTGCATCTTGCATGACATGTCTTTGCTCTCATGTTTGCAACTGACAGACTAGATTTGTGCTTAAAAAACAGAACATATGACCCCTGTTCAAGCCTACCACACTTACTTTGCATTATAAAGCTACTTTTAATATTGTTTTGATCTTTTAAGATTTTTTTTACCATACATTTTACCATATATTTCTATCATATCAGTACTTACCTTTTAGTTACCTATGCTTGACTGCTTCGTAAGTTTCATGCTGCCATATCATGCCAGTTTAGCCCCCCACGCCTCTCTACGCAGCCATATTAGATCATTTAGCGCCCACGCCTCTCCACGGAGCATTGCCGTGGACAGATTTTTCACACCTCACAGCTGAAAAATGTTAAATTAAGGGGGCATGGTCCACACTGAAAAATATAAGGGACGAGGGACAGCTTAGGCAACTAAATATATACAGTAAATATAAAGATCTAGAGATATACAATAAACAGATTGTGAAAAACTCTAGTAAAAGGAGTTACTATCACCCTTAGATGACATGAAGAGTCTTTAAGGCTTGCTGTGTTTTCTGCTACCATGTGTTCTAAGCTTGCCATCTCACACCCCCCATAAGTTGGCCAGAATATTGAGTACAAGGTGAAAAGCCGCATGGAGTATAAAAGTAGTTATTGTCTGCACGTCTTATTACCACAAGAAATTAATTTGAATCAAGCTAAAGCATTCAGGTTGGCTGAACAGTAGCTAGGAGGAGGCTTAGAGGGGACTGAACCTCCTTTACTGCTCCTCCTCAGCTGTAGAATAACCCACTGCTGCACATTAGGAGAGGCTTCCAGCTTGCCTATTTTTATTTTTAAAATGATTTTCATCTTGTTTGACTTAACTGGTTTACTATGTTCTTTTTTGCATTCCTATGAAATGTTTATAGATTTTTTTTTTTTTTTTATCTTTTTTATCTAACCCTATTGCATGCAGTTATGTAAAGCACCCTGTATTAGCTGTGGGTGATATACTGCAAAACACTGCCATAGTGCCATTGTCTGGCATGGTTCACTGCCATTGAAATTACCATATTATACTTATTTAGCACCTAATCAAGTACAAGAAATCTAAATCAATTTACATTACATTCAGTCATTCAGAAATTTACATACTGATGGTGGATAGGCTACAATATAGCCTCAGCTCCCCAGGGGCAGACAGACAGAAGCAGGGCTGCCCTGCAATTCTTGCTACCAGGCTTTATGTTATGTTAGGGGGTCTTATCTTTTTTTAAAGAGTGAAATAAGGATACATCATATAAAGATTAAGCACCAATGAGTTGTGTTAATTTTCTCACAACTTTAAACCGTAAGCTGCATTGTTTTGAATATATTACATTATGTCCATGCAGTATAAGCAGCGCCTGTAGAAGTGTATCTGCAGAGCAAAGCATTCAAGGGAGGATCATTGAGTATTTGTTGTGGGTGTTTGTGATGGACTTTTTGAATTCTATGCATGACAGAGATAAAAGACACTTTGGGAGTGCAGAGACAAAAGGTGCACAGTGAACAAGGGCCGACTCCAAGTGTCAGAATCGGTCCTGTCCCTCATAACTCACGGCCCACTTTTTCCAACAGTGCGCTACACAAAATGCCAGAACTTCTCTTCTACACCTGAGCACTTAGCTTTAATGCATATTAATTAACTGCCACTGGCACCAAAACAGATGCAGATATTAAAGGCTACAGTGTAACAAGTAAGCTTGGAGCTCATGCTGAAAGCTTCATGTTGTGTAAAGCAGACTTATGATTTAACCCAGACAGTGTTCTTAGGATGCTGATGTGGTGACCTGAATTTTCTTCAGTTTTGAGATGTTTATCAGTTGACTATGGAATAAGTCAAGTGATTAGGTAAAGAAAAATACAAATAGGAAAAATGAGTCCCAAAATTGGAACTATTAGATGAATCTGTAGATGAGCTCAATCACTTCGTAAGAAAGAAACTCTGAAATATAAATGAAACATCACTGGTTTTAACGGATATGTCGGGTTAGATTTAATTCTACATTAAATGACCCTGCACATTTTCTAAAGTACAATGTAAAGAGTGTAGGGTTGTTAGGGTTAAGGTTAGGTTTAGAACTTTTTGGTCATAATTAATTCCACTTACCATGTTTGGAGGAAGAAGAATGATTGAGTACCATCCCAAGAACACCATCCCTACTTTGAGACATAGGGGTGGTAGCATCATGCTTTGGGGGTGTTTTACTGCACATGCGACAGAGCGACTGCACTGTATTAAGTAGAGGATGAACGGCGCCATGTGAGATTATGGGAAGCAACTTGTTTTTTTCTCAGTTAGAGCCTTGAAGATGGGTCGAGAATGGGTCTTCCAACATGACAATGACCCCAAGCACGCAGCCAGGATAACCAAGGAGTGGCCTGTAAGAAGCATTTTAAGGTTCTGGCTTGGCCTAGCCAGTCTCCAGATGTAAACCCAATACAGAATCTTTGGAGGGAGGTCAAATTCTGCGATTGTCAGCAAACGCCCAGAAACCTGACTGATCTGTAGGGAGGACTCGGCCAAAATCCCTCCTGCAGTGTGTCCAAACTTGGTGAAAAAAACAATAATTTGCAGCTGTATCACACAAATAAATAGTTAAAAAATTATATATTGTGATTTCTGGATTTTCTTTTTTTTTGATTATGTATTTTCACAGTGGACATGCACCTACAATGACAATTTAAGACCCATCCATGATTTCTGAGTGGGAAAATTTACAAAATAGCAGGGTGTTCAAATATCTTTTTCCCTTACTGCATATGCACATAGTCATCTTTTTTCAGAGCAGTTCTTTAAATAATAATAAAAAAAAACTATTGATCCTACATTTGCTTCTTTTTTTAATCAAAAGACTGAAAAGTAAGATAAAATAACAGCCCTGAAGTGTGTGACAAATAAAAAAAACTGCATCTTTATGCCAAATATAATCTTTTTGACGGCTACTGAGTGGAGATGAAGTCTAATTTTCATTTGCTCCAAGATTGTCAATAAACACACTGTCATCCACTCAATTCATCATCCATGTGTCAAACTAAAAGCAAGGTGACCTGACGTGTCTTTCAGTGTGCCTCAAATGTTGTCTACAGTTCTACTTTAAAAATTCAATATTTTTTTTTTTTTTTAAGATAATTTGGAGTCCTATAGTTGTAAAAGGAATTCATTGAAATTTGACTTAATGTATTAATTAATTAAGGGCTATGAGACCAGATCTTAAATAAGGATTCAGCCAAGAATAAACTACACTTGCCCAACACAATACAAGGACAGACTTCAAGTCATTTCCAGAACTGCAGTTCTTTTAATAGGAAAATTAGACAAACATTAAGAGACTCTTTGAATTTTTTTTATTTCCCTTTAGCTCTGTTCATGACCAATTCATTAGAGCCACTGTCAGTACACAGCACAGATTGGCAGTTTTTTGTTTTTTTTTTATTCAAGACTGCATTAACACAATTATACTATAAGCAATAAACAAGCATTTCACTCCACTGGCTCTAAACAATACCAAGTCAGAAACACTAATGGAGGCCATCATCTTATATAGAGAATGTAAACACAAAAAATACTGTCCTTGTAATGGCTCGATTCCTCTGCGGTTTAAAGGCTAAACAATCCATAAAAGAAATCTTGATTGTTTAGTTTTCTTCTGGAGTTCACTAAATCAGGGTTATGGAAAGAGATGCAGCCATATGTAGCTCCTTCCTCCTCCACTCCCAACCATTAAAATACACCCACACTAAAACAAATAAATAAATGATAACTGTTGCCGCAGCCATACTTAGATGCAATGAAACAAGGTCAACTTGTTTTGAAATTGATCTCAATTTCAATGAGGGTGCTTTGTTTCGGGCAAAAGAGGTTCTTCAAGAATCTTAACAGTAATAATAGCTAAGCTATTGGTCCTCAAGTAAAACTACTAACAGGGCTGCCAAGGTTCACGATTTGGATGTGACACATAATTTAACCAATTTTCACAAGAAAAAACAAGACAAAAACTAATGTGTTTTTTCCGCACATTCAAATATAAATTTTTACAATAAAATATAAGTTATTTTTTTACATTTAATTATACTCTATATTGGCGCCCTGTCTCTGTCATCAAGGCACCAAAATGTGTAACATCACAACATTAGACGCGTCTCCAGCTAAATAATCTTTTTGTGTTGTTATTTGAAATGAAATATTGTCAAACAGGGGCGAATCGAAAACCCCACCTTTAATAATACCACCATGTAGAATGTAGTGCTTTGACATTTTTTAAGTTATTATATAAACTGAAGAGTGACAAAATATAACTAATTAAATTCTTTACAAAAATATACTACAATTTAAAGGGCTAATATAGAATTCATGCTCTCTTAAGAATAAGGTTTTAAAGGTAGAGTTTATGCAGTCATTTAGTCTTCTATGTACCGGTAATTAAAAATAGAGATCAACTGATCAACCCATATGCTATGTAGAAACATAGATTAATTTCAATGGAATTGAATTATAACTATGTGTGTAGCTTTATTAGCAAAGGCCTCATGAAAATCTGCTCTGTCTTCTGTGATTAGTTGGAAAATATAGACGTATGCTCATTGTGATCAGTATAGGTTGAGCCTGAACTAGTTTTGGTACCTATTTGTTTTCGGATATCCCTCAGTGCACATTGGTCCTTGCATGGCCAGCCCGGTGAACATTTCCTGGACCATCAATGTTGTCAAATTTTTCTTTTCCATTCTAATTTCAGTTTGTTCTGTATTTTCATAAATGTCCAATACTCATGTCTGTAACACTAAATTTAACAAAAATTAACAAAAAGAAACAGGAAATACTATATTGCTATGGTCGGATCTACGTAGACCTCCTCAGTTTTGCATCTACTGATGTAATGGTTGCCTTAAGATGGGTACCACACATGTGCCTGTTTCTCTGTCATCTACATTGCACCTGATACTCAAAAACTGCCAATAATCTCCTCTAAAACATTCTACAACATTATTCCAAGCTTAGAATACCTCCACAAGTTTTGTTTAATCCATTAAACTGAACAATGAAGAGGTGATCCAAGAAACCTAGCAATACGGGGAATGCCCATCTAAACTGAGAGTTTGAAAAAGGACAGCGTTGAAAGGTCTATGGTTACTTTGAAGAGTTGCAGAGATCCAGGGCTTGGTTGGGAGAATCTTGATGATAACTACTAGCTGACCACTGATTAAAGAAGCTATGAGAAGCTATAAGCTATAAGAAGCCAATCTGCATCACCCAAAAGATAGGGAGGAGTCCACTAAACATGTGGAAAAAAAAGGTGTTCTAGTCAAATGGGACAAACGATAATGTACAGCAGGGGTGTCAAAGTCATTCCAGAAAGGGCCGTGTGGCTGCTGGTTTTCTTTCCATCCAAGCAATAGCACACCAGACTCCATTCATCTCATCAAGGCAACACGAGAAGAAAACACACAACTTGATGAGATGAATGGAGTCTGGTGTGCTACTGCTGGGATGGAAAGAAAACCAGCAGCCACACGGCCCTTTCTGGAACGACTTTGACACCTGTGATGTACAGTATGGCACCAAGAATCAAGAACTGTAACTGGCTCTAGCCTTTCAATTCTCCTGGAACCAAAACCAGTAAAGAAGAAACTATCCGATTGTGCAGCAAGATAAAAAAATGTGGCTAAACACTAATTTAAGACATGACCAGTTGTCTAAGTATATCACTAAGTTTTATGATCTTTCCTCCTAAAAGAATCAGATTCGAGAATTGATAGGAACCAGAAACAGAAGGATCTCGAACCAGAATCGTTTGTATTCAAATGGAGCCAAACCCCACTAATGATGGCAAAACATTACAACACGACAACAACAATGCTACACAACTACATTCTTAATACGCCGTCTCTACCATGAAAGTCGGTAGGGCATTGTTACTGTATGTTGTTGGGAGAGCTTCCTTCAGTAGGCACCAAAAAAATCAATAAAACTTGATGGGATGGTTGATGGTGTTTAAAAAAAACAGTAATGGAAGAGCAATGTCTAGAGGTTGTAAAAGTCTTAAAGCCGGAGATAGATAAAGATAATTGCTAAATTTTGATCAAAATACATTCCACTATTAAAATGGGCAAGTGAGAACCCAGACCTACAGAAGATCCAATTAAGAATATGCAACAAAACTTGAAAAGTTATTTTTAATGATGTTTCAAATCCAATCTGAATGTGCCTAAGATATTTGGTTTACAAAAGTATATTAAAAAAAAATCTGGTGTTTAATTGTACCAAACTGGCAGTCAGATATACCCCAAAAGATTTGATCACTATGGAAAAATGGAAAACCCTGGGAATTCTTATCATCATGGTATCTTCAGTCAGATGCTTCTCCAAACTTTTCACATTTTAAAGTACTATCTTGGTAGAACTATTTTGAGCTTTCAACTAACCAAAATGTCAGGCTTTTCAGGGTTGTTTACACAAGTTGCATGATATGACATTTCATTAATATCCGTGTTTATATAAAACTATTCACTTTCCAATTAATATATCTAAAGTTGAGCAGAGGTGAAAGTGCTGTTTACGATTTAACATTTTATCTTGGGGATAAAATGTTAATTGTGTCTTGCTATGAAATCCTGATGTGAATATAGACATAATTACTTCAAGATAAAAATGAAATGAAACATAAGATAAACACATCTTTAAAATGTGTGTAAATAAATTCAACATCAAAACAATTTTTTTATCCTATATTCATAAATGTTGCATTACAGTTCTTGTTTCTTACAACTTAACCTGGAAATAATTTTTCAGACTCTTAATTATCTAGAATGAACTTAATTACCTAGAATTTTGGATTATCTTACAAGAGCTAGTGGAAGATTTCCCTGACCAGAGGCAAAATAGCATTAAATAGTTAATAAACAGGAACACATTAAGCATTTTAAATAAACCAACACAATTTAATCCCTATTATTTACAAAGATAAAAAAAAAATCCATCTCACACCTAGACAACCAAACTGAAGACTCCCAGAGTGCCTAAACCCACACATCAGTGAAGATCTATAGTTAAACCTTAACAGCCAGCACTTGCAACTAAGCCAGGGAATCCTGCAGAGTATCAGACAGAACTCTATTGCCGGAGGACTGAACAAGTGTTCAAAAAACAAGAACTTAAATCTTTTAGCTGGATACAAGCTGTGAGTTAAGTGCTAATGATACTGGGCAGTGACAGACTTAGATTTATATACTTTTATTTAAATTAAGAAGTGACATAGGACATGACTTAAAACATAAATCCTGGGCTTAAAAAAGTGACACCTTTGTATAGGCTCTTAATGTTTGCATGCCATCATAAATGCAAAACTCCAAACTCTCTCTTTTTGATGTTTAACTGAAACAGATTAAAGAGGTCTTATTAGGGAGACAGAATGAGGCCTAGAGAAGTGCAGACACATGGGTTCGTTTAAGGACAAAGCTACTGACATTGAGAAAAGCCACTCTCCACTGAACGGATGACGGGTTAAAGTTAGATTGATTGAAGCTAAACTGGCTGAATGAGAAACATCAGAACAAACATCTGTACATCAATCATATGAAATCATTTTCCAACATAGAACATCAGTTTACAACATGCATCATTGCTTTTGAAATTCAATATCTGCATAATCCAACAGATGCTTCCCTAACAGTGCCTGGAAATGAAGCACTACCCCCATCACATGGCAATATGAGACATCCAACCATATGGCCGTTATGCCTGCTAAGGAATGAGAATAAGGTAAGTCATATTGTAACCTGCATGACCAGTGCAGAAGGGTCAAAAGGACTTAAGCAGCAGTAGAAGCTGAAGCCCTCTGAGCAGATCAGAGCCGCTTGCCTGCCTAAGGCTGAAGCTAAAATTAACCCCCTCCCAAGCATCCCAGCACATCACGTTGGGATTCTATTACTCTCCAGCGTCCTAGCATACACAGTCATGTGAAAACTGACCACAAGCCTTTGCGGCTGGCTGTGCCCTTCCTGTCCCTCCAGCATTTAGTCCGCTTAATGCCATCCGTCTCCACCCACCTGCCCAATCACTCTCTTGCACTTTCAATGTCTCTTTTATCTGCAATATTCCTCACCCCTTCTATGGCTTGACTCTTCCCTCTCCTACCCAACCAACTTGTTCCACTCCAACTGCGGCTCCTGTCATCCTCAGATCAGGAGTCAGCAGGGTCTGAGACTGATAGTTGACACATACGTTGCCAGTTGTGATCAATTGGGAGATGGGGCTGAAAGATGCCTCCTGTTACGAGTAGACAGGTGAAGGAGGGTGGTGTTGGGGGGGAAGGGGGAATACTGCTGCTGCATCAGGTCACATCGCATGTTTGATATCCTAGTACATCTCATCCTTAAGAGTGCTGTCAGCAGCTTGGCATGAGGCTGGGATATATACTCTGGTGATGGTTCACGAGGATGAGTATAAAGTGCTCTGCTTCTGTTTAAAAGCAATCTCTGGCCAAACCAAGTGGCAGGCTGACGTTGCAGGGTCGATCCAGCACGTACATCATCAGCTCTTACTTGGCCATGTATGACAGTGTTAGTCGCTGAGCCTGAAATAGACTGACATACGTCAATGAGGGCAATGGAGTCATTTGCCATTCCTTTTGAACTGCAGGCTTACTCTGACTGAGCAATAAGCAGCGGTAAGCAGAGATATCTCAGGCCAGCTTATGCAAATTGCAATGCTGAAACAGGGCAACATGAACAGAAAAAGATACAAGACAAAAGAAATTATACAATGAGATTCTGTTTGAAGAAGAAAACAACCAAAGCTTTGCAGCAAGGAGCTCTGCAGACATGACCATAAAGCATGCGGCAAACTCCTCTCCTACCTATCTAAGCAGTGCATGACATCTTCACTTCCTCATAGGTGCTTATAAGGGTCACACTGACCTCTAGTGGTGTCAATGAACATGGAGCTGACTGGTGACAGCAGGCCATAAATGAGAGGTAATTTGTTCTCAATGTAATTTCATCAGAAAATAGATTGTTAGTCAGTAGCACTCGTCTAGTAGCTCAGTGGTAATGTGGATAAATGGCTGCTGGGAACAGCTTGCTTCAACTCATGGGCCCTGTGGTCTCCTAGCTTTCCAATTATGTGAACACCTTTTTCTCTCTTCCAATGTCCTAGCTTCCTTCTTATCCTGGTCTTCATCATCTCTGGATCTCTCCCCTAAGATTCTCTAAGAAAGTTTCTATTTGAAAACTATTGATTTTCTTGAGGTGTACTTACAACACTAACAGAGCTGATCGATTCAGTTGAGGAACTTAAGTGTGACCAATAGTTGGTGTTTCATAATGACAGACTGTTGGTACAAAGTGCTCTCCAAAATAGTATCAAAATAACATTTTTAGAACTTGAGGTCAAAAGACATTGTATTTCTTTTTTCCAAATATGATCTTAGTAAAATGTACTCTTTTCCAATCTATGTTCTTTTGAGTATTCACTCACCGACCAAAATCAGGGTTTCATATCCCGCTGTGTCGTCATTATGCTTAAATTCAGTACTTTGATGGACATGTGGGCTCTGACCACAGGGCTCTGTGCAGCACTTTTTAGCACAAAAGCTTGTTATGCTGAAAGTTTTAAAATTTTACTGAAGTCTGACCAATAGAAAGATTTAAAGTGTTTGTAATGGCCACAGAAATTGTGTTTTTAAACACATTTAGCTCCTTATTTGCACTTATAAATGAGAAAATCTCTGTGAAAACATGAAACCCAGGCAGGCAGCTAGGTTAACACATGCACACTGCCAGCACAGAGAGAGCCACTTTTGAAAGCAGGGGTGAAGTGACTGGGTATGGAGGACGCCGAAACAGTTGGTCTGTATTTAAACCGGCATATTGTCAGTGTGTTGGTTTTTTTTGTATGCACAAGTGCTGCGCCAATGTGCAGCCACTTTAGCATGGCTGCAGGTAGATCAGAGCAATGTTTAACTGTTAGCATGCCAAGCAGAGATACAAACATTATCTTCCAACATGGAGAACAAAATAAGAAAAATGAATGTCAGTGATGTAACTGCAATGTCTCCCTACTGAAGGCACACGCCTCTAGCGGAGTTTTTAAAAGGAACAGTTTCCCTTCAAATTCCTGTTGCCAGTAGCCCACAGCCACGAAAGGCGTAGACTTTGCTGTTTGCAGAGGAGCCGTTAGAAGCCAATGACCCATGCAATACTGGCCCTGCTTACCTAAGAGACACAGCCGCTGCTACCCGAGAGTTGCCGTGACCACCAAACTGTCGTAATCAAAGGGAGACATCTCGGGCAACCGTGAGTTATAAAAGGAACTACTGCAAAGTTCACTGTTGTTATTGCATCTGATTAACCCAAATCTGGACTGAAGACGTGGCCTGCAAAGAACCGAACTGAGGCAAATTACTCTTCTATTCCCAAACAGTAATATCCATCCTTCTCCCTTTACATCTGATGCTTAATGAGAGCTCTGCTTCGGTGAACTAGGTAGAATAGATAGTTGTGCATGTTTTTTATTAGAAATAAGCTTTCTTATTCAAGCGCTGATGGTTTGAAGAGTTTTAACTGAACAACCAACGTGGGTCTAAAGACACTGCAACAGTGGACTGACTAGTATCATTAGCTCCCAGCTACCTCATGCCGGAGGTAATGTCAGAGGCAATGTCAGCTTCTCTGTCAGCTTCATTACAGTTAAATGCATTCCTGATTCATAGTTGATTTTTCACGGTAAAACCGATTTGCTTCAGAGTTTATTCACATTTACCTGCTGCTATTTTAAAGGACACTCTCACCTCATTAAGCCTTAAACCTGTTTTCCCCTTTTATTTATTTATTTATTTACTTGTGCTTATTTTCAAGTAGTGTATGTGTAGTTATTAGATATAATAATACTATGTGCTTATAAGCTAATGAAGGTACCATTGTATTTAACCTGTGGTCTTTTATGTTTATTTTATGCAGTGGCAACGGTTTATCACTCAGGCTGGATTCACTTTTCTTTCATCGTAATTAACAGAGAGATTTATTTGGTTGGTGATTAATAACTGCTGATAGCCATAGTCTAAATTACTAAATTGGTGAAGGTAACTGGATTTAAACAGCCAGTCATGGATTCCAGCCTTTCGTGTAAGAGACTAAGAATCTGCTCAGTAAGCAAATTACAGTCATAATCAATCAACTAATAATAATTTATTAGTTTAACCCTTGATTTAAAAGACCTATTAATTAACTATAATTTCCAGTTGTAGTTACTTAATATATTCAAAATCTTCTGGTAAACTTGCACAACAGGATTTAATTAGTCCAAGTCAAAGAAGAAAGAGTCTGTAGCAATAATCCATTACAGCCCCAACTGCTGGAATAACATAATACTTAACCCTATGGGTTAAGAATGGGATGTCACTTAGGTTCATAAGCAAGTCAATGGATGTGAGACGATCAGTAGCAGTACTAATCAGAAGGAGGGAGAGGGAACTGGTCTCTCATGAAATACAAATCAGAATGTAATGTAATTAATGCAACTCTGTAACTCATGTAATGAATGTAACTCTGCAATTTAGTGTTAATGAGTCCTTCCATATTAACCTTTCATTGTCTGTCATCAACAATCCCTGTTGTGGACAAAGTTAAATTTAAAATACACAATCAAATCTATAAAAACTATATGAGGTCTAGAGTGTATTTATATTTTTAGAAAAGTTAGTAATCCAAACAATAAATAATGTTTTCTTGTTCTATATCTTTCACATGACAACATATTCATATAGCAGTTTACCTTGAAAGAGCCTTAGAAAAGAATAAAACTCAGTGAATAGAGCATCCATTATCTATATCTGCTAAGAACCTGGCCCATGGCCAGGTAGGCTGGAGCAGGGTATGTAGACAGTCTCCAGGGTGTTAAGGGGTTTGTTGGATGGAAAATAAGTTTGTCATGGAACTGCTCTGACTAAATAGTGTTGCTGCAATCAGCTGCAAATACGGGGTGTTTACACATCGCCTCCACATCCAGTGGAACCAAGAGGTAAGAGCAATCCAGTACAATGCTGTTGTAGTATTTCTTATGTGTGCATTAGATGTACTTGGCTAAACTACCATTAAAAAAATAAAACCATACAAAGTAAAACCTTTAGTAAAAGGATGTGGCCTCAGTCAAAATAACTCATTTTATGTACAATATTTTTCTTGGTCTATGCACTTTTATTCTTCTTTTTCATGAAAAAGCTTTTTCCTACAGTGTTTAGCTGACCTAACAAGAGGCAGGTTCATCACAGAGTTTGATGGCCGTTATTTAACAGTCAAAGGTCTGAATTGTTTTGGTTTCTAGTCATTCAACAATGATACACATTTAATTTTGACATTCGTGTGACATTTAGTCAGTGGGGCAGTATTTCATTTCTTGTTTTTCCATTACAATACCGACTTTTTTTAATTTTAGATTTCCTGTTTATATTCAGTTTTTCTTTTTCCTGTAAGTCTTGAAAAGCATTTTTTTGTATGTGTTTTTAGTGGTGTGTGAACCTGTTTACTCTCATTTGCCTTTTTGCTCTGACACATATACATTTTCCTGCTCAGGGTTATCTAAGAATAGATTTCTAACTACTGATGGTCTACAGCCCAAAAAAAATAAAGGACATTTTAACTTGCTTCCAAGGGACACAAGTTACTTAAACCCCATTTCAAGCAACAACCTCATAAAGCTTGGAAGAATCTAACATAAAACACATACTGTATTCTAGTTTATTTCTCACATAAATCTTTTTATTTTTCTTCTTATTTTGTAAGCAGTCCAGACACGTAAATAAATAAAATCAAAAGCAATAGATCAGAAGGTAAGTCCAAAATTCTGACTGAATGGACTTACTTTTATTTATTTATACATTCCCAGCATTTTAGTATATATACAGTATATATATATTGCTTATTGTTAGTCGCAGAGGCCTGCGCTGGCTTTTAAATAAGCATCTAAAATAAGTATATTCACTGTAACCTTATTTCCCCGATGTGCCAGTGACAGACAGAATGCAAAGAAGAGAAAGACGGAAAAAATGGAGAGAAATCCCATCAGGCGCCATTAAGATCTCTGCAAAAACAACTCAAATAGCCCTCACCAGGGACTGTAAAGCTTCCAAATGCTTTCCAGAGCCTCACAAGAGACCAGACCTTAAGAGTCTGGTAGTCTTATTTTTAAGACTATTTTAATTCTTAAACCCCTTAAATTTGTAACTAATGCTAAAGTTTTGCAGAAGTTTAAACTTGAATGCAAAGTAAAACGTTTCAAATGACCAACTTATTCTAGATCCAACTCCATGGATTTATAATCAACTTAAATTTGCACGTTTTAGTGAAACACAGTTTTATATGCATCACAGGTTCTTCAGCAGCACTCAGCTCAGGAGCAAATCTGCAGGTCAAATGAAATGACGAACTTATTCAAAATCCCCTTCAGTTCATTTTTTCTCATTTCGTGTCATGTAGTTATTATCATATACTCAGAGATAATATAAGCTCAGCTCATATGCCTTCATTGCACTGGATAATCCTCCCTGCATTTTTAACTTGTATAGTTTGACTTTTAAGACATCAATCTCCCCTCGAAGGGTATTAGTGCCACAAACACTCTTTCCTGTTAGAGAAGCTTTGGAGCGTGTTTTAGAGGCTGGGCCCTTCTCTTACAGGAGAGGAGAAAAATAAGCAGTTGGTCGATAAGATTAATATCAGCTGAACTGAGGATGGAAGATTAATAGCTGCTCATTAGTGTTTAGTCCAGCGTATTAGGCCTGCAGCAGGATAGGGAATCATACGTCACATGTGGTATATCAGCAGATTAGATTTGCAAACAGGCTTAATAGAGTATGTGAAGAGATCTCAAAATAAACACAAGCCAAGTGACTAAAGACGAAGTCTAAAATCTGGTTAACGTTGTTGATGTTCTAAAACAATTTAATCTTGTTAAAAGTTACACTTTGATCTAAATCATCCATTATATATCTAGCTGGATGCTCACGGTTGTTGTCCTTCTGGAAAATTAACACTTCCCCATTCTCAGGTTGTCTGCAGATTTTCTGCAAGGATCTCTGAACAGCTTCCTACTCTGTGCTGAAAAGAATTTCCTCACAGCCCTTATGCTGCCACCACTAAGCTTCATTATTTGGGTTATGGGTTTGATTTAATGTACATTGTTTTTTTTGTTTTGTTTTTACAGAGAAAGCCAAAGGATTCACCTACTTCCACATTTTAATTTCCTACAGAGGGATCGAGTGTAAGGTAAATAACAGCTGCATTATTTAGGCTTTTAATTCACCATAATTGTCTGCTCCTCTTTGTGTTGATCTATTGCTTAAAATTCTAATAAAATATATTTAATCTTAACGTTATTTCAATAAAAAATGTGGGGAAAGAAAACTTTTACAGATGACTATATCCAAATAGAAAAAAAAAACAAGATTTGTTGATTCAGATGCAACAACTCTGGCCTTTCTGTCAAATATGTCAGACTTCCCCACCTCCTGCTATAGATTTTTTTCAGAGGCCACACTCCTGTTACCCCTTCTGACCCCACTAAAATCAGGGTGTTGTGTTGTTGTCTGCGTACGCAGCCAGACAGTCACACTGTGAGGAGCAGTGAACCAAATACTTGATGTTTTACAGACAGAAACATAACAGGGCCTGTGGAAAACATTGTCCTTTAATCTCACCTTCAACCTGTCCATTCTTCAACCTGCCTCCCCCTCACCCCTCCTCTCACCCAGCTTGCTCTAAGAGGCCATGTCTGAAACATTTGAGTTGGAAATCAATCTTCCTTCTCTTTTAAAATCAAAGCTAGAGGATGTCTGAAAAAAAAAAAAAAACACTAACAAATTCTGCTCAGTGAAAATCTAATTAAATATTGTGACTGACAGTATTTGCAATATGCAGTTTACAATCAACTGAACGTTCATTAGAAAAAGGGGAAATAGATTCAGTTTTGCAGGAGGGTTAGTTAAAATTCTGGTTGCTTGGAAAATTCTTGGGCGTTTTTGCAACCCTGGCTTTTTGATAGAGCATCTGAAGTGAGACATTCATGCAAATATATTCGGAAAGCAAGAAGAAGGGGGAAAGGTCCTTTGCTTAACCAACTATTGAGGCACATGCAGTGAAAGTGGCTCCATCTAGTGTTAAACAGGAAAGATTTCATTTATGGTGCAACTAAGATGCTTTAGTATCAAAATAACTAAAGTGGGATGTCTTGCTTTCTGCTTTAATTTTGATACCAGATTTGCTAAGTGTGTTTGAGCTAGTAAATTGTGCAGAATGTTTTTATTTAAAGATTGAAATTTGTATTGAGTGGCCGAAGCTCCGCATTAGGAGCTTCTGCAATGATAACATGCCAAAAGCTTTTTTTCACTAGTGGGTGTATCAGCTGTGTATCATTTCATAACAAAGCCTGCTAAAACATGATTGATTCCATCTCAAAAGAAACTGATCCTGTTCTATTAAATATAATAAAATTCTGTTGAATCCAAAGGCAGTTTAACTTAAATACAAACCATCCCGTTACTTTACAGTATGCATAAATTCAAACTACTCTTTGCTATCAAATCCTTTACTTTACCTGCTATACAGTATATGGTGAATGGTAAATCTTTTATTAACAAGGTTAAGCCTAGTCTGTACCAATTATGACTTGATTTCTACAGTATTATATGTAAATAATGTGATCACTCGTTGCCTATTGAGTGAAACTCTAAATTAAAGACATGTTCAAAATGTCACTTATCCAGTATTTTCTGGCTTTAAATGACACTGAAATGTCAGCGTTCAGGCATCCAGGTTTAGATCAATATTTAATCAGCATTATCAATTATTTGCAGAGCAGAACTTTTTTGTTAACACATATGTGTATTAAAAACACATACATTTTGTTTACCTGTATGTGCTTCTAAAAGGTTTTATTAAAGGGCCACTTGAAAACAGAAGGCAGAAATGTTCTTTTTTAAACAAGGTAAAAAAAAAAGAAAAAGGCAGATTTCAAGAGCAGAATAAATTTATTCAACAGGAAAGCAGAACCTAGACCATTAATTTTATCCTTGTTGGACTCTAAAGAGGAAAAATGGTGAGCAGAATATAAAAAAGCAAAGTCAATAAGCATGACCAAAAAGCTTCCCCCGAGGTAAAGAATTGAACTTCTCGCACACGGATTTATTGAGGCAACTTCGGACTATTAATTTCCCTTTCTCCCTTTAGAAAAGCTGTGTTCAGAGTAACTAGTCTCTGTGGACCACCTCCTTTATTACTCTGAGCTAATGGAGTGGCCTGATGTCACCACCACAGGGATAAGAGATCTACAGGGTTTTGTCAGGAATAAGGTCAAAACTTGGCTATAAAGATATTTTACTGTAATGTAGATGAAAGTCTTCAGAGTTTAGTGCCGGTACTTTTCCAATGAGCATTAAATATGTTCATTTCAAAATAGACATTGCATTCAAGACGCAGTTCAGAGAGATCAACGGCAACAAAGCAGAGTACCTTCAGTGTAGAAGAAAATAACTTTAAGAAACAATTAATTGACCACCATTAGGTGCAGCATGTATGCATCACAGATATAGAGACTAATTTTATATCCGTTTTAAAGCAGGGATGTAATTGGCAGATAATACATGAAGAGTAATGAATTATTCAAATTGATATACTAGGGCTCATGAAATAAATAAAAAACATTTATTTAAAGCTCGTTATTCATTTTCAGCTGTCAGGAATAATAATTTACTTGCCTTTTCCGTCTCGTGTATTTTGACTATTAGTTAAATAAGCTCAAGTGGGTAAATTAAATATCTGCAAAATTGGGCTCTTTCTTTCTCAATTACTCGATAAATCATCAAAAATAATGAATTGAATATAGGATCGCATTAGCTGCAGCCCTAAAGTACATGCATCTAAGCCCAGAGCTAAACCCAGAATTGTTGCCAGAGGTGACTGCCTCACATACATTCCACTGCCCTCTCTAAACAGCTCTACCTAAATATGCTGAGTCTGACTTTAAACTCTTTAAACACAGAGTTTTGGAGTAGAGAGAGGCCAAACGGATAAGATAATTACTGCTTACTTCAAGCACAGTGCTTGGTAATAATCAGTATGACCAAGAGCTAAAAATGAGCAGCTTGATTTCAGTCTATCAGCCTTAAGCTCATTGAGCGCATTAATGATGGACTGCCCAAAATCAGAGCACTTCCATTGCCATCTTAGAACACCTCTATCAGTTGCATTTCAACTTACTCTACATCCTATGTTAAGTGAATTTTAGATAACCCACACTTCCTAATTACATAAACTCAATTCATCTTGCTGTGAAATGCTGTCTGGGACAGTAGCAGGTTGTAAAATTGGTGTCTTTGGTTTTTCTTTGTAAAAGCATCAGGAAAACAGGCTTTTTCCAGTTTAGAAGTGGTGGAAAGCTTTTTTTTTAAACTCCAGATTGGGTTCAAACCATGATAACTATTGGATTCTATTTCACACCAATAAACAACATATGATGATCAAAGGTTGTTAGCCTTTGCCTGAAAGTCGTAGGGCAATGGCTGTTCCAACCGTTACATTTCCGAGTTCTCCTGTATGGTGCCCCACTTTACAAGAGTGAATAAAGTGAATGTTATTGGTTGTTTATCAAGGAGGCGAGATTGTTGTGGCGTAAGGTTTGCAAGCAAGTTTGGTTGTGGCCGGTGTCTCTGAAGCATCTTGTTAACCAATTAGCAACTTAGTGCTAGTAGGTTCCCAATGGGAAATTACATTGGGACCAAGTAGCACTAAATTGATGACTTAGAAACTAAACTGTCAAGGAACGCTATGGACAGCAGAAACATGCAAGAGGAGGAGAGTTTTGTGTCAGAGGTCATGGAAGAGTCTCCTTCTTCATAATTTTTTTATTTAGAGGAGGAAAGCGGGGACAAAGTTCTTGTGGATGAGGACGCCAGGGAGGCAGAAGCTTGGTTTGGTGTAGAAGGCTTACAGGCGTACATGTTTGAGCCCTTGCCTCGCAACGCTGCCAGTTCTATTAGCTCTACAGTACGTCTGCCGAGGACATAAACGTCCATCGCCGTGAACACTGGGACATGACTCAATGGTAAAGGAAATTATTATTATTTCTTATTTCAACCGTTGCGTATATAAGCTGCGACATACAAACAGGATGCTATGACTGAAAACATTTGATTGACAGATGACCGTTGATATATGATTGGCCGAATTTAGGTGTACAAGCTGACGTATTGGCCCGCATAAAATAACAAAAAAAAATCCACAGATTTTAGGTCACTTTTTTAAATAGAAATTTTCTAAATGTTGGGACAATATAAATAAAGAGTACAGAATGATCAGACATTTAAATATGACTTCCCTACGAGTTTAAAGTCCATGTCTGGAAAAAGAATTCCAAAAGTCTGGATTCTGATCCAATTATAAATCAGCCATGATTTATTTTTAGGACACACCCAACATAAAAATGTTAGCTGTTTTAATGGTGTTTTCACACTGAAAGTGAAACCTGAGGGGAAAAAAGCCAGTTTCGTATGCTTTTGCTTGCCTGCCACTTCACCAGAATTTGCTTGAGAAGCAAATTTTGTACATATTTAATGCGCATGGCAAGTGAATCTGCATGGTTTGTGAAAGGCTCCTCCACTTCAATGAAACTTAACAAAGCAAACACGCAGAGCAGATTTTAAAGAGCTATTCATGGTACTTAATTTTCTTTAGAAAGCTGAACCTTGCCGTAGGCATCTCTTTGTCTAGCAGATCGACTGGAGATGTTCCCAGTTTAAGGAAGTCCAAGAGCTATTGCTAGGCCATGGCCAACCCTTTTTCTGTCAAGCTTAATGTAACATGGGACAGTGTTCTGGAGCTCAGACAAGAGCAGTGGGAAATCAAAACAAGAAACCTGACAGAGAGAGCTCCAAAACTGGGAAAGGACAGGGCCCCCCTCTGGAGCAGAGAGGCGGTTGCTCACCAGGGCTAGCTCTGGAGATCAAAGGAGGACAATATTTCCATCTTTCATAAATATGTTCTGTTGTTGCTGTTAAACAGCAGTCTTTGTTTGCACTGATCATCTATAAAGTACTTTCAGTAGATAAAAAGTTGTTAAATTTTGGGGTCTAAATTTAATATAGGCCCTCATCCCGGAAATTTCTAGGATCCTCTATTTTTTTTTAATCACTATTTATATTTCATTTATTAAGAACTTTAACATAAAATGGTATGTGTTTTTCACAAAAACTGTATCTTGTTAAAATTTGTTTATTTTATACTTTTACATATTACATATATTGTTCAGAAAAATAAAAGTGTAAACAAATGAAGGAACAGATCAATTAATTGCTATTAAGCTACTTATCTATTTTTAATACTGCACCTTAAACAACCCAGGGCTGATGGTTGAGAATCAGTACAAAAATATGGCATCAGCAGCTGTGTAAAATTTCCACATCTTTATTTAGCAACACTTGAGTTTTCTGCCTGTAGAACTGTAGCTACCGATTGCTCTGATGTGATTTAAAGGACAACAATGTGTTTATATACATTAAGATCAAATGGTTTGATTTTGATTGAGCTAAAGGATATTTTTTGTACCTTGATGCAAATCCAGCCAGAAACTCTCAGAGAGGATTTATACAGTCTACCATTCCAACCAGCTCTCTTAGCTCAGGTTAAAGGTCATCTAATCTCTGTTCCTCATGCTGACTGCGGTTTTTCTTATTGAAGTAAACATCTGCCTTTAATAAAGCTGTGTTAACAGATAATTAGCTGTAACTCACATTTTTTTCGTGGTCTGAGTCTCTATTAAGGTTTAATCGTTATGTTTGGTCTGGATTAATCCATTTCTTTCTGAGGCACCAGGCTCCAACTGGCAGCTGCTCTAAAAAACAGTGTTCCTCTGCTGCACTGTTATTTTGTTGTTGTTTTTATTTCCTGTGTAATGGGTGATTTTTTTATCTGTTGTTTTTCTTCTCATTCATTCTCAGGTTATTTTGAATCAGGTAGTGATTGTATGAAATGCAATTAAACAAATCTATGTAGTTCTTAATCAAAAATATTAAAATTTGATATAATTTAGGGTCTTCATGTGTTTTATAACAGACATATATACGAATAATCTTTAGTGAGCTCTGGGGCTATTCAGAAAACATGCAATGTTTAAGTTAATATTGGTATTATATAAAGACAGTCTTTTTTTTTAACTCACTTTTCATATATGGAAAGGGGAGCACAGAAGTTGACGGTGTTTTGAGTCATGAGTTTTTGTAAAAAATAATTGAATGCTAAATCGTAATTGTTTCATTTCTAACATGCATAAATATCTTAGTCAATTTGATACAATTTTCCTGAGAGACTCTATATTAGTGCAAATTGTGCAGGGCTGATATTTAGTCAATGCGGCACCTTACTGCTGGGATCTATGTGCGTTATTACTCTGAAATGATCAAACTTTACATTATATCTAAACTTGTCAGCACATCAGTTGCTGGTGATTCAGGTGGCGGGGTACAAAACCAAACATGTTTCTTATTTTCAACATGGTCATTAAACGTTGTTTCGTCAGAATTAGATTTATTTCCTCATTGCTATTCATCTTTCACACAGCCAGTGGAAACAAAGGGCAGGTGAGCAGGAGTTTAGGATTTTTTTTTTCTTTTGAGTTTTTAAGGCAATAGTGGCTCTTTTTTGTTGTTGTTTTTTTAAGGTAGGCTGACATGAAAGGGTGTGACAGAAGGGGAGGGACATGAGGCAAAGGACCACAGGTGAGATTCGAACCCAGGTCGCCCGCGTCAAGGACTAAGGCTTCCATATATGGGGCATGCATGCTAACCACTGCGTCACCAAAACATGACAAGGAGTTAAGGATTTTACCATGCATTTTGTCATAGGCAATGCTGTCTTCCTCAGGGAAAAATCAATACAGATTTTTTCCACCAGGCAGAGGTAAAGTTGATCAAAACTGTTAGATTTTTAGAGCTGCATTAACATGATGTTCTAGAGGATAAAATACTTAAATATAAATAAAATCCAATCCACTGTACATCTATTGATGAATTATGGGTATATATAATTTAAAAGCTTATTATGGTGTGCTGCTTTTTCTGGCTTTCTTTTTATTCTTCCATTTATTACAGCTGTTAACCACTCTGGGGTTCCTGATTAACAGCTCTTATCAGCTCAAATTCCCCGGCAGGTGTTTGATATAATCAACAATTTATTAATTAATTCTGCAGCCCCTTTTATGAACAGGTTAATTATGGTGTTTATTATATTGAGTTTGAGTATTTGTTTGGGTTGAATTGAAATATTTGTTTTCTGTATTTATTGGTAAAAGTATTTCTTAATTAGCTATTCATTTAAACCAAATTTTTCTTTTCTTCTTGATATTGTGAAGCTTAACATCCTTTTAAAAATGGTTTCTTCCCGTTTAGTTCCTCCTCTACATAAGAAACATGTCTGCCATTGTTCTTGGTTGGTGTGGTTTGGTTGATGTCCTGCACCAGAAAAAAAAAAAAAAAAGTTTTGTTAGCTGAAAACTCTTCTGAGCATGTACTTCTTTCAACCAGTTTGGGTCCCTTCCTCCAAGACTGCTTGGCCTCCTGACAAGAGTGTAACAATGGTGTGCTGCTTTTTCTGGTTTTCCTTTTTGTTTCATTTATTACAGCTGTTAACCACTCTGGGGTTCCTGAGAAACAGCTCTTATCATCTCGAATTCCCCGGCAGGTGTTTGATATTATCAGCAATTTATTAATTAATTTCTGCAGCCCCTTTTATGAACAGGTTAATTATATAGGATTATTCATGTGATCAATCCATTCGTCAGACTCTGTTACTCTTTATAACCTTATTTCTCACACTACTTCTGTAGCTTGCAAACTCCGCTAACCAACACACCTATCTTTGCTTCAGTTAAAATCCACTTTATTGCTCTCTTTTCCCAGCAGTTTATATCAAACAATTATACAACATTTAAATGAACCGACATAATTAGCTTGGCTCATTTTAATGCATGATGACATTAATGCAGCGCTTTGCATGTACCATTTATGGTTGAAAGTGGGGGTGTAGTGCAGTGGTTTTCAAACCTGGTCCTCCAAATCCACTGCCTTAAATATGTTAGTAGATGTCTCTGTGCTCCAGCACACCTGCATCAAATGGTTGCAGTCCCTCTTCAGCAACCGCTATAGGAGCCGCTAATTTAAATCAGGTGTGTGGATGTAGGGAAATACCTAAAACATGCAGAACAGAGAGTATTGAGGACCAGCTTTGATAAACACTGGGGTAGAGGGTCAAATATGAAGAGGAGCCTTGTATGTAAACTTAAATTTGAGAACAATTTTAGAATAAATCCTGTGAAAGGTTTTATTCATGAGACACCAGGTAAGAGCAAATGGGGTGTTGGTTTAGTTGATCTGTCCACCTGTTTTAATCCATATCTTAAAGTTTTCATACAGTAATCAGTGGTCAAATGCCCCTGTGGAATATATGAATAAGTTACAACTTATACAGAATAGAGCTGCTCGTGTAGCACTCAGGTGCAGCTACAGGAGAAATAAAACATTAATGCACAAAGATCTTAATTGGTTGTTGAAGATAGATTGTTGGATTTACTGTTAATATTCATAAGAAATATTTCTGATTCAAAATTTCCTTCTGTTTTGTTCAGGCATCTTTCCTTCAGAGTAGAAAATCACCAGTACAGTACTAGACATGCAACTAAAGGTAATTTCACTTTACCCATAGTGAGAACAAATGCAATAAAAAAAAAGTGTTCTGTCAAAACATATCCTGCTTGCTAATAATGTAAATAAATTTAAATTATATCTAAAAAAGCATATATCAAAATGATATAACTGAATGTTATATTCATTTTTTTTTTGTGTGCGAATATGTATGTATATGTGTAGGTATGTTTACAGGTGTAAGTGTAGAATGTGTTTTTATATTTGTGTATATTTTTATGCCCGCATGAGGGCACATATGTATGTTGAAATATGTATTTATTGTATATGTATTTGTAAATGTATTTTCTTTTCTTTTCCTTTCATTTATTTGTTTTATTCTTTGTTTTGCTTTTAATGTAAATATTTTTCAGGACCAAAGGAAGAATAGCTGCAGTATAGCTGTAGCTAATGGGGATCCTTCCAATACAACTCAAACTCAATGCACACACAGTTCAGCATCACTGTATCAGCTTAGAGGAATAAGGTAGAGAAGGCCATAGGTTCAAACACTTTGAGGGCAGACAACCGTTTTTTTTATACCTATGTTTGATCATTAATAAGTTTACCCACTGTGGTTTCGGTGTTACAAATTTCTGCAATAAAAAGAAATGTGGGTAACTAGCCATGCTATTAGGTTTTAACATATGTGAAAACCTAATCTTCAACTAATTTAAAAGCTTTAGTAAAATTAGTACAATGAGACTTTGACCTTTAAGATACACATTTTGCTATTTTTTCTTCTTAGGTTACAAAAGCACCACACAAATCAACCTCTAATCTTTGTGCATGCATGGACATTACACAGCATGTCATAAACTTGCCTTTTTCCTTTGAAAACAGAGAAGGGACATTAAAGGCACTTTAAAGAACATATTCTAAAGAGCAAGAACAGTTTCCACTTCCTTTTATCTCTGTGAGTTTGCTTGCTTTACATATCAAAACTGCCTGCATAACTTTGGATTAAACAGGAAGCTTTACTTAGAACTGTACTGGCTGAATGGAAACATGTGTGAATGAGTTAGGAGCATTTTCCTGAAGTCACCCACCTCACATTTCGGTGGACAGGATATGAGCCCACAACACAGCAACAACTTACCATTAAACAATCTGTGATTTGTACCCTGGAGACCATTTCCTGTTGCAACGCCTACAATCAAATCGGAAACACTGACTATCCCCTGAAAAGATGTTTGTCAAATACTTTTTACTTGTTCCCTTCATTTCCTTCAAAAATCTTATCTACATGAGGCATTGTTTTTTGCTACATTGCTGAGTTTTCTTCTTATTATTATTTTTTTTCTTACAAACAATAACCTGGCGTTTAACATGGCAAAGTCAAACTAACAACAATGCAGAGTGGAATATGAATCAAAGTCTTACCGGCACAATGTGGTCTGCAGTCAACGGGATGGAGCCCTGCGGCTTGCCTGTCAAACAGAGGAAGAAAAACAGGGACTGAGAACAACTGCTGAGCTTAAATCAACTATTACTAGAAGTGAACAAGTGGACCGAAAGCTGATGGCTGCCATTGCTTAGATGCTGGCGGCCGAATGCCAGATATTTAGTGAAGTGAAAACAATGTATAAGCCTGTGAAACATGAAAGCAGCATCATGATAAATACCACAATACATGATAACAGCAGTCTTAACAGTAACACTGTTGTCAGTGTGAGATGAATTCTAGATGCTTTCAAATTTTGTTTCGATTGCAAATGTAGAGGAAAAGTGCATTATTATAATACAATTGAATTTTATTGATCTCACGCTGGAGAAATTTACCTTTGCATTTAACCTATTCCCTTGGGAAGCAGTGGGCGGCCATTGTGTAGCGCCCAGAGAGCAGTATGGGGGTAAGGGTGCCAGAGTGCAGGCTGTGGGGATCGAAGCAGGACCTTCCAACAATCTCAGAGCACAAGCGGACTGTTTTAACCACTAGGCCAAAATTGCGCTATAGTTACAGGTAGAACATTTAGGTTCTTCCACTTAGTTGATCTTAGTCAAAATAATCACACTGGGATGCTTTCATTTAAAACTCCATTTCAAAAATGGTCCCAGTTCCTAAATATTTGCTCAGCTTAGTCATTTAATTTAATGCAGATTTTTATTTTGATGTCATTGTTTTACCAAATTTGAAGAGTTCAATGTGAGAAACTCCATGCAAACAGCTACAGTTTATCTCCTACCAACAGCAATACTACTGTATGGATGCTGCTGTTTTGTATTTTAGCATTCATCATGACGCAGCTTTCATGTTTTACAGTCTGGTACATTGTCTTCATTTCTCAAAACATCTGTCATTCAGCAGCCAGCTCTGTAGCAGGGGCAAATATTTTTTTCCAAAGTGCTGTAGTTTGCTCAAAAAACAACATAGCATCCTGATGGTAAAGCAAAGCATATTGCATAAGCAAAGCATTTATTAACACTAAATCTATTCGTTTTTGACTCAGTGATGAAAGCAGACCAAATCCTGTCATTAAAGTAAAACTAACATCCCACACATTATCCTATACCAAAACTACTGGTCTTTGAATTTGTATAGCATTTCAATGACCTGCAGCTTGTAACCACAATAATTTAATTTCTTGTCAGACCAAAATACCATCAGAAAGAAGAA
>NW_015150561.1:629195-665990 GCF_000732505.1 Cyprinodon variegatus
TTCAGGTGATAGAAAGCCGACCTTGTAATCGTCATTAAATGCTTTTGGAGGTTCAAGTCTGAATCCAGAACTACACCTAGATCACGGGCCTGATCAGAGGTTACTAGCTGAAGCGACTGAAGCTGTGTGCTAACTTTAGATCTCTCCTCTATTGGTCCAAAGATTATTACTTCAGTTTTGTTTTTATTCAGTTGAAGAAAATTATGGCACATCCAGGCATTGATTTCTTCTAAGCATTTCCTCAGTATTGGTATAAAACAACTGCTGGCTGATAATAGTGGCTACAACACAGGGACATACAGTATAACTCCAGTTACTGGATTTTAAACCCCAATCAAATTTAAACAATCTCATAAAAGTGCAATAAATCTACAAGGTAACAAGCCAGCTACTAATAAATGTTCCAATGTCCAAGTAGTCGAAGAGATTGTGCATTTTCTGTTGTTTTCCCAAACTCTGGGATAACTTATAGTTCATAAGAATAAATTGGTTACATGTTTTATTTCTTCTCCATAAAAAGGAGGATTCAGAAGAAATCAACAGCTTGTAAGGGTGGGAGGTCTCACTTCAACGCATATTTCTAGTTCTTTTCAGAGATAATTTAATCTGCTCAGGTCACAGCAGCCAAAAAGGTCAGGTCTAAAGCAATAAATCATATAATCCCGCTCCCCATTTGACAGCTCAATCTGCATGTTAAGGGTCTGTAGAGCAGTTCATGTCTGCTATCAAACTGCTATTTGCAAGGCAGCTGTGGAGTTCAGAAAGTTAAAAAGTTACGTGTCTCTGCTCTGACAACCAGTGTAAAATTACAGAACTTGTTCTCTTAAACTGCAGCTGTAAAGGTACATAGTTAAGTTAAAAGGTTTTTGTAGCCCAGAGAGCTCAAAAACAACATGTTTTTGAGTTTTCTCTACCAAGTTAGTATTTAAATAAAAGTGTTGCCAAAATGATTGAATGCATGTGTAATGCTGTATTAACAGCAACAGACTTTGTGGTCCTTATTGCTGACAGCTGCATCTGCTCCTTGTCATGCATCCGTCTATCATCTCTGAAACCAATAGTCCAGATTTTAGAAACCATATGCTGTAAGAATTAATTGCATACATACTGATTTTTTTCCCCTCTTACTTTCACATTATAAATAAAAACAGGTTTTTAGTTTATCTGAGGGAAATGTTTGATGGCTCCAGCAATCTGCCTTTAGTGTTTAATAACAGACCTGTTCCAGCAGGATAGGGTCTCATAAGCTCTAAGAAGCAAGACCAATTATTTATGATATTTTAATATTGCACTGTTTAAAATATTTTATTTCTTATGCCTCAGGTATATGTGTTTCCCACTCTTTCCAGGAATTTCAGATAAGTGTTAGAACCAGTGGCACAACAAACTGGTTTATTTTTGCAAAAGCAGCAAAGAAAATAAGATTCCTGGCTGGTAGATCAGGGTGCCTTAAAACCTCAACTTGCTCAAATAAAAAGTTTCCCCTCCTTATGTCAATACCCATCCCCATATATAGAGGAATGTATTTATTTATTTTTTTTACCATCCAGCTCACAGTGTAAGACAAACATGACTGTCCATTTAATATGTCCATTTTCATCTAGATTTGGTCTGGAGTGAAGGAATAAAAACTTATATATTTTTTTAAAACCAATTTTATGTTATCAAACTAATGGAATAACAGGTTTAATGTAAAGAATTGTATTTCTACAATCAGAAATTCTTGAAGAGTTGATATATTTTGCCTTTCAGGTTCATCCATCAATCCATTTTATGTCACACTTATCCCAAGCGGGATCTTGAGGGCAAGAGACGGGGTACAGCTTGGACAGGTCACCAGTTCAGGGCAACACAGAGACAAACAACCATTCACACACACACACTCACACCTAAGAAGAATGTAGAGAAGCCAATTAACATCCGTGTTTTTGGACTGTGGGAGGAAGCCAGAGTACCCGGAGAAAACCAAAGCATGCACAAGGAGAACATGCAAACTCCATACAGAAAGACCCAGGGCTGGGAATAAAACCCAGAACCTTCTTGCTGCAAGGCACCAGTGCTACCCACTGCTCCACTGAGCAATCAGGTTCATTCTTAACTTATTTTTATGATTTTTTTTTTTTTTTTTTTATCAATACAAAAAGGTTTACTAAATGGGATTTCTGGAAGGCTGGTTTGGATAAGGAGCATAAGCCAAAGACAAGGTTGGACTAAAAATTTTATCTTTTGACTTACGGTAGTATGTTCATACTTAATTCAATAGTGGCATAACACATAAAATAAAGAGCAAACATGTTTTTTTTTGCTTTAGAATCTAAATGACTATTTCTGCTAACAGATCAACTATGAAGTTACTGTGCCTATTTAACTAAGAGGCACTTGTGAGAGCATTACTAAATTGAACTTAATTTTGCAGATTTTTGAAGAAACCGGATGACAGAGAAACTGATTGAAGTCAAAGATCTGAGGCACCCTTCAGATTAATGACAAAAAAGGAGAAGATCCCACCCTGAGGCTAAACATAGCAAATGTTCATTTGGTATTCATTATTCAATGACTGATGTAGTGGGAACCTTGTGAATTTGTCTGCTGAGCTACAGAACATCTCAACTTAAAGATGACAGTGTGACTAATGCCAAAAGATTATTATGACTACAGCTCAAACCACCAGCAGCCACCGTTCTTATCAAAGAATACATCCAGCTGAATTTTAAACAAACAACTCCAGAAAGGCTGATCTCCACTTCGTATTATAAATAGTTAGTGTGGGCAGGTCGACGGAAAGTTCCCTAGAGGTTTAATGAGCGTGAGAATCTTTTTCTGTGTATTCTTAGTTCTGCATCTTGCTTAAATGTTTCCCATCTCTGGATCTCCAGGCATGGCAAGTATTTTTAACCAGCTATCCCTGAAGTCAAAAACTGACTCAAACATATCATCCTATTTTTAATTAATTTACCCTTTGCAAAAAAACTCTGCTTAAGTTACCTTAAAAGATATATTGTCCTGTTGGTTTGTAGTTTTTTGACCAATATGCAGATTCACATGGAGAAACTGTGAATTTTAACATTTTATTTACAAAAGCAACAAGAAACTGGAAGGAAGAATTAGGTCTATGGAGACAATCATTGGAACTGACCTTCCCTCATTTGAAAAAGAGAAATGACCTCTCTTTCGATCCCACAAACATCTTGTTCAGAAACTGTTCAAACTATTTCCTTCAGGTCAATACTAAAAAGCACTAATGGCAAAAACTGTTTCTATTCTCTGGCTGTCCTTCTGATAAACAAAATGAACAGCTCACAGCCAGACAAAACAATTGGGCCAACATTACAACTTCTCTAATTTTGTATAAGTTTTAAAAAAAAATCTATATTTGTTACTCTTGATTATAATGTAAGTGATGGAACCCAAAGTTTTTTTATTATTATTATTATTATTATTATACAAACTTAGCCTTTAAATTGTCTCTTATCCTGAATGTGCCCTGTAGTCCACCAGGGGGCAGTCTAAAAACTCTAAAATTAGTCATTAGCATTTCAATCAGGTCATCAGTACAATACAGTACAACAAACTAAATGAAAACATTTAAAAAAAGATTAATTTTATTTCATTGTTTAAAAAAATGTAAAACTAATCCATTATTTTTGGCTAATTGCACATGAATGGCATTTATCTAGCTCCTGTTTCTGTTAATGTTTGATGACTCAGACTTGAGGGTTATGAAAACACAAAATTCTGTTTTTCAAATTATTCAAAATTATACCAAATTTAAAAAGACAAAGATATTTATCCAACTACTGTACAGAATCTGCTCCATATGGTCAGTCGTTCTCATGATTCAGAACATAAATCCGGCGTGAACGAGTGCAGCCTGCAGTTTCGCTGTCAAGTTCAGAATGCCCAGATTTACAGGCGTAACTATCTAAAGTGCTGGTATCCACACCAACTTTGGCCTGGTGGGGACAGTTCCCACTAGGGCAGAAAAAATTAATTGGATTAATCTTGATTATTCGATTATTGAAATAATCATCAACTAATTTAGTTATCTATTAATTGTTAACTGAATTATAGAGACTCTAAAACATACCTTCAAGTGGAATAGTTTGAGTTTCACCTGGTTTAATTACGTAAAAAGTCTTATTTAAGGAACCTTTAGCTATCCGAATATTAATTAAATTCTATTAAATTCAATGCAGTTTATTTATTTAGCACTAATTCACAACAGGTCATCTCAATGCACTTTACAGAGACAATTCAACCAGATCATATAGTCAAATTGATTCAAAGCTTTCTATCTAAAAAAACCCAGCTGATTGCATCGACTCATTAACTCAAAGGCAATCCCTCACACTAAGCATGCTTGTAGCGACAATAGAGAGAAAAAACTCCCTTTTAACAGGAAGAAACCTACAGCAGAACCAGTCTCATTGTAAGCATCCATCTGCTGAGGCCTGAATGGGGTTCAGGGAGACAGAAGCACACATACAGAAAGAAGCAGAGATGCAAAAGGCAAGCGTCAACCAGCTCCACAGGCTGCAGTAAACACACATCCATTAATCAATAATCGCAAAAATAATCCAGATTAATCAATTTGCACAATAATTGTTAGCTGCAGCCCTAGTCCCCCCAATAATTTGCACACTTGTTCTCTTTTTACTTTTTTCTTATTGAACAGACATTTACCAGACTGTAAATGTGCTAGATATCCCAAATTGCAGAGATTTTAAAGTCATGCAGAGGTGACCTGACAATAAGTTTCTCCAGCATCATTATATTAGTAGACAGCCTCATTCCATGTGTTTTCCGCAGAGCAAAGAAACAGAAGCAGGGACAGCCGCAGATTAAAAGATAAAACAGATTTAGAGGGAAATGCAACATGCAATAAGATCTCAGAATTATTTAACAAGAAAAAACATGCTATGCTATATTTAAAATGCACTTCTTTCTTTTGTAAATCAACAGGACACAGAAATAGCTATACCAGCCTTCTCAGCTGAAGTATCAAACTCGCCGTAGAGAGACTTAAAACTGAGATATAAGAAACCTTCCAGACTCAAAATGCAAGCAATACAGTAAAAAACAGTGAATCAATGCTCTCAAATAAAGACTTCAATGCCCAGACTGTGTCTGTCAGAGACACAGTATGTGGAAAACTCTAAATTAAATTTTGCCATTTGTGAAGGAGGATAATCAGTGATGGAGCTGAAATGGAAACCATCCATAATTCTGGGAGTAATAATTTGCAGTCTTTGTTAGTATTGGTACCTTTCAGGTTTTGAGATTTATTTTGGATGATGGATGGATGGATGGATGGATGGATGGATGGATGGATGGATGGATGGATGGATGGATGGATGGATGGATGGATGGATGGATGAAAATGTGCGATTGGTCCAGTGCCTACAGTATGAGTTCTTGCCCAGCCTTTAGTGGCCTCCCCTGTGAAAATTTCTGGCTCTTTCACCGGTCCTCAAATCATCACTGATCGGACCTTAAGCAATTTTGATTCTGCTCATCTTCCAAATGTTAATCTTGATATCCAAATGAAATGTTAAACTTTCTTCTAAAAAAAAAGAGGTCAACAGCCCAGTCCTTTTTTCTCAGTCCAGGTAAGATGCTTCTGATGTTTTCTGTTGTTCACGAAGTACCTCGGCTTAAGGAATGTTAGTCCCACTGTAGGGGAGACTGGGGATGGTTTCAGCAGGTCAGGTACTGTCTCAATGACACTGATACTGAACATTCTCAGTTGGCCCTCCACCTCACCAGTAGGACAGAAGATGCATTCAAGATGAGAAATATTTTCGTCATACTGACCGTTTTTATAAATTAATTACATCTTAATTCATAATTTGGTTTACTTCAAAGGAACATGTCTGCTGTCTGGCTAAAATCTGTATGTCTAGCTAAAACATTATTATTATTTTTTTTTGTCTAAGCTGACAGTTTGGGGATGGAGTTGTGCATGTGCAGCATTTGGACACACACAGATTACACAGCTGGAGACGATTTTTCCACTTCACAATTGTGAACCTGTTTGTTTGTCATTTTTTATTTGAATGTCCATTAAAAGATTTTTATTGTTCTCTTAAAAATCGCTTATAAAAAAGTTTTTCTTCTGTCTAAAACTCGCTTTTTGGGATGTCATTAATAAATTAGTAAATTAGCTATGTTAATTTGGATCTTCGATAATGGTAAAAGTTTTAAATTTTCATTTCTGATCTTTTCTGATGTCTGTTTACGTGCACCTTTCAGAGCCCAAAATTGCAGTTAAGTTACATAGTAATACATATTCTCAGAAATATTTTGACTTTGCTTATTTTTAATGAATGAATATTGTAAAATAATCTTTCCCATTAAATAATATACTGGCTGAAGTAAATGTAATATATAAAATAAATAGTAGGTGTGGCTTGAATCGTTAAAAAATAGAATAGGGAAAGTGTTGCAGCCATCCCCAGTTTTCACTATGTTGTTGGTGGCTTTTAAACCTCAGACTTCAGCAGCAGCCCATTCTTTCTGAAGCTCATTTAAAATTCCAATACATTCTCACAATAACTGTGCTTTACCTCACAACTCTCTCAACACTGTGGTTAGTCATGTTGCTTATCCACATTATATATAATCCTTTATTCTTTCACTAAATTTTCAATTGACATGTTGAATTGGCACTATGTGAACAGAAATGTTTTTAATAAGGGCCCTTTGTGCCAGTCTACATGTTGAAGGAGTCTGTGGCAATCATTTCAGCAGTCCTGAAATCTTGTATTGGTACAATATACAATCAAACTTTAAGACAAAATGTAAGTTGGGTTTTCTGTGAGCTGTAAGCCATAAACACTTAAAGCTAGAAAAGAGCTTCACTTTTAGCGTTCAGTTCTATTTATGTCATCAATACACCACTGTTGATTTTTTTTTTAAAGCATAACACATGGAAGCAATTTTAGATCCTCCACTTCAGATGACAATGTGATTAACGAAAAGACCTCCAACCCCTCAGCTTAGAACAACTCCATTTAAATCAACCATAACTCTGCAAACTCATCTATATTTTTCAACAGGCAATTTTCCTAAATACCATGCAAGTAAATCATAAAGGGTTGCATGTTGGCACAGTTATTTGTACTGGCGCCTTGCAGCAACAAGCTTCTGTGGTTACATCCCATGCAGTCTTTGTACATGGAATACTTATGCTCTCCGTGTCTGCCCTAAAATATGTGTTTTTGTTTATTGTTGTTTGTCCTGTGTGTCTTACTGAGGTTTTGTACGCATCGCTCTATCCACCAGTCTAATAACAACTTTGATGGCTGATTCAACATTTTTATACGTAAAAAAAAATATATAAAATTACAGAAGTACTGTAAATCAATGAATTATCAATCTCACTGAAACTAATCATGTATTTTTTTGGTTTAAGATGTGGTAAATATTCACACTTCAGTCTAAACAAATACATTTTTAAATTTAGGTACAGTTGTTTATTAAAAACTAAATATTTCAGTTTAAATGCATCTTTCCACTCACTGATACTGAATGAAAACTAAAATTGACAATTTTTTTAAAATGTATTTATTTTGAAAATTAATTAACAAAGAATTCCTACCATTTAAATTGGAGGGAACTGAAAACCAGTCAGATGTGTTACTTATTGAGATGCAAGTCTGCTCTGAGCCATTCTTATTTTTTTCCTTTAACTTTGACTCAAGTAGTTTTGAATGTATTATTATAGGACCGGGCTATGAGAATCGATTAATCTATTAATTGGAACAAAAATTTTGTTTTTTTTTCTTTACCTTCTAATGTCTTTTTAAAATTAAGAGTTACATCACCCTGTAACTCTTACGTAGGTGTACACACACACACACACAAAAAAAAAAAAACTGCTTGTTGTGTTGTGCCACTAGCTGCCAGCAGGTTGAATTGTAATTTTTTGTTGTCTTAGAAAAAGGATCCCTTATTCCGAACGTATTCTGAATTCATATAGAGGCAGAGCATTTCCTGAAAAACAAGCCAGTTTTAGCATAAGACCCCAACAACAGTCTCTTCTTTGAAACTACAAGAGCTAAGGCTCCACCACAAATTGGTCATCAGATCAAACCTCAGGCAGCAGCAGATATCAGTTTGAACAGAGGATTCCGTAAAAGTTCAAAAAAAATATCAACCGGACTTGGTTTCCAAGATTTTAAGACGTTTTATGAGACTCAAACTCACTGCGGATGCAGACATTTGAATTGAGAAAGCTTCCTGGAGAGGTGGCGAAACGTCTTCAAATCTTGGAAACCAAGTCCAGTGGATATTTTTTTTGAACTTTTATGGAATGACTATGACCTGGATGACTGAGAATCTTCATCAGCACTTTGAACAGAGGACTCACTGAAACCTGGACATAACTTTGCAAAGTGCCGACCTTCAATACACAACATGTGTTAAACTTAGAGTGGAGGATTTCCACAAATTTTTTAAAAGACCCGCCCTCTCCACTTTTGAAAAAAAAAAAATACACATGCACAACCCTGTGCCCGCTCCCTAGAGGGAACGCCTTTTAAATGCTGCAAGAGCATGCATGAGCCTATTTCTCCTTGTGCTCTCTCTGTTTAAAAGTTGCTGTTTGCATCGCTCATACAGTATAAGCTTACTTTCCAAAAGAAGATTTACAATTTTTTTTTATTTCAGACTCACCACCGTTAAGTGAAAATGGGGACGAGCATGTAGGACAGCTTTATGTAAACATATCACCAGAATGACTGACAATTAGGAGGACCTTTATTACAATTAGAAACTAATTATAAAGAAAGGAAATAGGGTTACCTTAACATAGAACTGGTGTTATCAGATTGGAACTTCTTATGATTTATTTGGAAAAACCTCTACAGTTATCTTGCCAAGACTAATTTTGGAGTTCAACTAAACTTTTATTTCCAGGTACCTCTTCAATGGGAATGATTTTTTTCCTCCTATGTAGAGAAACTATAATGGAAAACTATTGTGAGCAGCTTATATATCTAAGACCATGCTGCTTTATTTTCAGAAATACTCATGAGGAATAACAGTTTATTGATCCAAAGTCAGAAATGTATTTTGGTGTTTACGCTACATTAATAGTTCAAACATAACTAACACTTTGTCATCCTGACATTACAGGAAATCTCTGGAGAGTTACTTCCTTCATTCCCAACTGAGCACAATGAGATACTTTCCAATCTTAACGAGCTGTTTAGAGGATGTTTGGGAGGCACAAATCACAACATGCATCCTGAGAACATTTCAGGTATGTGATACAAGTGGGAAAATTGCTGCAGAGCCTAAAAGCAATGTAATTGATGCAATGTCAGAGTGGAGCAATAACTGAAATTCTGAGGTTCAGTTAATGTTATCCGTCACCTCTACCAGCAAGGGGTGGCCTAGTGGTTGGGGCATTGCACTTGGAATCCAGAGGTTATAGTTCAAGCCCCACTCCCACAGACTGCCACTCTGGGTCCCTGAGCAAAAAACCCTAAACCCCACACTGCTCCCTGGGTGCCTCACAATGGCAGCCCACAGCTTCCTAAGGGGATGGGTTAAATGCAGAATGAATTTCGTTGCTCAATACTTGTGCCAGTGTAATGACATTAAAAAAAAGTGGAGAAAAAAAAGGAAAATCCAAAACAATTAGACAGACACTAAAAAGTCTTCAAAAAAACACTCTGTAATTATGACAAAAGAAATTTTTTACATGGTCATTTCATTTAGACAAAGATGAAGGAGCTACCAAAATATTCCATTGATTATTTTTGTAATTTTCCTGTTGATAATCTTTTAATAATATATGACCCCAAAATAATTCCAAATATAGATTTAGTATTTTGTATATTGCCCTAAATAAATGTTAATTGATAGATGACCTACATTTGTTAAATAGTTTGAATCAACTATTGCTAACTGTCTTGTAATATTTCCTTTTACTAATACAAAACATTTTTAAGATTGATACTGTCGGCAAAAAAAGAAAGGCTCCTCTGTTGGTAAAGAGAGCTGCAGATTGGTGATAGAGAGTATATGTGAAGTTAGGAGAATAGTGTGAGCAGCTCTACATTGCAGCTAAGTGAAATAATATCAGTTCCAAAATCCTTGATGATGTACACTCACACTGTAATAACAGATTCAAAAAAGCCAAAATTTCAACAACAAAAAAATACGTTTATTTGCCCCTCTGAGAGTGAAAAGAGTATTTTCCCCTTCAAGTAAGATAATTAAACATTATGCACTTGGAATAAAAGCTGAGTTGTTCTTTATTTTATATATATATATATATATATATATATATATATATATATATATATATATATATATATATATATATATATAAACAAACAAGAAAACAAGCCATCTGATGGAGCTGCTGAACAAGCAGATCTATGGAGACACCATTACATGTCAAAGGTACTGGCAGCTGTCAATCCAAACTGAACATGGACTGGCAACAAGTTGCTTTTGAAAATATTGTAAAGAACATCTGGTTCTAATCNATACGTTTATTTGCCCCTCTGAGAGTGAAAAGAGTATTTTCCCCTTCAAGTAAGATAATTAAACATTATGCACTTGGAATAAAAGCTGAGTTGTTGCCTATATTATATATATATATATATATATATATATATATATATATATATAAACAAGCAGCTCCATCCATTGTTAAGCAAAAATTTGAAGCAATCACTGAAATCTGGTGTTTCCTGAAAAGTTCAGTAAATGGCCAGTGAGACTTCTACATCTGTTGACAGGAATCTTGGTCACTGTTAATCACCAACATACTTTTAATAAGCAAAGGACAGTTAGTTTAATAGAAATATTTTATAGAATTGTTTTACAAATAAAAATTCAAAATCAATATTATCTCAATATTAACTAAATTATCATTACGTTTACTTATTAATATGTTTTCATTTTTGTTTTACTTGAATTACTAGAGTGTATTTATATTTTTTTAACTCTTTTTTTTAACTACATCTTTAATTGGAGGGTACAGTATGTAAACCTTTGAGCACAACTGTAAATCATCTTTTTACACTGAAAATGTTGAAACAAGGGAAAATACACTTATTTTAATAAAATTGTCTAATTTACATTTCGGTTTTTGTTGTGCAAATCCTTAAATTGATCACTTTGTGGAAGGGTTTAAGTCACCACATTGTGGAACTGTTTTGTGAAAAGACTGCAGTGGAGAATAAGTCAGTGTAGATATTGAAAGTAAAATATGCACCATGTAAATTATGTGTTATTAAAAAAAGGACCAGTCACAGTCAGAGTTCTGACTAAAAGAACTCCCTGACTCAATGTTGCTTTCCTTCAGCCTTGCCTGTTATACATTAAGTCTGTATCTTCATGTCTAAAACAAAAGGTTTATAAAACTGTTCTAGATTAATTTTGCCATGTGCTGCATAAACTCTTCAAAATGTACACTTGGGTGCAGAGCTGGGCTGATTTGGTTTATCTGTGTTAGGCAAAGCAGAAAGCCAAATTACTTTCCTTCATCCATTTGAACCTATGTGGCTTGTAGACGCCCCTCTGTGCATGTACAAGGTGTTAAACCTTTGAAAGATTAACCCATTCCAATCATTATACATGCTTGATAAAAACTTAAAAGCAAAAAAATGCTTCAGATCTTGCTTTTATCATCTGATACTACAGTGATCTATAGAGACATGACATAATTTCATGTCAAAGGTACTGGCAGCTGTCAATCCAAACTGAACATGGACTGGCAACAAGTTGCTTTTGAAAATATTGTAAAGAACATCTGGTTCTAATCACAAGTCTTGTTTGAGTTGACTAATTATCTGCAGGACCAGCTTCATCGAAAGAATGCTGAACAGTTAGAGGCTGCAATGCCCTTTCAATGAGCCTAATTCACTAGAAGTATCTAAATAAATCTTTGCAATTTCTGTAATTAGCAGCGCCATCTTAGTTTGTTCACTTATTAATTTACTGCTATTCCAGGCACTGGATCCAAACAACTGAGTGTCATTTATGTCAATGCATTTTTATTTTCTGTTGTAGTGAATCCAGAACATAAAAATGAAGATGAATAATTTATCAGGGCAGCTACTGTACATCACAGTATATGATCTCAATGTGTTTTAATTTGAAAGCGTTTCTTTTTTTCTTTTCTTTTTTATTATTTGTGGTTAGATTTACTTTACTTTTATTATCCTCTGATGACCAAGCTAAGTGTTTGGTTTTTGTTTTTTTGGCTTGAACATTCAGATTGGGATTTGTTGTGCTAAAATTTTTCATACCCAAGTCCTGAATGCTTGACTGAAGAATGTCATTTTACAACAACAATATGAATTCTTTAACAAATAATTGAACTGTATTAATATCACACTGAAGAAATTCACCTCTCTATTTAACTCATCCACTTGGGGAGCAGTGGGCTGCCACTGTGCGGCGCCTGGGGAGCAGTGTGGGGTTAAGGGTTTTGCTCAGGCACCCAGAATGCAGGCTATAGGGATTTGACAGGATACTTGCAACCTTCTCAGAGCACAGGCACACTACTCTAACCACAAGGCCCCAACAAATAACTACTGCTTCATCGCATATCTATACAAAAATCATATTTTCTTTTTAAGTAAGCCATTTTAAAATTATTCCAACAAATTGGAGAAACAAAACCTATTGTTGCTTTACAGGAATAATTTTAAGGCATGTAAGCACCTAAATACTTTCGCATACCAAAAAAAACAAAAAAACAATGGCACTAAATGTTTTACACACACATAAGATTCCCCAATCCAGTCTCTCTTCAAAGCTTTGCAATGGGTAGGCAGCATATCTAGAGCGTACCCAGGCTTATGAACAAGCTACAGAAAAGTAGATGATGCCTGACCCTGTGTTGGGTTAGCAATTCATTCAAGATGCGCACTATCTTTAACTGACTACTTTTAGAAAGCAAGATTTATTTGAGTTGTATTAGATACGTCATGGTACTCGCAGTTTATCTGTTTAAAATCACAAAATTATACGTTTTCTTTATCCAGTAGTTGGGACCCATATGTCACATACAATTTCTCATCTGCTCTTATTGACTTGTTCAGCTCTTTGGTTAGACTGGCATGCAGTAAAAGAGAACAGCTTTATTTGCTCATGAGAAAAGTTTACATTATTTTTGTATGAATTGTTTGCACAAGAAGATCAACTCTTTAAATGAAAGAAACTGCACAGAGCAAGATGACAGCGTTTTGAATTTGTTATGAACCAATTGAGCAATCTGCCATCTAAATCTGTGTGACCTTTACAGTGTTTCTGTCTTTACTTGGATGTGAAACCGAAAGAAAAGCCTGGAACTGAACAAAGCTAAGAAGTCTGTTTCACAGATGCAATATCTAGCAGAGACTTTAAAGTGGCTTAAGACGACCAAATACAAATAAAAATAATAATAAGCAATAGTGTTCTGCCAGTTAAACCAATAAACAAGGTTTGTGAGTGTTTATTCAACCCATGATAAATACTGCCTTGAGCGAAGAGCCACATCTCACATACAGTATCAAGAACTGTGACTACCTTTAAAATTACATCTAAATGCTTAAATGCAATTTTTAAATCCATGAATTACTGGACAAGTAAGGCAACAAGCTCCAAGTCTGAGGCAATCATCAATAAGCAAATGAAGCATGTAGTGACAACTTTCTGCAATGGTGAGCTTCTCATACAATAACAGGAAAGAATTAAAGTGAATCTTTAGGAATGGGAAAAGACAAAGGCATAGATATTGCCGGTCATTTGTGCCTCTGAAAAGTCACTAATAATGAGTCTCACCCAAAGTGGCTGCTTCAAACCAATTAAGAAAAACGTTTATTTATTTAAGCTCAGGCATGGAAAACCATCTTTAACATATTACTTCGAGGTTACAAAAAATCCAAGAAATAAATTGTTGCAGATTGCTTGTTTTTACTCTGACTTGGACTATATAGCAAATGCACAGAGATGACGAGTTTAAGCGATAAATAGGTTTTGGATTGGAATACTGTGTGTTTAGACTCCTCATTAAATTGGTAAATTAAACCTAAATTGGGTAACTCTGCTGAAACGCCCATACCAAAGTCAAAATTAAAAACAGGGATAACACAAGCTCTACAAACAGAAGTGACTGATAATGAATCACTTACTGCCAGCATCTAACCAAAATTACAATTTATTGAACAATTAAAAGGAAGAGCAAGGGTCCAAAAATAGCCTCTCTCACCCAATGAGCCACTCACTCAGAGTGTATCATGTTTAAAGAGTTTAATTTCCATAGCGAGGTCTGAGTTTAAGGAGCACCAGCTGACGAGTGAGTCAGAGACTTGTTTTTGATTAGAGGTCTTGCATGAAAGCCAGTTCTGTCTTTCCAGCGAGACTAGTTGATGCATGGTTAATCACAGCAGGTACGTCAAAGCTTATTCAGGACATTTTAAATCCCCACCCCCACTTCCCCTTGAAACCCAATCTATATCTGAAAATAAATAATTAGAACAAGTAAAAGTGAAAAAGCAGAAAACAATTGATTTCTTAAAACCACCATTTTTTTCCAAGCATTTATCATCCTAAACAGTGTCCAATATATTGTGGTAATGGGAAAAAAAGAATACAAACAACAAAACGTGTGAAAAAGGTTGATTGAACTCTAGCTACAGTTAGGTTTTAGCACAGACAACATGCTGTAGCAACTTTATGCAGATCTCTATTTGAGTCTCTTATTTTGTAAATAAATAAGCAGTTCTTGAATAATCTCAGTTGCACACAAGTAAATAACCATCATCAGAGTCTTATTAAACTCTGGTATTATAATAGGTCATATGATGGCTGGCAGAAACAATATAAAATTTGCCTGTGTTAGTGATTAGTGTTTCTACTGTCCCATTTTCAGTGATATCGGATATACATCGGCATTGGCTGCAGAAATAGAGACTGCTAATCAGAAGGTGTTGGTAAAAAAACAAAAAAGCAGTGCAAGGTCAATTATTTGAATTTAGTGCAAGTTTAAAAGATTGGATGTTGAACTAGAAAACTGTAATGCTACATTCAGACTGCATGCCTTGATGCTCAATTACGATTGTTTTTGTAAAATCCTATTTTTTTGCGTTGCCGTTCACATTTCCAAATATATGCGACTTGTATGTGATCTCCTGTGTGAACTGCAGTCATACAACGCATGCGCTGTAGAGGACGCAATGGCATCACAGGCCAGCGTGCTCTTTGTTTACAGAAGTAAACACGGATGGTAGTGCTGGAGTGCATCTAGCGATTTTTCACAACCATAAAAACACAATCTTTCCTAAATGGTTAAACATAAACAGCACTCTCAGCATCATCAACCGCTTTGGTTGTTTTTTTTTTCTTGCCGCTTCTTCATAGTAAGACCCAGAATAGTGACTTATGTTTGGTATTAATGACGTTCAGGTCGGATGAATGCAACTTGGCCGTTCAGACACAGGTCGCATTTAAAAAGATTCATATCGGATTCAGGACCACATAACCAAGTGGCCTGGGTCGCATTGGAAAAGATCTGATTTATGTTGTTCAGACTGTCATGAAAAGATCAGATACAAGTTGCATGTGGGCCAAAAATCGGATTTGGGTCACTTCCGGCTGCAGTGTGAACGTAGCCTAAGGCAATTCGGGTGACAGTGATGGCAAAAATCCGTGGTAAGAGCCTCGTATATTTACAATTTAAAGATGAAACGATTTGTCAGGTATGTTGAGAGCCAGAGGCTACGAGTAGCGAAAAATATCCGCTTAAACAAAGAAAACAGGAGGAAAAAAAAAGGTTTCCCCTGCTACCCAGCAGCAAAATTCAATTGCATGAGTGTAGCTTATGACTGAAAGAGATGGCAATGGTTTAATCAAAATAACTTGATCTTAGATCCTAGTTGTGACTGTCATTAAATTTTAAAACATGTTATTATTGACAGATTTTCTTGTATTTAGGAATAATATATGTGTTAGTATTTTTTTTCCCAGAGATCTTTGAAGTAAAGTAAAGAGCTGGTATCTGCATTGAGATTTAGCAAAAATACATGACTCAAAATAAACTTAAAGGCAATCGGTAGTTCTTCTATGCCTCTTTTTCCAGATGCTGATGTAGGCCATGAACACTATTAATATTGTAATTTATAAATAAACAATCAAAAAGGAAAAGCTGTAAGACAACCATATTTTATTGGGCAGCATAGAGAGGATGACTGAACTTAGGATGACCCTCAAGCTACTATCTTTAACATGCAGGCGGGATAAACAAAAAGCTCTACAGAGCACAAAAATACTGCTGACTCTCTTGAACCCAACACTGTGTACCATCTCATCTCCTGAGCCAGATGGATTTTTATATCCCTAACGAAGTAACAAGAGGGGCAAGGGAGAGGCCGGTCAGGACGAGCTGTGGCAATGATTGCTTGCCACCCACAGTTTGTAAGCTAATAGTGGATGGCAGCTGTTTCATTTACAGCCTTCAATTACAGAGCCAGGTTCATTATTCTTTTAAACATAGTAGTTTCTACAGCTTACTTTCAAATTAAGGTTAAAAGAAGGCAGAGGAGACTTCCATCCACCCAGTGAACTCTGTGTGCAAACAGCACTACCATAAAAGGTACCAAACAGTTCAGTTTTCTTTCATTCTTAGATATCCTGTTTAAAAAATATTGGTAACTAAAGGTAAATTTGAATGTTCTACTCTTGAATTTAAACATTGTCATCATGTTTTTTTTTTTACTTTGTTGAATGATAATGAGTAATCAACTGATCGCTGAGGGTAACCTCAAACAGACCAGAGTAATTTGGTGTTTCTTTTACAAAAAAGACAGGAATCATGGCATGAGCCTTACTAAACTTCTAGCTTAGATTCCAAGCTTTTATGTTGCCATTACTCAAACAGTATATATACAGTGAGGAAAATAAGTACTTTAAAACCCTGTTATTTTGCAAGTTCTCCCACTTAGAAATCATGGAGGGGTCTGAAAAAATAATTGTAGGTGCATGTCCAATGTACAATACTGGGCATGTGTATTATCCCGCCTTCCTTTGTCTGCTCGGTTCTGATATCCTGCCTGTTCTCCGACCTCCGGGACTTCATTCTCTGGGACTCTCTGGGCGGGCTCTCTCTATTTTCTTCTTACAGACTCATTAATCAAGTTATAGACAACGTTTATTCTTTGACTTTACCTATTAAATTCATATCCACAGTGGGCATGCTACTGCACAAGTCCTGCTCAAGGCATTCAGAAATTTGTATGCAGGCTCCTTATTACGTTGTATATATAGACCTCCATGATAAGTGTGTTCCAAGTCATAAAACAAGAACAGGTTCTCAAAAGAGGCTACTTCTATGGAGGATAACATGTTTCAAGCCAATGACAATGAGCTCAGAAGATAAATCAGAAAAAGAAAAAAACAACCTGCTGGGGAATATAAATATTATTCATATGAATAATATACAAAAATATAAAATGTGAATATTATTTATTAGGACTGTCTGAATATAAATATTCAGACATAGTCTTGCTTTCAGTATGCTTGTGAGGCACATAAAACTGAGAGTAAATAGTCCACAGGAAAGCAATGCATAATCTGTAGGCCAGAAATAAGGGCTGAGGCATAAGCCTTATTAAAACAACCTGCAAAAGTTAGACTAAGTCACCTCACATGAGGTGCAATGACTGTAGCAACGATATCACACACAGGCATGTTGCACCTCCGGCTGCTGAGTGGGCCAGGGGGGTGAGATCCAAGTGGTAGGAAAAAGTGGGAAATAAAATGTTGATGTAGCACAACAGATCACCCATTGTGAAGCTCAGTGGAGTGAGATCTAACCAGCACAGACAGTCCTGACCCACCCCCTCCCTTTCCAGTCCAGTAGAATAGGAACTTTCATGGAAGGACAAAACAGAGAGCAGAGATCTGTGGCGACTGTGTGGGACAGAGAAAGCTGAGGAAGTCAACACAGTTAGAGGGTTTACATTGGTGCTTTGTTAAATGCTACCCAATAGTCAGCCACTGTGTCCCAGAGGGACAGCACCTTGTGAAAGTTCTTATTTTTGTCTGAAAATAAAGAAAGTTAATAATTTGTAAATTTGAATGTCTTTGTTTCCTAATATAAACTAGGACTGACAGATTTAACTGGAATAATTGTGATTAATCGATCAATGAAATAATGTAATAGTCGATTACCGGTAATCATTAACTTTAGTATAGAGCCTCTAAAACATGACTTTAGCTAAAAAGTTGACCCACTGAAAGCAGTTATTATATCAAAGTTGCAAAAAATATATAAACATTTTTCATTTAAGATAAAAAAAACTTTTTTCTTTCCATTAATATGACCAGAGGTCGTCAATGGTTTCAATTCTGAGTAAAATCTCATTTAAGGAACCTTTTTCATCAGATTATTAATCGATTAACCGAAAACAGAATCAACAAATAAAATGATCAGCAAAATAGTCATTGGTTGCAGCCCTATTATAAACCAAGGCTCCATAAGGTGTTGAGGACATTTGATAACTTAATCTGTCTTGCATTCATTTATCAAAGGAACATGTGACAATAAAAATAAAAGCACAGTCAAGATGCAAACGTGTGTGTGTGAACTATTTACTAACCCCAAGCTATAATGGCTAAATGTTGTGAAATACATGCCAGTAAATCATTACCATACAAATAGAAAACATATTAAACGATTTATTGACTTAACTATCAAAGATCAAGACTATCAAGAAGTCAAGATTAAGCTAAGAAAAACTGAGAAAAACACTTTAAAGTGTTGAAAATATAACAAAGAGCATCACTCCCCCAACCCTCTTAGATCCTCAGCTTTTGTCAAATTATTAATATTAATATCTCAGTAATTAAAACAGTATACATAAAATAGTAAAGATGTTTGCTGTTTTTGGTAAAACTGTTAGGCTGTTAGACTAAACCTCCATCTAATTTTTTGCAGGGTGTATTTGTACCTGCAACGTATAATCAGTTTGTTCTGGGAGAAATAGCATTCAGGTTTGACTGCTAACTTCAGCTTGGGTTATGGTGCTACAAACAGTTATTGTTCACACAATCACCAGACTGGCCTTTTGTTTGCCTCTGTTGCTGCTCTGAAATGGACTGTGCACCTTGCTGTAGTCCTGTTGGGGTAATGAAATGGCAGGATGATGGCCCATTGCTAACAATCCGTCTCTCATTTGGTAGGGGTTTGTAATCATGGTGTCACCTGTACGTCCATATATTTTCAGGCTTATCTTCCTTTTGGCTCATTGTGAATCTATGGTGGAGCAGGTAAAAATGTGGCTGACCATAATCGGTATGTGAAAGTGCAGGTGAATGTGCGAAATGACTGAGTGTAGTATAAAATGCTTAAGAAGTAGTAGTAGAGGAGAAATCACAGCTGTTATTAACAAAAACTAAAAGGTTGAATAACTTCGGTTGACTACAGGTATGGTGGCAGACTCCTAGAAGTTACTTTATATCTTCAGTGTTGTCTATTTTTGCTGTTTTGTTTTATTTTCTCTCTTTTCAAACACTCTTATCTTTTTATATCTCTCTCCCCTTAGTTCTTACACCCTCTTTCTTTCTCACCTCCCTTTCCATGTCCGTTGTATACGATTTTACTCTTCAAACAATGTTCAATAAAGTTTGACATACAAGTATCAAGCAGAACCTTATGGCAACAGTAATAATGGAGCCTAGGTGGAAGATCAACTGAAGAAACTCATTGCTCTCCTACATCCACCTGCTACACAGCCAATAAGCTTTGAACCACACTTTCACGAAAGCCAATGGGTATCCAAAGTTCATCTTAAAATGCTTCCGATACGCACCTGTCTGCTCCTGTGCACAGGCAGCGGATGCACTGTGACTTCATTCAGATGACACCGTTTCAACCCACCACCATCCCCTCCTCCACCATCGTAGCTAAAGCTTCATCAGTGTCATTCCTCCCGGACTCTTACTGCGTTCCCTGTCTCATCTTAACCGGTCTGGCAGAAGACCACCATGTTGAACCTGGTTCTGCCAGAGGTATCTCCCCAACGGGGAGTTTTTCCTCTCCACTGTCGCTTCATGCTTGCTCATCATTAACAGGTTCTCTCAACCTGTGTTATCCAAACTGGACTTCCATCTTCCAGGTCCCTGAGTGAAGCTCTAGTATCAGCTCACGCAGTCCACTGGATCTCCCCATAAAGCTCAGCATACTGTCTCGCTAACCAGCAGTCTACAGACTGACCAACTATATCTATCTCTACTCCACTACCAGTTTCAGGCCTGGGGGGGAAACAGCCCTATACTTTGCTTCTGTTCATGCATTTCTATCAAAATTAGGTGCTATTTTTCATGCCGAGGTCTGAGCGCCAAAGACAAAGTAATTGTATCAATAAATTTCTCCTTACTGTCTTTTCTCTTTGTATGAGTTTTTCAGATTGAACTGGTCTGCCTGTGAACTGTAAACAGTCAAAAGAGTTGTTGAGGCAACAGTTAAACCATTCATGCATATATGAAACCTCGCTTTTCCAGATGTGTAAATGACAGTTTGGTCAGGATTTTAGTAAAAAGCTCCAGAAAGTCTTATTGGAAAACAAAAAGTAATTTTTGAAAGTCATTATAGATTCAGATGACACAGATCCACAGCTTTGGCAGACCTGGAATTAAAAGAAGAAATCAATAGATCCGTAGATTAAAATAAAGTTTGGAATAGGTCTTTTTGTTGATCTAAAAGCCTTTGACAACTTTTTATTATTTGGAAAATTGGAGCATTATAATATACAGTGGTCGTTGTAGAGTGGATTAAGAGTTATTTAAGAAGCAGGCAACTATGGTAAAACAGAACATCGGTTATCATCTGTGTTGCCATCCAGAGGTCAATATTGGGACCAAAGCAGATTATTCTCCATGTAAATGAAGTGTTCGGCAAGTTTCTTTTAAAAGTTAACTAGTTATACTGTAGTTACTAGTTCTATTCTCCAAAAAAGTAACTAAGTAAGTAATTCAGTTTTTAGGATCTAAAGTGTTGAAGAATTTGAAAAACATTTGTTATTGGAATTTTAAAGACATCTATTGTTTCAATTATGTTAAGTTAATTTAAAGGTTTAAACATTTGAAAACTGAACTGCACTATTTTAATGTATGCGTTTTGACAAGTGAGTTGCAATATAATTATCTAGATTTTTTCTTCTTTATGATAAAAGAAAAATAAGATGTTCTCGCATTTATTTTTTTCTTCAATTGGCTCTTAAATAGGTATGGAGCTGAAAAATAATGCTTTCAAGCAATTAAAAAAAAATAAAACATTGTATATACTTTGCAAACGAATTAAACAGCGGTTACACTGTTTAATTCCACAAACAAATCCCCATCACTGAATTATCACAGAATTTTTGCATGCAAAAACATCAACCATGCAAGTACTGTAACATCATTATCACCCTAAGAAAGTAAAGAACATGTGCCGATTAAAGCTGTGAGTCAGTTTTAAGATGACACAGAGCTATGTTCCTGCACATAATGAATAAATCATAGTCCCAACAGTGCATATATGACACATGTAAGGTTTCGAAAGTATTACAGATAATACACATTATCTGAGCAATGAGTGCTTACAGTAGGTGCTGGGTGATGGCAAAAAAAAGAAATATTTGATAAAAGCTAATTGTTCTTCAACTTTCAGAAAGGTGAGTTCATATTTTTGAAAATCCTAAAGGAAGTAAGATGTGAAAGTCATAAAATATAGGGTGAATGTGGAATAGGTAAATCATATAAAACTCTTATGTTTGATTATGGACAATATCTGCTGGACATCTTACATCAAACATGTCCAGATTAAACTATCTATAAGGAGGAAATTCTTAGGAAACAAAAACATTTCTTAAATTGTACAACATGCATTACTGTTCAGGGATTTTCCATAAAGCTACCATGTAGTAGTCACCTACAGGACATAACTCAAACTGCTATGCTCAATGCAGAAAAGAGCCATCCGGATCATTCATAATCATAATCACATTAATCCATTATTTATTCACCCCTGCAGGGATGTCAACTCTCGCCCACTGGGCGTGAGACTCCCTTATCTCAGTGTCTTCACACGATCACACTTCATATCCCCAATTTTTCCACACTAATAAAGAAAAATAAAGCTGAACTCCATCCCACTTATTTATATAAGAAAAATACTATGCTGATAAAAATCCAGTCTGCGTTTTTAACAAAACCTTAGTGATAACATATGAAGACATGCCAGGTTCATATCCAGTCCGTATTTTTGCACCATCCCATCTATTATCTCTGCTGCAAGTAGCGGAGCTGGACCTGAGCCCGATATTGAAAAAAGATGGATTTCGGAGCAGTTTTTAAGAGCTATGTCATTTAAAATGTATCTTATCTTATCTGGACTAAGATAATTCACTTTGTAAATTAATGAAGATTTGAAGCAATCTAGCACTTGAGTAAATATGAATAAAATACAAAGCAGGAAGCTTAAATTAATAAAGGTGGAAACTGAGTGAAAGATCTCATCAAATGGTTTGTTTTCTCTTTGTGCTTTTTTTTTTTTTTTTTTTACTGAGATTTACTCCTTGTTTGCTCTAGTTTATCCTCCTGATTTAGTCCCAGTTTGACTCCATGCCTTGCTCCAAGTTTTTTTGAGCAAAACATGGACTTGGTCTTGCGCCAAGAAAAAGAGCCATTGCAATTTATTTTTAAAAAGCTCAGCTACCCAAGAAAAGACTTACCACATACAAAGAAGATATGAAACACAACTAAGTTATCCTGGATTCTTAGAGAAGGAACCAGAGGGATGGTCTCATTTTATTATTACTTATCTTATCAAATCATCCTTATTTTGCTCCAATAATTATGTTTAAAAACTTAATTTCCATCACATCTCCCAAAATGAAACATCCACAGAAATACTGTCTTGTGTCATTGTGAGTTTTTTATAGAATCTATAGCCTCATAGAAGGTCTGAATTGTCAATTTTAAAAATCTAATAAGATAATGAGATTTTGAATCATTAACCCATTACCAAATATTCATACACACTGTAGTTTGCATGGTATTCACTTGCACTGGTTCCTGTATTAGTGCCAACAATCCAGTATTTACTCATTTGTTTCCCATTTTTTATTTTACTTGAACTGCATACTTGAACTGAAAATCACCGGAATACAGAAGATAATGTATATTGTGTGAGTTATGTTTCACATAACTACGGATCACTTGTTGTTATTCAGTAACATTTACTAAGCTATGAAAATTCCACATTTTGCCACTAACCCCCAGATTCCACATACTCCGTCAGCGCTCCGCTCCACTCACATAGGTTATGCAGAGTACTTGTCTGTCATGTTAATCAATGACAGCTGTTCCACATCCACCGTTACTCCTCCGTATGTCACCACCCACGTACGTCTTCTCTGTCCTTCACCGTCAAAACACGGAGCTGAGCCAATTTTTGCTCCGCTGCGGTCCGGCAAGGTCAAGATCCGAAATTGCAATCGCACCAAACAGATAAAAAGAACGTCAAGAAGATTGTGTTTGTCAAATTAAAATATAGTAACACCAGATCGGTAACTAAACATTAGAGCATAATTCTTACATATTCCCAAAAACTAAGAGCATTTAATTAAATGATTGAATGCAGACTATTGGTACTTCATCACACCAGGAAGCAGATTTCTCATCTCTATCAAATTACTTATTTTATCCATTCAAAACTTCTAAGAGAGCATCTGACAACTTCAAAAGAAACCTCTTATTACAGGCCTGGATGAAGAGATGCTGAGTTTGGAAGTAGAGAACAAACATAGTTCATACAAAAATGTATGATCCTAATTATCCCTGTTACAAAAATCTGCAACAAAAAGAAAATATTGGGGCAGAAACCACACATATGCTGGTGGAGATTTTTTCTAATATGTCGTATTAAATTAAGTGTTAATTTCCACATGTTTTGATCTTTTGAATTTAATAATATCGCACATGCATTCCTCAAACTCCGAGGAAGTAGGAGCGGAGCAAGACGGGAGGATGTGGGATTTTGGGGTTAGTTTCAGTGAAATACTCTGAAAACCTCCAACCTATAGCTGCACTTATAATTATAGCCTTTCAATTGAACCTTAACAAGGGTTTCCTGTCCAAACTATTCCAAAATCTCCCTCCAAGGTTTGGCGAAACGTTGGCAGCCCTATGTCTGATAATTAAAATTCTCTGATCGGATCGAATTTAGTCTCACAATTATTGTATTAAGCTACAAAAAAATAAATAAATAAACATTTACTTCCACAAAATTCAGATCTCTAGCTGTGAGTTATAGTAGGTGAGCTGAGGGGGGCTGAAGAAGAGGTTTGCCCAGTGCGCCATTCATGCAGGAACCGCCCTTGGCTGTTACAGCGCTTCACATAAAACTATATAACTCTAATAAAACATCTGTTTCAGTGACAACATTACATTTCATAAGAAACTCCAAAATGATTGCATGTTACTGTAATTAATAAAACAGATATCCGGCACTGCTGTTTCATTTGAACAAATAAAACAAATGCTGATCTATAATGCAGAACGCAAAACCAGCAGTTAATCCAAGGACTGGCATGTCAGCGCCGAGCGCTAAGAAACTGAGCTAAACAGTTTCCAGATCGATAACTTACCTGGTTTACTTCTAGTTTGTTGTCCTCTAGCAGTCCTGCTGCAGCCAGCCGAGACGGGGAAATGAAATCATTTCCAGGGAACTTTAGAAAAGCCCCAAAAAACAGAGCAGCGGTTTAGCTGCTTTGATTCCTCCAACAAAGTGACAGGAAAGTCCTATTTCCAAACTTTCTTCCTGACAGCCCACCGTGTCCGTTATACGCAGATGAACTGCATAGTTTTTTTGTTGTTGTTTTTTGTTTTTTTTTTCAGTTTAACAAGGAGGAAATGAAGTTGAGGCTCTTACTGACTCCTACAGGCGTATCAGGATCACATACAGGCTAATTACAGAAAGACGCACAGACAGCTGCAAAGCTGAGGAGCAGGTCTGCAGAGACTAATTGCAACCAATTAACTTCTGGTTAATTGAGTTCTAATAACCCAAATGTTCAGATCTGATTCGCTAATGCTTAATTGTGTGTGATTTTATAATTCCCCCAATATAAACAGGTGACTGGTGCAGTAATTTACTGGTGTGATATGATCTGTTTTTATGTTTCTAGGTCTCATTTTAGGTGCAGGCGGAGCATGCGGATCAGATAGTCACTACATACTATATAACACTACAACAATCCTACTATAAATCAGGGCCGGAGCTAGATGGGGGACCAGGAGCCACCCTTAGCCAATCATTGGCCACCCCTACCATTTTCCCCTCTAATACAGATAGCCAAGTGGAAAATTCAATTATACACATCAATATACTTATGGAAGCAAATCGTTACCATATTTCAGATGAAAAAGCATTTCCAGAAATGGTTTTTCATTTTAAGAATGTGGCTGCATTGTTTGACTCATAAATGAAATTAGTAATCAATAATCCTGTTTGCTTTTTCATTTTCAACTTTTACATTTCAAATTGAATTTTGGTATGTATTTGCTGGGGTGCATTTTGAAAAATAAATCTCAAATGTCTTTTTCTTTTTAATTTTAATTAAGTAAAAGGATGAGAGGTGTTGAAGAAGAAAATGAAAATGCAAATAGGATAATTGATTACTAATTTCATTTATGAGTCAAACAATGCAGCCACATTCTTAAAATTAAAAAGACTTTCTGGAAATGCTTTTTCATTTTAGGCCTGTTTTCGAGAAATATGCTTGAAAATAACATACCCAAAATTAATTGAATATATCTCAAGAACTACAGAGTTTATTTTAATTGTTTTGGTATCAAAATAAAAGCAAGACCCCAGAGAATATGTTACAGGTCCAAAAACCATCCTGGGGCGAGTGCTGAGGACCCAAATTTGGGTCATCATGTTATGAAAAGGTTATATATGGTAACGATTTCCTTCCATATATACTAACATCAAAGATGATAAGTACAGAATTTGTGCTCTTTTCAGAACTAGATTTTGTGTTATATGGGGAAAAGAGAAAATTATGTGTCTCTGCAAGTCACCTGGGAGTCTTCAGTGAAATCAAAGATAAATAACAATAAAAACAATAAAAAGTTATCAAATAATCAATTTATGTAGATATTAGTGCTTGTAAATATCAATTTTATGCAGAATGTTTATTGATACAAGTAGGTAAGTAACGACAATGGAAAAGAAGTTTTATCCACTATACCTTTTATCTAGAAATTACGGATGTTTAAATATATGAATCTATTTGTTAGCAAAGGCTGTAGCAAAGTATACTGTAGTTTGTCTTTATTTAGAAAATATGGATGTTTTGCTCCTTCATTTTCCTGTTGGAACAGCGTAGATTGACCCTGAGGTTCTGGTGCCTACCCACTTTCGGCCACCCTTATAAAAAATTTCTGGCTACGCCTCTGCTATAAATAAGATCATCCAATTGCTCAGTGTCCCTTTTTGAGAATAGAGAGAAAGAAAAGAGAAAAAAGCTTTGATTTGGTGATGTCTAAAAAAATGATAGAGATATTTTGTTTGTATAAGCATTCCTTCTGCTTTGCAGTTTCATTAAGTCCTGTTGAGTGTTAGCATTTTGGCTATAAATAAAAGCCAACCTATACGTTTTAACCGTAAGGAAAGTTTACCCATACTCATTGGAGATGGATATTATGGATAAAAAGTTATAATTCTTTGCAGCTCTATCAAATAAATGATTAAAAAATCATCCATTTTGATTTCGTTTTTACAACGACAATTTCAGACCCCTCCATGACTCCAACTTACAAAATAGCAGGGTGTTAAAATAGTTATTTTCCTCACATATCAAATTAAATAAATTAACCAGTCTGCAAAATAAGATATGGGTCAAGTTAGCAGAGGGCCAGAAAAAACTCACACACCTATACTTCCAAAATATCATTCATTTGCAATGTAAAATACAAAAAAAACAATTCACAATAAATTTATTTGTATTCAAAAAGAAAACACAATCAGATTGTACTGTTTTTTTATGTAGTCACTGTCATGTTGGGTTGTGATTCTAGCCCAAATGCAGAACACACTCTGAGACAGGGGAAAAAGTTCAAAAAGGTTTATTGAAATACACAAGTTTACACACAGAACTGATTCTGGGGAAGATCTGGTCCAGGACTGGTCACGACTGATTTTCACTGTAGAGGGGGACAGAATGGTTAGCTGAAGTCCAGGTAATCTTGCTGGTTGAGTGAGCGCAGGTGTGTACCTGTTCAGAGGTTTGAGCAGAGCGCCAGAGGGGGAAACCTGGAGGGTCCAGAGGCTGACGTCAGGCTGAGGACTGACAGGTTTGATTCTCCAGGGTTCTCCCGTGATCAGACAGACTGGTTACAGACAGAGAAACTCTTCCAGAGTTTCTGATCTCCAGGGTTCTTCAATAATCAGGCAGACTGGTTTCAGACAGAGAAACTCCTCCTGAGTTTCAGACTTCTGACAGGTTCTTCCTGACAGGTTAGGTTCAGGTAATCAGGGAGTCTAGATTCAGGCAGGCAGATTGGCTCAGACTTGCTAACCATAACTGGCAAAACACTCTGGCACTGGAATGTTGTCCACAGCCCACTTAAGTAGTGGTCTCCTGATGAGCAGATGAGAAGCAGCTGGTGAAGTCAGCTCCAGCTTCAGGAGATCCAGTACGCCTTCTGGTGGAGGAAGGTAGACAGCACCCCAGATCCCAACAGAAGCAAAAACCATCAGGAAGGGATCCTCGGCGCCCTCTGGTGGGCAAGCCTCTGGATCCCAACAGTCAATCAGAATAGAACAGCAGATCTAGCTAAAAAGTGTAATGTAAACATGCTAATATCAGAATACATTATATCAGATTCTGATATAATGTTTAGCCATTCAAGGAAATACATCATGTTGTCATGGGATGCACATGCACACTGCCAATAAGCATAGTCAATTGGCATAAACCACAACTCTCAGTTGGATTACAATAAAATATGAGTGGAATGAGATCTAAATATTCCTACTGGCATTTTTATATATTGCTCAATTTTTGACAATATTTTTCACAATGTATCTCCAAGTAACCATAGTTAGTGTGCTAAGATAAAGTCATCTGACACAGAGCAATAGGAGAATTTGAACATTTCTACAAACCAAAGATAAATCACTGTGAATACAGAGTATTAATGAGTAAGGCATTCAAGAATTGATTCAAAAAACAGATTATTTTCACATCTTGTGTCTACTGAAAACCTAAAATGTCCATGTCACAGAGTAAAACTACCTGAATTACATAAAGCTAGCGTGAGTTATGTTCTGGATGCATTTTTTTCAAAATGTTATTATTAATTAATGAACTAAATAAATCCTAAAATGGACTCTTTTTCACCTTCTCGATGTCTTAAAAGTGAGGAAATTAAGTATTTTGAGTACAACAACAAAAAAACAAACATCTCTGTCTAAACTCAGTCTGGTCCTTTTGGTCCCTTAAAGAACGTTACATCTTACATACATGTGTTTTCAGCATGGCAGCACACTGCTCACTGAGTGATAGATTAAACACTGAGGACAATTATACCCCAAAGTGGAACTACAAAGGGATCTTTACTTTCTATTTATTTACATTCATATTTCCATTCCTTAGGTATACAGAGTGTTTGGGGAAGCTGTCAGCCTTCTCTTTCGCTGCAATATAAATATGTACCAGGTTAGGTTTTGAATCAGGATTAAAAAAACAAACAGGAATCAATGTCAGCATGTTTGCTCTGTGTTAGGAGCAAACTCCGTATTGATTGTAATATAATAATAACATCATAATGATGCAAATCGTGAACGAAAAGAAAAACACCCTGAGTTTTTCATGCCTGACATTCTTAATCATCATTACACACTCTGAAATTTTCCATGATAAGAACAAAGCTTATGGCCCCAAAATTCCACAAACTTCCTGTGGTTACACTGTCATTATAAGAGTTAAAAAGAAAAGTTATGAGACAGGACCATTAAAATGCACCTTCAAATCCCATGAAGGATGTCATTAGATTAGCAGAATCCAGATTCTCTGTTTAAACACAATCACATAATGTAGATTAGACAACCCATTAGCATGAGCTTTATGTAGTAAAAGACATACACACACACGTGAAATATATAACGACAGGTCCCTATGAGGAGAAGTCATCATCTTGGGGTAGGGGGGATTAGGACTAAGATGTGATTTGAGTTTGGGTTAGGTTAAGGGTAAGGTTGTGTTGGTTATAGTTAGGCTTAGGGTAAGGGTCTGTGTTTCACCATAGAAATGAATGCAATATGAATTGAAGTCAATGGAAAGCCCCCACAAGGATAGTGCGATACACCATGTGTGTGCATTGGTGCTAATTTATTTAAAGATAACTTCTGCAGAAAAAAAGAACATGCCGCTGCAATCTGACCATTAGATGTTGCTGAAAATTACAGATTGTAGCTTTAATGGATGGAGGGATGGATGGACAGACCGACAGACAGAATTTTGATTTATGCAATTGTAGATTATTTTAATTTTTTTTTAGGTATGAATGTTTTCTTTGGTGCAATTTTCTACAGTGAGTCAATACTTGAGTTATTTGATATAAAACTGTAAATGGTGGCACCTATATACACGTGGCACCCACTTAAGGGAGTGGCGGCCTAGTGGTTAGGATATTGCGCTTGGATCTCAGAGGTTCTGAGTTCAAGCCCTACTTCCATGGATTGAAACTCTGGCCCCATGAGCAAGACCCTTAACCCCCACATTGCTCCCCGGGTTCCGCTAAATGGCAGAGCACTGCTCCCCAAGGGATGGGTTAAATGCAGAGAGTGAATTTTGTTGCTTTGTACTTGTGACAGTTGGATGACAATAAAGTTAAATTCCGTTCTATTCTACAAAATTTATAATAGAAAGGAAATGATGGGTGAGAGAAATGAAGTTTATCTAGATCCCTCCTGTTTCAAAACTGTTATTTTTTATATTGTTTGTATTCTATTGTTTGTATTGTTTCTGCACGTTCATACTGTACTGCACTTTTTTCTTCTTTTCTCTAAAAAAAGTGTAGTAAACTATATATATATATGGGGAGAGGGAGAGATATGGAAGGTAATCCACACACAGGGGGTCTAACTATATACGTGGGGCGTTCAATAAGTAATGCCCCTGGCCCACGTGCATGTGAAGTATTTTAAATCTTTATAGATTAAACAGCCAATTACAGCTCTGAACTAATTGTGGTTTCTAAATTTACTGGTGTTAAAACTGAATCAAGTCAGGGTTTTTGCATTTGAAAGGATGCACACAATGGGAGACTTTTGATCAAATAAAAGTAACTTATAGTGATAATGTCCCATGATATAACCTTGTAAAACATTTTGCAAGGTCATATAAGCGGCATCATCACCATAAGTTACTTTAATTTCATCAAAAGTCTCCCGTGGTGGGAGTCCTTTCTAATAGAAAAACCGGATCACTGCTCGACACTCAGCAGGCTCCATTTCAGACTTTACTCAGTATGTGATATGAATCAAACTTCAAATAAATATTCTGTGAGTTCATACCTTTTAAAATAGTAAAAGTATTTTTTCAAAAATTGGGCACAATTTAACCTTTCCTCTCAGCACTGGTACAAAGATTATAACAGAAGAGCACAGGTGGAACTTGTAGAATTAACGACTTAATGGGTTGCATGGGCTGTGTGTAGAAGAGAGCCAGGCTTGTACTAATTACAGTACTGGAACAGCAGTGGTAATCAGTGAAGCCAATCATGCAGATCACCCTGACCAAGGACAAAGAAGAAACACACAGCATAGCATGCTGACTTGAAAACTGAGATGCTTCCTATGCTGCCCACCTCATTAGTGTTGTTAGCCTGTAATTGCTGATTTGTAGCACCAGCAAGTCATTAATTATCAATCACAAAATTATGAACAAAAAACTAATTATCAAAAATACAGCAAACAGCATGGGTCATAATCACATCTTTTTCTTAGTGCTTTTCCGATTTTATGAAAAGGCATTTGGGAAAATTATAAACAGCAGGACCAACAGTTGTGAGAGATTATTACCCTTATGGCGCTCATCATCACAATGGCAGATGCCACTTGGAGTGCAATATTTCACTGAATTGCCTTGTTGTGGGAGGGATGCATGAAGTATTAGTATCTTTTAGCTGGTTTATTTTCTTCTTTTGCCATGTAATGTAAAATTCTGTCCTAATTTGAGACAAACTAACAGTGATCCTGGTATGTAGCTGTGTAATGATAAAGGTTTCCTGTTTTCTTTTATCATTCAGTTTCTGAAAATAGCTGATCGATAAAACTGTACAAAGCCTTCCAAAAGCAATTACACCCCTTGAACTTTTATACATTGTCACATTACTGTTGTGAAATTAAATGCTGTTAACACTTATGCTACAGTATTTATTCAAATAACTTCCAGACTGTCATATGTTGTTCTGGTAACACATTTCCAACTGGCTTTATGTTAGTACAAAAAATGAAAACCTGATTCAAGCTCAAATCATGGTCAGCAGTTAACTCTGCACACATATTGAATAAATTCACAACAATATCTGTTCAAAATATTAGGATGTTTAAACAAAAACCATTTGCCTCCAAGTAAAACTTACTTCAGTTAAAGGTCTTAGAGTAGGTAAACCTAACTAAAATAAGTAGTTACTTTATACACATAAAAAAGAAATTACTAGATTTCATTAATTCGAAATCAATAACCATTTAGATAATTGATTCTTACCCTTCTGTGTTGTTTGTTCTTAGAGAATGCTGAAGGTAAGAACCACCAAAGATAACAGCGCTATTATGTATATTTACAATGGTTACAGAAAGTATTTAGAACCCTTTAAAATTTTCACTATATTTTATTGCAGCCATTTGCTAAAATAAAAAAAATGTATTTTATTTCTCATCAACGTAAACGTAGCACCCCATCTTCATAGAATTCCCCTAAATATGTAGAAATCTTTGCCTATGTAGAAAAACTGAAAAATGACATTGTCTTAAGTATTCAGACACTTTGCTCAGCATTGAGTAGAAGCACCCTTTTGAGCTAGTAGAGCCATGAGTCTTCTTGGAAATGATGCAATAAGTTTTTCACACCTGGATTTGAGGATCCTTTGTCATTCTTCGTTGCAGATCCTCTCCATTTCTGTCAGGTTGGAAGGTAAGGATTGTTGGACAGCCATTTTCAGGTCTCTCCAGAGATGCTTAATTGGGTTTAGGTTAGGGTTCTGGCTGGGCCAGACAAGAATCGTCACAGAGTTTATCCTAAGCCATTCCTTTGATATTTTAGGCATGTGCTTAGGGTCATTGTCTTGTTGGAAGGTGAACCTTCGGCCCAGTCTGAGGTCTGGAATAGGTTTTCTTACAGAATATCTCTGTACTTGCCTGCATTCATCTTTCCTTCAATTGCAACCAGTCATCCTGTTCCTGCAGCTAAAAAACACGACAATAGCACGATGCTGCAACCACCATGTTTTGCTGTTGGGATTGTATTGGGCAGGTGATGAGTAGTGCCTGGTTTTCTCCACACATACGGCTTAGAATTAACGTCAAAAAGTTAAATCCTGTTCTAATCAGACCAGAGAATCTACTCATAGTCATAGTCTTGGAGTCCATGTGTTTTTTGGCAAACCCTACTGGAGCTAGCACTGAGGAGAGGATTCGATTGGGCCACTCTGCCATAAAGCTCAAACTGGTAGAGGGCTACAGTGAAAGTTGCAGTACAAGTCTGTATATACACCAGAGATGGGCAATGTGGAGTCAACAAGTCATCTCCATGTCATGTATTTAATCTACCCAGCCAATTAACCAGGTCAGTCCAATCTGCACAGGTTAATTCACGGTAAAGATTGGACACACCTGCTTCAGTGTCTGGGTAGAACAAATACATGACATGGAGATGACTTGTTGACTCCACATTGCCCATGTCTGATATACACACACACATACACATACACACACACACACACCCACAGTGTGTGTATACATATATTAAGATACACACAGATTACAGTGACAGTTTCTTCGTCACTACCCTATCCACCATCCAATCCTCCCTCATTTAAGTCTCGAGTGTAATGGAAATATTCTGTATTCAGTCTTTTTCCTCACTTTATTTACCCGCGGAGTTCAGATTTTGCCTGGGATAAGAGTGAATTTTAAATATAATTTTAAAAGATTTTATTACAGCCCATTTGTACACTCTCGGTGTGAAGGATAGTCCTTGAAATTTAGAATTTTGAAAAACACTACATTAAAGGGATCTAAATTGATATGAACAAATCTGTGACTAACACAAAAACACACACTGAGGCGTAAAGTCTCATTTTCAAGTGTAAACTGGGCAAGAGAAAAGGCAAATAAAATGTGAGTCAGCTCAACAAATATAGGATAAAGATAGACTTATAGCAGCCTTAGAGTAGTACATATTTACTGGAAAACATGAAAAAAAAGTGAACAAAAATCGGTTAGTTACCTACCATCCGTCTTCCAGCAAACAGGAGAACTTCTAATGGGTTTTAAATGTCTGCAGTATTGTGCATGACAGATAGATGCCAATACCTGCCTTACTGTTACTAATTGTCTCTGATTTCTTTATAATGGATTCTGCATTCTGTGGTTGGTTAGATTTAGGCAATACAGACTGGTTGGTTATCTTTGTCATTCTATGGCCATTTAATGTTTAAATAGGCATTAGAAAAATCTGTGGCAGCTGGTGGAGTTTTCTCCAGGGGGTGCTACAAATTCAAAATAGCCATATACGTATACCAAGTTATCGCACCAGAATATTTATTTGAATTTTTGTGTATTGCATGGTCCAATATGGTGTCACAAACCTAAAAAAAAAAGTGCCTGTGTAATCATGAAGAAGCTATTGGTCAGATTTATATTTTTTTAATATTTAAAAACTATTTTCTGAGAATGTGTTTAACAGCTGCTCTGCACATTAACAAAGATCTGGAAAGATTACACTAAATATCCCATGTGAATTCCAGATTGTTCATTCTTCTTTGCCTTTTCTAAAAAGTGCTTTAATTCAGACTTGTCTTTGTCTATGCTAGGTCAGACACTGACGTCTAAAAAAGGAGGCAGGGAAAGCAGAATGAAGCGTTAGCCTCGCTGCATGCAGTTGACCAGGTCTTGGAAAAAGACAGAGTGCACCATCTCCATCTGCCTTTGGACTGCTGATTCATTTGGATTTTGGACTACTCAGATACAAACGATTTCACCTCCAGCTTCTTTTGGTTAATGGCGATTGGCAAGCAACGCACCTCCAGCTTCTCAGTTAACCAAGCAACCCTCCCACTGAAGTGTGACAAAATGCAGGCATGAAGAAAGCAGGTGAGAGAGTCTGCCTTTATGCTCACACCCATTGATTTAATCAGGTGCCAGGTTTCCTCAATTCTGGGGCAGTGAGCCTGCTATACTTAGCAGCCCTGTAAACAACAGTTTAAAACATGCCAGTGTTTGGTGAGCTAACACACAGTCACTATAGATTTTTGTGAGCTTTTTTCACTCACTAGAAATACACATGAATTTATCCAAAATCATCAAAACCCCAAAACAGTTAAGCTGGAAATTCTTTATCTAAAATTGCAAAACCAATAACCTATTCTGAACTACATTTTGAAAAGCTGAGATGTCTCCAAAGTCAGGCTGTGTGCCTGGATGGGTCGATAGTGTCCTCTGGGATATTTCACGCCTCCAGTCTCTGACAGAAATGTTGCAGAGAGTCAGTTTTCTGGAATCTGGTTCTGAGGTTAGCCATCATTCTTACACTTAAATGTTTCACTCTTAAATCTTATTGTTGCAGATCCTGATTTTAATTTCATATGGATTTTGAATTCTAGGAAGAGTCATTCTGCAGGTAACTCTGCATTTCCTGTCTTTGCATGTGTCTCCAGGTGCTTCAGCTTCCTCCCACTATCCAAAAATATGTGTCGACTTAAATGTTTTTGTTTTGTGCATAGTTGAAGGTCACTTTGGCTCGCTGATTAACTGTCAACCTGCTCAGGGTGCATCCCATCTGGCGTTGGATGATCAGCCAATGGAGATTGGTACCAGCTCCCCACTTACCCTGAAGAAGAATAATCAGGTTTAAGGATGTTATTTCCTTTTGTACATTACTGAAACACTTAGACCCTTTTTACAGACAGATGTAAGTAAATCTAATTATTTCCTCTTGTGCATTCAGGAAAGTGTTTGTTGTTGCAGCTGCTGGGTCATTCCCACTAAATGGCTTGTGCAAATGGAAAGTGTTTCTATCAGCTTTGTGAAAGCACAGACAGGACTGGTGACCTTAAACAAACCAAACTCAGACACATGGATCTACACAGAAACAACAATAACATCTAAAAGGACTCTGTTTCTAATAGACTAAAAATCCTTTGGTTTTATAGAGCCATAGCTAGAAAGGTTAAGTAACAAATTAATGTTGAATGTTAGGCTTAAGGGAAGTTCTGAGAAACTGATCCATATTTTCTCTAAAAGGTCAAAGAAATTGTTTAAATTAAACTAGTCATAGAAAACCAAACAATCTATTATAAGTACAATACGCCAAACAAAGAGCTAGTATTTCTTATCCTTGCCTGAAACAGGTTTCAGGCAAGGGATTATTAAGGAGCTGAATAATTATTCAGGCTTTTGTTAATTCCCTGTTCTAACATGCTCAAGTCTTTGATTTCATAAAAATTTTAAATTCTTTTATTTTTTTTTAAACAGAATTTATTGCCACAATACATATTTTTATATTCCAGCTTTTCAGAGTATTATATATGTTTTTCTGCTTTGCTCTAGTGTGTTTGGTTAGTGTAATGGTTGGAGTTGGGTTAAGGTCATTCCCAGGCAACTTTTTTAAGCAGCAAGATCAATTTTATTTCATTTACTGCAGAATTAAAACCAGAACTTGGTTGCTCTAAAAGAACAGAGTTGAAGAAAGGCATTTCATAAAGTTGTCAGATTACTGTGCTCTGAAATGACATTGTACGTCTGGCAAAGGATCAAAGTCAGAGTGAAAGTTTGTGATGAATAATTAATTAAGCCCAGTTCTCCTGTTAAATCATCAACTGTCAAATTAAAGCCCTTCAAACAGCAGGGGTATATTTAAATTCAACGTCAAATGCAACTTTGCACGTTTCACTCACTGGATTTTAATAACAAAACAATCATCACCCATCACCAGCTGCTATAAGCTGGAACACAAACAGGCCAATGTTGGCTGCTTATCAAAACCTTGAAGGTTTTCTGCTTCTGTCATCACTTCTTTGTCAAACATCCTCCAAAACTTAATTACTCCTGCCTTCAACACAGTGCTGACCATGTATGAAACCCACACCTCATGGTAATGTCTTTATCATGTCTAGAGATCTCTGTATTCAAGTTATGACAACACTAATAATAATGATTAAAAAAAAGTATTTTGTGGTAGAGGATGTTGTGATTAGCATAATCTTTTTTAGCTTTTTATTTAAGTGTATTAAATGTTCTAGATTCTTTTTCCCTAAACTGTACTACCAGAGTTGGTTCCCACCTCCCAGGCTGTATCTCTCCCCACCATCGGTGGATTCTACTCATAATGCAGATTAAAACAATGGAACGGTAGTGCAATGGGGGCAAAGGATACAAAAGTAAGTTATTAAATATCAAATAAATAGGGGGTAAATATGGTAAATTAAATCAATGGGTTATTGCACAGTTGTCCCTGACACCGTCACATTCAGCTGTTCATTGGAGTAAGGCTTTTAAATCTGTATGGTGCA